>NW_006256829.1:13751143-13813632 GCF_000478725.1 Eutrema salsugineum
GTCGAATAAACTAAACCAGACAGTTTTAAAATTGTATTGCAAACCAGCTATAATTAGCTAAACCAATTGCGTTTTATATAACGAAATCGATAAACCACATTGAACTAGTACGACGGTTATTTAACGGGTACGACGGTTATTGAACTGGGACGACGGTTATTGAAATGGTACGACGGTTATTGAACCGATACGACGGTTAAATAGGTTTCTACGGTCATATACAAGACTTTCTACGAACACTGTACTAACAAAAATCGATAAAAAAAAAAACTACTGTCGTTTGGGTTTAGTTCTCGGAACTTGTCGCCGGTTTTTACTGTACATCCGTTTACCGTTTAAGGTAAGTCGAATTTATTGCCGACTTCTCTTTCGGATAGAAGTCGTCTGTGTAATTCACAAACCCTAATCTCCTTCGCTTCCTATTTTAGATCTGGTGTCGCCGCCGTCCATAACTGTTTATTTCCGCCGTTTGTTCATTTCCGCCGTTGGTCGTGGAAAGGTATTTGGCTGTACTAATTTCTTATAATTTGTAATTAAATATCTTTACGGGTTCCAAGTTCCTAGTCGTTTGGGTTTCTACATCGGTTTTTATAGAAATCGGACAACACCGAGTAGATATTTCCAAAGTCGGACAAAAATCGAATACCCGTTTCCAAGTTTCTAGTTGCTGTGAATTAGAGATATTTGTACTTTTTTTTTATTTATTAAACGGACTTGTATAGTGTTTAGGCGAACTATTTTGGAAGTATTATCTCGTAAAACGGAGTTCAAAACGGAGTTCAAAACGGGTTGTGTTTTTTTTAAAGAACTTTTTGAAACTTGTTTAATTAGACTATTAGGTCTACAGACTTCAATTGCAGACTTAGTTGGCTGACTTCGTGTGCAGACTTCTTCGGAAGTCTTCATAAATAGACTTCTTGAATATTGGACTTCGTTTTGCAGACGTCAGAACAGCCAATGGAAAACCCAGAGTTCCCCCTACGTCTCTTCTCGAAAGGCGATGAGCCGTCTCCGCTGAAAAGCATCGGTTACTATAGCGGTGAGACGAAGCTGATGACTGCACTCGAGGAAGCACTCACACAAGATGAGTGGGAAGAGATATTGAACTCTAGACTGGGAGTGTTCTTGAAGTTCAGTCAGTTGGATTTCGGCTGGGCATCTAGACTGGTGCATTACATTCTCGGCATGCAGCTAGTTTGCAAGAAAAAATTTGAGATTTGGAGCCTCGTAGGTCTGATCCCGATCCGCTTTTCTTTGAATGAGTTCGAACATATTACTGGCTTGAATTGCGAGTACGTGGACAACCTCGAGGATCCGGTGGTTGAGATAACTGATGAGATGAAAGATTTCTGGGAGCGATTGGGAGTCAATCAGGAGTTGGGCCCGAGCACTGAAGATTTGATAGAAGCTTGTAAGGAATGCGGGTCGTGGTCTTCCGAGGATCGGTTGAGGCTGGGATACCTTAGCATTTATACTAGTTACATTGAAGCACGAAAGCCATCTTCAGCTACTCGGGCTAGGTTGGCAAGGCTTATGATGGATTTAGAAGCGTTTGAGAACTACCCTTGGGGAAGAGGGGCCTTCAAAAACCTGATGCGGTCGGTGAAGGAGAAAGAAATTTGGAAGTCGTCGTACACCATTGAGGGGTTTGTTCAAGTACTACAAGTCTGGGTTTACTTTGCTCTTCCCGACTTTGCTGCTAAATTTGGTGAACCACTTCCAGGCGACCACAATGTACCGCTGATAGCTTTCAAGGGATCCAGGGGGAGGAAATTTATGAAAGAGAATATGCTCCGACAGGTAAGTAGTCTGAATTCACACTTGGTTGACTATTATATCGGCAGACTTATTTAGTAGACTTCTAGTGCAGACGTCTGTAGTATACAGCAGACTTATTAGGCAGACTTCTTAGGAAGACTTCTTAGGGAGACTTTTTAGGAAGACTTCGTAGGCAGACTTCTTAGGAAGACTTCTTAGTTTTGATTTCCGCATTATACGTTATATAACTCTGTTTTGATTTCCATGTAGACACGCATTAACAACTACGTTGTTAAGGAATTCTTCGACATGTTTCTGCGCTAGGAAATTAAAGACGATGATGAAGAAGACGAGAGGACTGACAACATCATCAAAGCGATGTATGGTCATTTTGGCCCTAAAAAATGGACATGGGAAAGGAGTCATTGGCCTCCAACAGGTGTGACCAAGTATGTCAAGTCCGAAGGGTCTGTCGATCTGAAGAGGCGATCGGAATCAGTTGGTGATCAAGGAAGTCGGAAGCGGTTCTGCCCAGCCTCTGGTGAGGAAGATGAGTCAATGGTCACGATTCTGAAGGACCACATGGACGACTGCTTCAACAAGATGATGGATGGGTTGAGTAGTTGTGAATCTCAGATCAAACTACTCAACACAAAGTTGGGAACGGTGGAGCAGAAATTAGAGGCAGTGATCCTCCAAGCTGGGACCGGAGGTACAAAGGAGGATGTGGCTCAGATTGGTGAAGCAGACGCCGAGGGCGCAAAACCTGTTGGCGACGATCAAACGGACGCGGACGCCGATCCTAATATCGGGGTTAGTCCAAAACCCGCTCCAAAGAAAAGAGAAAGGAAACCCCGGAAAAAATAAAATTCCATATTTATTTTCAAACTTCTCATCGAACCTTACCAATCTGTTTTAAAACCTTAAAACGTTGTCACCACTAAATATTTAATGTTTTTATTTGTACTCTTTAATGTTTGATGTTTGGTTTCGTTTCATTGATGTGTGTTTAAATCTTTATATTTGCAGAGTAATTTTATGTCTAAGCAAAATGAACAAACTGATGTCCCAAGTGAGAGCGTGAACGATGGTAAGCAGGGAACTCCAGAGCCAAGCGTTGTTATGGTTGATCCAGCAAAATGCGACATCGACTTCGATCAGGTCCAGAAAGATAAACACGAGAAAGGCAAGAAGGCGGCACAACTGGTTGCTCGTGCGAAGAGTGAACGTCTGCGAAAGTTGGCTCCTACACAACAAAGCCCTTTCAAACCCAACAGCACAGCGAAGGAAATAATCCCAAACAAAAATGTCCGAGGGTGCGGATATGATCCGTTTGATATGAAACACGTGAAGCAAAAGATCGGTGTGCTAACTGATTGTCTGAAAAAAGATCCGTAAGTCTTTGTTTTAGAGTTAGCATAAAGCAGACTTTCCATTGTAAGAGTAGTGGATGATATTGTAAAATGGTGTTGTTTTCAGGGCATATCCGAAGTGGGTAAAATGGTCATCCGTGGACTGGTACTTCATTCTAAGAGTTCCTAAACAATGGCTAGCAGACACTGTAAGTTACGCGAGTGTATATATGATATGAACACAACATATTACACTCTGCTTGAATAATTGTTTTCATTGAATATGCAGCACATGGAAGCTGGGATTAACCTACTCAGGCTGCGATTTACAAAACATCCTGAGTGGTTTAGGTCGGACAGGATAACATTCCTCGACTCTTACTTTGCAACGATGTGGAGGTACAAGTACAAGGAGTTTGTGGACTCTCACGCCAACCCTGATGGTTCAGGCAAGCTCCTTCTAGCTGGCTCGTTCGAGTACTACACTGGCGCAGCCCCAACCTACTGCGTTAGTAACAAGACGTGGGGGTATGATGTGGATGACCTGTACTCGATGTTACACATCACTGATGATCACTGGGTGGCAATGTGGATTTCGATTCCGATGAAGCATATTGTCATTTGGGATAGCCATGCGAATACTCATGCATCGGATATTCAGATTGAGGCTGCTGTGACTCCGATTACCGTCTTGGTTCCCTACATACTCCGTGAGTGTGCACCTGCTGAAGACCGTATCAATCTGACTTATGATCCGTTCACGTGGGAGCGAATCAAGGGGTATTTGATCCCACAAAACAAACAAAGCAGTGACTGTGGCGTTTACTGCTTGAAGTACCTTAAATGCCATGTTCTAGGGATGCCATTTTTGAAGACCTTGTGCGATGCAAACATTAAAAACATCCGAGACAAGCTGGCAGCTGAGATATTTGACGAGACAGGAGTAATCGGCACAGAGAAGTATGAGTATCCATGGCTGGACGTATACGAAGGTAAGTGATATGTCCAACTATGTATATTCTGTAATGAAAGAGAAAGGACTCTCGTTGGGTATGGTATGGTTGGAAGTTTTTGGTTAACCTGCCAGAATTGTTGTTCTCTTATTTAACTGTAATGTTCCTAACTAATTTTGGTTTGTTTAGTAATATTTAGAACAATGGTGTGGTAGTATGTTTTGGAGGCTAAACGCTTGTAATAGACTAGTGTGGCTTTTGTGATAATTCACGTACTCTAAGGTTTACCCTAGTCATAGCTTATTATATCGCATAGTTTATGACAATAATTAAGAATGATCGTACATAGACATTAAACAGACATATTTCAGTAGTGTTTCCCTTACCTGGTGAAGCAGACTTCTTGTGCAGACTACGGTAGAAGACTTCTAGTAGTAGTCTTCAGTGTAAGTCTGCTATTATAGTTTTAGGGTTTTATCTTGACTTCAACGTCTGCAAAAAAAAAAACAGAGGAAATTAACTTCGACCCTAAACCCTTAAAGTATGAGGTAACATAACACTTACACAATCCGGTCTAGTATGTCCTGGTTGGTGACATTTCGAACAACTGTACTGCTTGTGGATCTTACGGGGTTTCTTTTGCTTATGCCTCGAAATTTCCAGCCAAGTTTGCCATCTTGATTTCCTCTGCCTGCCTTTTTTACGTCGGACCTCCGGAGGTAGACATTGTGTTGTTTCATCGGTTTTCATTGCAATGCTTGGAGGATATATATATGCGAGTACGCTGCATACAAGTAATCTTTGGAGTATGTCGGGCATACAAGAGTGGCCAGATGCATATGCATTGCATCTGAAACGGCTATAACATGAGAGCAAGGTATTTTCTCAATATCATACACGCCACACCCACACTTTCGAAGTTCCAAATCAACGACATAGTTATGTGATCCTCCTTTCACATTGAATCGCCAACCATCTATGCCTTCAACCGTCAACTTATCAGCATAATGTGAACGAATTGCCAAAAAATATTCAACTCCTCGAGTATGGTTGGTTGGAAGACTCAAAGCATCCCTTTTACAAAACCACTTTGTTAGCTTCGCCCGTAAGTACTCCAACAGGAATACTATGGGAAATCCCCGTGCCCGTTTGAGAGCAGAGTTGATAGACTCTGCGATGTTGCTCGTCTTTATATTGTATCTATCACCTGGAAAGTGAACTCTTGACCACAACTGAATGCCAGCCTCCTCCAGGTACGTTGCAAGGTCAGGTTTTATATGCCTTATCTCGTCCATATAACGGTTAAAATCATGTACCGTATATGCATACGCAACACGTTTGACTAAGTACATAAGATGCTTCCCCTTAAACTTAGTGACAATATTGTGTTGCAGATGATAATAGCATATACCGCGTGTTACCCATGGTAATACAGTCTCACATGCATTCTTAATGGAATGATGCCGGTCTGAAACTATCACCAATGGATACTCGTCTGTAAAACACTCCCGCAATTTTCTAAAAAACCATTCCCATGCGTGATCATTCTCAGAGTCCACTATTCCAAAAGCTAGTGGAAATATCTGGAAGTTACCATCTTGTGCTGTGGCCACTAGCAGAGTCCCTTCATACTTTCCAGTCAGATGACACCCATCGACAACAATGACCCGTCTGAGATATTGAAAACCAGCTATGGAGGCTCTGAAGGCTAAGAATAGGTACTTGAACCTATTCTGACTGTCGCGTTCAAGGGTAGTTATAGTACCCGGATTTGCTTCAGCGATCAGACGCAAATAAGAAGGCAGTCGGCTATATCCATCCTCAGGGCTTTCCCTCACACATTCTTGTGCATACATCAAAGCTCTATACGAAGTTGTGTAGTCTATTTTCAATTGAAACATCGTCTGCATTGAATCTTTGATGTGTTCTGCAGTAATCCCATCAATTATTCCCACACGCTCTATAAATAACTTTCCAATGTATCTTGGAGTCGTATGCTTTCGGTGAGCCAACCGATCTGAAACTGAACAGGTATGAGATTTGACATATTTAGTGACCCAAAACGTCTTTGTTTCGTTCTTTACAGCTGCTCTAACTCTCCATTGGCATCCTTTAACAGCACATTTAGCAACAAACAGACGTGTCGATGACTTATCAACTCTGAATGCAAACTTCAACATAACACCCGTCAACCTGATCTCAGAAATCAGGTCGTCTTTTGTAGCAAAACTTCCGTTTACTTTTATTTTGTCAACCCAATTTCTTTCATATCCTCTTTGAGGAGCCTTCACCGGTTCTTCAATCCACTCACCCTCACCCTCTGAATCAGAATTTGAATCCTCATCCTTCACTTTCCCATATTGGCTGTAGTCCTGATCCTCAGAGTCCTGACCCTCAGAGTCAGTACTGTCTTCCTCCTTTACTGAATCGTTTTTGATGTCCTCGTTTATCTCATCATCATCATACTCATCGACATTTTCATCTTCACCTTCCTCAGTATTTTGATTCCCACCTTCAACAGAACACCCATCAGCAGCATCAACACCACCAGTACGTCCATCATTGTCCTTGCAACTAGATACACAAAGACGTATAGCATGCGTCTTACTCAGCCCAATCAAGTTCTGTACTTGTCTATCATTAGTAATATGCATAGGAGGGGTATCCGGAGCCATGTTTGCTAACATTGAATCTGGCAATGCATAAGTGATAGACACGCTGTCCGTATTTCCATCCAGCATGTAATCATCTAGAGCCATAGCTTCGAGTTCTCCATGTGTACAACCATCATTCAAGAAGAACAACCTCCCTCCTTTGCGATTATCCACCTCAAAATGCCACGACTGAGCACTCATAACCCATTCTCCAAATACAACAGGCAACTGAGCCGCCATCTGCAAAAAAGGTAAACCACACAAGATAAACCGTGTTTTTCAAGTAACATAGAGCTTTATAATCGGCTAAACGTCTAAACATTCAAGAAAAGTCATCACTTTCTAATTATAACACATATCAATGTGAAACTCACGTATATGGAACCAAGAAAGGCAGATCAACATGTCCAAACAATATATTTATTTTAGCATATACCATTAATTCGAAAACGAATTTTTTGCTAAAATAATTAGGCAGACTTCAAGTGTTGTCTGCTGTGTTATTCTCCTTCGACAGGCAGACTTCAGTGGCAGACTTCTTATGAAGTCTGCTAATATGTGCCAATTACCGTTCAAATCTACAAAAATTATAACTATTAATGTATAACACATAAGCATACAAAATTAATACAGGTAAAGGAAATATACCTTCTAAACAAGAATAAAAATTAAAAAAAAAAATTTCATCACACAAAAGTTTTAAAAAAGTACTTTTTAAAAATGAAAAAAATGCAGACTTCCAGCAAAACTCCACCCGGTTGCTTTCACGAAGAAGTCTGCCAAAAAGGCAGGGTTACTTTTGCAATTGACCAAATGTTTGACTTTCGTAGTAGACTTCTATATAAAGTCTGCATAAGAAAAAGGTTATTTCTGCAATTGACCAAACGTTTGACTTTTACAACAGACTTCTTACGAGGCAAGAAGTCTTCTGTTAATGTGAAGTCGGCTGACGAAGTCTACACTACCAACGAAGTCTGCTGCAGGTTATTTCTGCAATTGACCAAAGTTTGACTTTTGTAGCAGACTTCTTTAGAAGTCTGCCGAGAGGTTATTTTTGCATTTGACCAATTCTGAATTAAATTAATAGCAGACTTCTAAGTCTGCTCGAACAGTCAAAGGTGGTCAACATCTTGGTCAAATGCAAAAATAACCTTTCAGGTCAAACTTATCTTTTTCAGACATCTCCACGAAGTCTGCAGAAAAGGTCAAAGTATAATATTTTCCGGTCAAATGCAAAACTATTCTCGCTTTTCGACAGCCTGAAATAGAAGTCTAAACGTTGTTTTTTTGTATTCAAATGAAAATTCGCAGACTTACAAAGAAGTCTACTTTCAAAAAATACCAAAAGGTCAATTGCAAATCTAACCTTTTACGTTGGCTAGCAGACTGTAAAAGAAGTCTACTTTCGCGAAACATAGCCCAATGTTAAAGAAAAGATTTAGATGTTTACCTCCTTCCAATTTGAACTCGATTAACTTTGACAGAAGTTCAGAATTTTTGAGATGCACGGAAAGGAAACCAGCCCAGAACTCGGTTATCCAAGAATCTCACAAAATATATGATTTGCGAATTCAAACATATCAATGTCGACTAAGAAAGAGATTTTTAGATGAAATCAGATAGAAATTTGAAGATAGAATGAAGTTTGAGCGGCCAAATAAGCATTTAGAGCTTCAAGTGCAGATGGGCAAGCATTAAGAGCTTCCATTTTGGTTGGTAATGGTAGTTGGAGAAATTGAAGATGATGGCATTTTCGTGAATACTTAAAATAGCTTAGGATGGGTATGTCTTTTTCGAATTACCTAAAAAATTCGATAATTATAAATATAATGGCATTTATGTTATTATATGTGGCTTTAGGGAGAAAGTGGGGAGAAATTGGCTAATATTGAAGAGGGAGAAAAAAGAGATTAGATTTGCATTTGACTTCAATTTTGAGGTCATATGTGCAAGAAGCCCATCAATGTAAAGATTAGTAGGGTTAGGATTTTATAAGTGTTTTTAACGTGATCTTTCATTTTTTTAAGCATGATTTTTTTTTATCCAACCGTTATCGTCCGCAACCACAAACGCTGGCGGGATACAGCTTTTGGATTTCAGTGGTATAAAACGATACGGAGCGGTTTGCAGTGATTTGTATAATAACAATCGATTGTTATAAAATGCCACTAACCACCACCAACCACAAACACAGCGTTTGCAGATGATAGCGGATGAACTAATCAACACCTAAATGGCAGTGATACAATGTCTAATTAATTTTTTAACGATTTAGATATTTACAAGATCAATCAATATGTTAAATATACTTCATAAAATATAGTATATATATATATATATAATAGTATAGCTAGCTCGTAAATAATAAATTTAACATTATATAATCTTAAATAGATTTAAATTGATAATAACAACTCTTAAGTTCTTAACTGATATCAATGCCTAGTAAATAATCGTCACAATCTATACATGCTTAACTCCTAGGCACTGGCTAAACGGTCGCCTAAACCATGTTAATTGTATATCAATTAGAGTGATAATACTTCAGAAAAAAATCAGATTCCCCAACTAATTTCTTAACTTCTAAACATTGTCTAAACTAAAGTCTTAAAAGTTAAAACTCTAAAGTGAGGAAATTGAGACCAAGGTCGCCCTTTGTTTTCCGTCGTAATATGTTGTCGACGTCAGAAAAAAAAAGCTGTTACACGTTTTTTTTAGTGTGCAACATACGTTGTTATACATTTATGAATAAATGATAAGCGGATGATGCGGAGGATGATAATGAATGCAGCACAATTAAGTGCTTATCATTTTTCCTAGAGCTGTGCTGAGGAGAAGTCAACGACACACTTTCTGTGTTTCTGTCTCACAGATCCAATCATCCAATCCAAAACCATAGTTTCAATTCCATGTGGCTCTTGAGTCTTGAACAACGAGAAATGTGGTGATTGCGTGAGAGTGTGTGCAAAAATTGTTTTTGATCACATGGCTCACTATTTAAAAAAAATATATATTTCTAACTATTAGTTAGAAAAGACGAACATGCCGTCTTTCTCGACAAGTTGAATGTTCATAATAAAAAAATTATATTATTAGAAATGACTGAATTTATAATACATATTTAGAAATGACTGAATTTATCTTTTAACTATATAAACACATATTTAATCATTTGTGATAACAAACAAGAATTTGTAGCTTACTAGTTGTCACTACTTTTGCAATCCGATTCAACTCGCAGTTATATATGTGATCCAAGTTAAAGACTAAAATATAGTTCGCGTGGAGTAAAAAATGACCAAAAACAAGAATCGTTTGCATTTAATGTTTTCTTTGATTTCAATATATAGTTAATTATGTAGGTTAGCGATATGTCGATATAAATAGCATGTGAAGCGAAGGATGAATATCAGGAGAGAAGAAAAATGATATGTGCAAGTGCAACTAACCATTTGCTTATGACTTTTGCTTCTTGGATTCTAGATATGATGTTAATAATAATCATATTTTATAAAAACAAGGCAACGATATTTAATTGTTGTCAATCGGATTAATTTTAAATGTTTTAAAAGTATCCAAGATCTCGTACGGCGTTCTTTTAGCTATTATACTAGCTGCAGATCGTTTGTTGCCGGACCAGTTGGTGTTAGAAGTTAACAAAATATAATTGTTTAAGAACTATTTTTCGTAGCTTACTTCATTTACGATAGTTTAGTTTTTTTTTTTTTCCTTGTTGATGTTGGAAAGGTGACTACATTTCTCTGATATGGTAGATGGTCCAAAAATATTATGGGCTAAAAACCCATAAATGTTTTGGTAATAATGAAACAAAAAAAAACATCCAAAATCATCCTAAAGTGCTATACATATACTGATATACATATACTTGTGTTGTGTGATATAATATAAATTGAAAAGGTTTCAAGAAAAAAAAAAGATATAATATAAATTACAATATACTACAATTCTCACTTACGATTGTAAATGAACTGTTTTTTTTTTTTTGACCAAAGGCTTAATAAATGAACTGTTCCTCTATCTTTAGTTTCGTTTTCTTAAACAAAATATCACCAATATTGATCTCAACCTAATTAATGACTTTTAAACAAATTAATATTGCTGTTTTTCACTAGTTCTAGATAACAAATAATATACAGTTTTTCTTTCTTTTATAAACTTAGACTTATATGCAAGTTAGTTCATGTTGCTTCTTTTGCTAACTTGCATATGTAAGTCTACATCAAGCATGGCGCATTAGCTCAAAATCAAATTTTCATACTCCGATAAATTTTGAATTCGTTGTTGTTAATTTGTAAACATTTTCTGAAGTAATTATAGGAATCAAGTCGTTCAAAAACAAAGTGTTTAACCATACCATCAGCTGTTTTGTTTGGCTCTTCATGCACACAACAAAGGAGTCAATTTTAAGTTTAACTTGGGACCTTCATCGAGGAATTTTATGTAGACAATACTACTGATAGAGGCGTGAGGCGTCTATGTTTTTGTTAAAGTATCAGTACCTTCTGAAAATCCCCCTAAAACAATATCTTTATACTAAAGAAATAGTGATCCCATCGTTCACGCAATAAGAAAACAATATACTATACATGCAAAGGCATCTCACTCATGACCTCAAAAGTCACAATATATTTTGTTTACTTGTTCATGCATTAATGTTAAAAACCACCACAATATATAAATATAGCTTGGAGTCATGTTCCCACTCTCTAGTCTCTTACAGCTTTTACTTTGAAATTCCTTAGCAAAAGATGAATATGATGATGCACAAAATCTCTTTTCTTTCTCTTCATTTACTGTTACTATTACTACTCTATCTCCATCCTCTCACCACCGTAGCCGACGGAAATTTCACCACCAGCATTGACCAATGGTGCAACAAAACTCCATACCCTGATCCATGCAAACACTACTTCAAAAACCACAATGGTTTTCGCTTGCCGAGACAGCTATCCGAGTTCCGAGTATTGCTGGTGGAAGCAGCCATGGATCGAGCTATATCCGCTCGAGACAAGCTGACTCAGTTCGGCAAGAACTGTACTGATTGTCGGAAACAAGCGGTTTTGACTGACTGCATTGACCTATACGGAGACACGGTCCTGCAGCTAAACTGGACGCTGCAAGGCCTGTCTCCAAAAGCCCATGCCGGAAAACGGTGCACCGACTTTGACGCTCAAACATGGCTAAGCACCGCACTTACAAACACCGAGACTTGCCGACGCGGCTCATCTGATCTAAACGTCTCAGATTTCACCACACCAATCGTTTCAAACACCAAAATCTCCAACTTAATAAGCAATTGCTTAGCCGTCAACGGAGCTCTCTTGACCGCCGCAAACAACGGTTCTGCCACCGCTTATCGGAAGGGTTTTCCGGCGTGGATTTCCGGTAAAGAGAGGAGACTTCTACAATTGCAATCCGCACGTGGCGTCAAAGCCAACCTCGTGGTGGCCAGAGATGGACGGGGACATTTCAGGACGGTGCAAGCGGCGATTAACTGGGCTGGACGGAGAAGAGTGAAGTCGAGGTTTGTTATATACGTAAAGAGAGGGATATATCAAGAAAACATAAACGTACGTCTCAATAACGATAACATAATGTTGGTCGGCGACGGAATGAGATACACCATTATCACCGGTGGTCGTAGTGTCAAAGGCGGTTACACCACTTACAGCTCCGCCACTGCCGGTAAATAATTAAATTTTTAATATATAATATAAACATATATATTACATAATATATACAATAATTTCTCAAATGTTGCTATATGAAAATAAATAATCGCAACTCATCAATGTTTTCCCATATGAGAACATGGCACGGTAAAAACCGGACTGTGAAAACCTACACGGTTTGGTTTCTCATGTATAAGAGGAACTTGTTAGAACGATAGATAGACCAACATAACCCAATTTTTGGATTTCAGAATCATGCATCATTGTTTTGTACTATATAATCGTTTAATTTGCTTTCAATCTTTGTTATAATTAAATTTCTCGATATTGTAGGAGTAGTCTTTAAAAGTAAAACCTCTTCGTTCTTTGGAGTTTGGATAAATTTCTCGATACTATATAATCGTTTAATTTGCTTAGTATATTTAAACATATTTAACGAAATTTTAAATTTGATGATTCAAATAAAACTTTCTACAAGAAAAAAAACACTCACAAAATGATTATACGTACGTACATATATATATGTGAATCATGTGAGCAAAATAATTAATTTTTTCTTTGGAGTTTGGATATTCATGTGATGAATTGGGACCACTGGAAATTTTTTTCTCTAACTTGTGTTACAATTTTTGATTGAAACGCCATTTATTTAAATCATTTCATCTGACATCCGTTTACCACACATAATTAAGTTGCTCAATGCATCATATTATATATTGTTTGAGAATGCTTTTTCATATTGGGAGAGTGAATTAATGTTATAGCAACATCAATATTATGATGCAAAAAAAAAATCAATAATATGATTAATGCAACGCATATAGACCTTTTTAAGTAAATAACATCTATATTTCAATAAATTGCCTGTGATACAGGTATCGAGGGACTTCACTTCATAGCCAAAGGCATAACATTCCGGAACACGGCTGGTCCAGCCAAGGGCCAGGCCGTGGCACTCCGCTCATCCTCAGACCTCTCAATCTTCTACAGATGTGCAATCGAAGGATATCAAGACACACTGATGGTCCATTCGCAACGCCAGTTTTACCGTGAGTGCTACATCTACGGAACAGTCGATTTCATCTTCGGAAATGCAGCCGTCGTTTTCCAAAACTGTCTCATCCTTCCTCGCCGGCCACTCAAAGGTCAAGCTAATGTCATAACCGCACAAGGACGTGCTGATCCTTTTCAAAACACAGGTATCTCTGTCCACAACTCAATGATCCTACCAGCTCCTGACCTAAAACCTGTGGTCCGTAGCGTTAAAACGTACATGGGCCGGCCTTGGATGAAGTACTCGCGCACCGTGGTTCTCAAGACGTATTTGGATGGTTTTTTGAGTCCGGTTGGGTGGTCTCCGTGGATTCGAGGTTCGAGCTATGGTCTTGACACGTTGTTCTATGCAGAATATAAGAATATCGGACCAGCTTCGTCCACGAGGTGGCGTGTTCGTTGGAAAGGGTTTCATGTATTGAATAGAGCTTCTGATGCATCTGCTTTTACTGTTGGAAGATTCATCGCCGGTAACGCGTGGCTCCCACGCACCGGCATACCCTTCAAGTCCGGACTCTAAACCGCCGTATTTGGTTTGTCATTTTTAAGTTACAATGATGATTTTTTGTAACAACTTTTGAATATAATTCATTATGCTTATATACTATGAAAATAAAGTTTCAGCTATGGTCTTATGGATGGACAAAAGAGAATTCAGTACATGAAATTGCAAAAACAAGACTGAGGCGAAATTTTGAATATAGTTGTGCCCTATATATTTCACTCTCATTTGAATTTTGAACTTTGCGAATGAAACAAAATCGCCTCGTCCTGTTCCCCTTCAATTTGAAAATGTGATCCTAATAATTTTGAACACTTTGATCCTCCTTAACAAAGAAGGGCTCCATTATCCGAGTAGACTTTCTGGCTTCTTTATCCAAATGCATGCATTGTTGTATGTTTTTTTTCTACTTCATTCTTCCACTTTTGTAAGTTTTGTAAGGATTTATGTAGTGATATAACCGTCGAATTCGACATCATACTGAGTGAAGAGAACATGAATATGGTGCGGGAAATGGGATTTTTGCGAAAAAAATATTACTCACCACGCCAGTTCTTAGGACCAACATGCATCTCTTTCATGTAAAAGAGTTTACAAAAAAAATATATATACTCCTGAACAAAGTAAGAAGAGATCGATGGAATCCAACTCCCAGAACAAGAAAACTTCTTTCAAGAGCGCCCATCTTGTCCCATGTTCTAGTTGATGATATCGAAATTGAACTAACTAATTCATCTAGGCCAATATCTCATTCGACGTTCAATGAGAGTATTGCCTTGCGCTTGAGTTTGATCTAAAGTAAGAATTCTGGTAACAACTAGAAAGTGAAAGCATGAGTTTACGGAAAACATAGTATAGGTGAAACTAATTTGAGCGCTTCGTCCCTATCCTAAAACTCTGTAAAGCACTTATCAGATACATGGTTTAGAAAAGGCTATTGTCATAGTAGCATTGTAAATAAGGCTTTTTACTAGTTAACTTGTCCGCGTCTGGCCCGTACTGATTTATTTTTTTATTTAGACTTTTGAAAACATAGTAATAGTTTAGTTTTTTTTTATTGAGTATGCATTTTATTATTTGTAGACAATTGTGATAATATAGTAAAAATGAGTAGAAAATGCATATTAATATCAAAATAATTTTGTTTAAATTACTTCAAGATCTTTTGGTCATTGTTCTACGTATTTTAGACATGGTTTATTTGTGTTTATTCAGGATTTATTTTTTGAGTTTAAAATCTTTTGTTATTTATATGTTTGACGTTTTAGGTATTGTTTTTTTTTTCATAGGATAATGATAGGGAGTATTATGTGTCTTTTTAAACTTTTGGATATTTTTTTTCTTTGTTTATTGTATCTCTATTGTTGTGCATGGTTGTTTTTATAATTTTTTGTAGCTTATTTTTTATAAAATGTAAGATAATATATAGTATAACACTCCTACATAATAATGAAGTTAAGCACATTAACAAAAAATATTGAACTAAAACAGAGTACTTTTTAGTTTGTGTATTATGAATAATTGATTCTCATAAGAATATAAAATTAAAATTAACTATAAATTTAATCATAAAATTGTTTTAAATAACTTTGTAAATGGTAATGAAATAATCTTTCAATGCAATTTGATATCTTACTCTAAATAATATTTGTCTTATTTAAAAATATATAGTCTATATGTTGGCAAAAATCTCCTTGTAAACGATATTCTTTGTGGTTTTGTGCGGTGCTCATTTGTTGTCAGTGATCAATATCTTTAATTCCTTTTTCGTTGACTCTTGAAAATGCAATGTAAAGTTGACCATGAGAGCTGGTTTTGACAAATACAATCCTACTTTCTCCAAAGTCTGACATTGACTTTTGTTTATCGTTACTACAAAAGCAAGCGATACTGGAAATTGTCTTCTGTGCATCTTGAAAGGGACACTACAAGAAAACAGGTTTTTAGTGACGAACAATTCAATCGCCAATCAGTTGCTATTAGTGGTTTTGCGACTGAGTAGCGACTAAACAAATTAGTCATTAATATAACGTCGCTAAATATTCAGTCGCTAATCGGTCACAAAATAATGACTAATTCGCGACTGCTTAACGACTACAACATTCAGTCGTTAAATAGTCGGCACTTAGTAGTTAATTCGACTAACAAGCGACTGCGTTTGTGACTAATTAGCGACTTTGTCCTCGGCCGTAGGAACGTCGTGTAAAATCAGTCGCTAATTAGTTGCTAAATGTGCGACCATTTTGCGACTGATTAATAGTCGTGAAAATTTAGTCGCGAAATAGTCGCAGTAAATAACAACTGAATCACGACTACTTTGTTTTCACTTTAGCGACTGATTGAAGACTGATATCACCTTAACGTGATGTTTTGTATGTTTTAGCGACTGATTTACGACGAAGTCGTGACTAATGTACGACGAAGTAGTGACGAATTTACGACTATTTTGATCAAACGGATTCAGGTTTGGTAATCCATTATATTTCCTATTTTCATTTGATCAAATTTGTTCATTACACCAAAAAGCTAAACTCGAAATCAAATAGTTAGCAGAACTTGTAAAAGCAAATATATATTACATAAAACATAGACATTGTTCCAAAACATTGTGATCAAAATACCAAAATAATACATAGCATATCATTGTGATAAGTTCTTAAAGAGAATAAAGGAGCAAAGAAAAACAGAGGCCAACAAGAACCTACGGAGTCTTTGATCGAGTGATTATGTGAAGTCATTGGATTACTTGAAACTTGATTTGCAGCCACAAAATCTAAGAACCCTGGATCAGTTTGAGTCAAGTACCTTTCCACCAGAGCTAACTTGTCGATTCTGGCTTGTTGCTCAGCAGAAACTTTGATAAGCTCTGCCTCACGCCTTGAGTTCTGATCCGCTTGTTCTTCTATTGTTGAGCTTCTTGAAGCTGCTCCTCGAGACCCTTGTATGTTGTCGAGGTTCCTGGGTACTTCCTTTTTCCAGTCGTTTGTGAGAGGCTTCCAATTCCATATGGAATGTCTCTTTCATTTGTGAAAGTCGCCTGCAAAACATTATTAGAATAACAAAGCTGTCAAAATTCAAAGAATAAAAGCATATCATAAAAGACAATGTAAAAAAAGGCTTTACCTGAAGAAAGAGTTCATTTTCCTCTTCTACGGACAGCACCACAGGCGGTGATGTACCATCTGAAGTCTCGGAGTCTACCCCAAGATCAGCCATCTTTTCTTCCAGTTTCTTCTTATATGCTTCAGCCACGGTCTTGGACTTTCGGTCTACAAATGTGCCATCCGATTTTGTATGAGTCTTGATGAAAACTTCATCAAGACTCACCGGCCTTCCAATTTATTCTTCCTGCAATGAAAAAAAAAGTCAAACAAAAGAGTTTAAAGATGTATAGACATAAGGATGAATGAAAAGGGAAGAGAACTAACCATATCTTGTTGGATTTGTATGTACGACTTCTGGCCTGAGAAGTGGACATGAGGTCCAAGACCATCACGTTCAGACATCCTTGCAGCTGATGTAGTGGCACTCTTCTCCTTGGCTTCTTCAGTGTTCCAGTATTCAGTCATTTGTTTCCAGAGAGTGTCGCCAATCCAGTTGGATTGCTCCCGAGTAGTCCTTGCCTTGCTCACCATATCCTTCATCCGATTGAGACAGATGCTCTCAAACCTTTTTTGGACAACACCGGTTACTAATGGATCCCAGGTGTGTGTTTTCTACATTAGAAACATAGAAAATGGTATTAGCGAGTGAAAAAAAATCTGTCAAATTAATCAAAGGAGAAGAAACGATGAAGTCTTATGCCACAAATGCCTAAAATGCCTCAAATGAATCAAATGAGTAGAAGATCTTTTAAGCGAGTGAAAACTAAGAAACAATTTAATCTAATGCCTCAACTAACTCAAAGAATCAAATGCCTCAATAACTTCAAATGAATCAAACAAACAAATGCTATAAATACCTCAAACGACTCAAACAAACAAATGCTTGAAATGCCTAAAATGACTGAAAATCATCAAAGAAACAAATGAGAATAAGAATGAAATACTTACCGCAAATTCAATGAAGTACCGTTCTTGTCTCTCTCGAGGCACACAGGTCCAGCTGTAAAAGGGACCGTCGAACTTTTTTGTAAAGATCTTGGTGATCTTTCGGGTAAGTTTAGATTTGTCCCGACCAAACCTACAAAGTCAGATACAAACAAGTTACCAGTTATCAAAACATACATAATTGTTACCTAAACTAAGCAATGAATTCGCATACAACACCTAAAATCAAGTTCCACACCTAAACATGTAAACTAAGCAATGAATTCGCATACCATGTTGAAACCTAATCAAGTTCCAAACCTAATCAAGTTCAAACCTAAACAACTAAACTAAGCAATACAAGCTGAAAATGAAAGCATTACCATGTTGTATTAGGCTTCGGTATAGGAGATAGGACTGTGGTGAAAGCTTCCCTTCCTGGTTGTGTAAGCAAAGCGTTCAAAAAGTTTTATTGATTTTTTCTTAATGGATGATCTTGTGGAAGAAACCTTCTGTGACAATCAAACCAACATGTCTTCCTTCCATTAGGGAGATAAAAAGCCTTTGTATCTTCCATGCAAATTGGACAAGACAATTTACCATGAGTAGTCCATCCTGATAACATACCGTATGCTGGAAAGTCACTTATCGTCCACAGCAGCACAGCTTTTAAATTGAAGTTTTGTTTCAGGGACACATCATATGCATTCACTCCAGTAGACCATAGATCTTTTAACTCATCAATAAGAGGTCGGAGGAATATATCAAGACTGGCTCGTGGATGATTTGGCCCTGAATTCAATATTGTCAGGAACAAATACTCTGTCTTCATGCACATACCAGGAGGTAAATTATAAGGGGTCAAGATCACATGCCATAAAGAATGATTACGAGACATGCCAAATGGATTAAACCCATCTGTACATAATCCAAGATAAACATTTCGGGGTTCTTCAGCAAACTGATGATGTAGATCTTGAAAATATTTCCACTCAGCAGCATCAGAGGGATGTGACATTTCTCCATCCTTGGCTTGGTGTTCAGCATGCCATCTCATAGCCGCTGCTGTCTTCTCGCTCTGATACATTCTCTTTAATCTATCAGCTATAGGTAGATACCACATACGACTATATGGTATTCTGGTTCTTGATCGCCGTCCTTCATTACGCTTATATCTTGGTGCTTGACAAAATTTACAGTTCTCCCAATGTTCGTCCTCTTTCCAGAAGATCATACAATTGTTGATACAAACATCAATTTTATGAAAAGGAAGGCCTAGGTTTCCCATCAATTTCTCTGTCTCGTAATGAGAACTGGTTGCTTGATTTCCATCTGGTAAATACTCAGTAAACAATGAGGCCCATGAATCCAAACATTTTTCACTCATATTATAATCTGCCTTATTTTGCATGAACCGAGCAGCTAAAGATAACTGTGAATGCCCTTCATGACAACCATCGTATAATGGTTTTTTCCCAGCTTCTAACAAGTCATAAAACTTTTGGGGATGGTTACGTACAGGTTCTTCTACATTTTCATTACTCTCATCTAGACAATAGCTATCATCTTGACGAAAATTATCACAAAATGCATCATTCACCATATCCACATATCTATCTTCAACTATATTATCCATTTTTTCTTCACTCCCACTTAGATGACTGTTACTATAACTAGTTCCATAATCTATAGTTATTTCTTCCCCATGCTTATACCAAACATAATAATCTGGCATGAACCCTTTACTGTATAGATGATTCCAAATCTTACTCCCCAACAAAAACTTGTTGTTTTTGCATACACTACAAGGGCAGAAAAATTTACCACCATTGCTTTGTGTTATAGCCTGATTATTTGCAAAATTCATGAATCGCTCCACTCTTTCTATAAACGCATCCGAGAAATTACCCATCTTTTCATCGATTCGTTTATACATCCAATCTCTAAAAGTATTACAATTATAATTTCTAGACATTTTGGAAATTAAAATTATAACTCTCTTTCTATTATAAGAGTTTTTTTCTTAACTCTTTTTTCACCTTTTTTTGTAAGAAATATTTTTTACAGCTAAAGGAATTTTATAAAGTGCAACTACCAAAATGATAGCACACATACTAATGAAGAGGAACGTAGATGGGATCTCAATATATAGAAACTATTGCGACTAAAATGCGACTGATTTGCCACTATATTGCGACTGCGAGCGGTTCGTCGCTAAAAACCGGTACACCAACCTAAAACGTATTACACGTGTTAAATTATACCGACCCGCCGCATATGTCGCAAATTAGTCGCAAATATACCGACATTTTAGCGACTGATTTATTGTGACTACATATTAGTCGCTAATCCGTCGTTAGATAGCGACTAATACGTGACGACTTTTGCAGTCACTATTTAGCGACGTTTTCGCGACTGATTTTCCGCAGTCGTAAGGTCGTCGTTAATCAGTCATTGAGTAGTCAAAAAATTTAGCGACTACATTTTCAGTAGCAAACCGTAGTCGTTAATTTACTGTTTTCTTGCATCGGCTGGAGTACCAAACATTCTTGGGATTAAAACCTTATCGTCTACATCACTGTTAGATTTTCCTGTAATCACTCTTCCTTCGATAACGTGATTTGCTAACTGAGTGACAATAAGCCGTGTGCCATTGCACCATCCTCTTTTTGGATCAATGTTGCTATGGAAGAAAATATGAGCTCCGATCTTCAGAACCAGTCTATGATTAGGCAAGCCTGAAATTTTGATGTTGTTCAAGAATTTTTGTGTGTAGACAATACCTTTTGGAAAATCTATGTCCAAAGTATCTATATCATCTTCTGGAATTACCACTCTTTCCGATTGGTCAATAATATCAGAGCTCAAAGAAACTCTTTCCTCACCTATAGAATTAGACAATTAGAGTGTTCTGAGATATTCAAAATATAAGTAGGAAGGTGTGTTAACATATATTGTATTGTCAAAGAAATAAAACCTGTTAATTGTGAAAGCATATACTCGCTAATTCTCTCGACATCCAGATTTTTTGGGGGCCAAAATAGCTCGTTCCTTAAAAAACATGGGGTCATCTCTATTAGCAAAGGATTCTCAATATATTTCCCTTACTACAGTTTTTACTGGATCATCACAATCCTTAACACTACAAGAAAACAATCGTTTTCCAACGGTCCATTACGACGGTTTTCAAATCGTCGCAAGAGTACAACGATTTTACGATGATCTAACGTCTAATTTTAAAACCGTCGTAAAATCGTCGTATATAAAAATCGTCGTAAACTCGACGTACAATTTACGACGAATTACGACGATTATACATCGATAACGAGAGATTT
This sequence comes from Eutrema salsugineum, assembly GCF_000478725.1. NCBI lineage: Eukaryota > Viridiplantae > Streptophyta > Magnoliopsida > Brassicales > Brassicaceae > Eutrema > Eutrema salsugineum. The sequence continues at coordinate 13,772,472 of NW_006256829.1, forward strand.
GCTAGTAAATGTAAAATCATCGTAAATTCGTCGCAAAATTACGACGAATATACGACGACTACATTTCGATGTAAATGTTACGACGATTGTACGTCGAAAAAGGAGTTAGGTGAAAAACATTTAAAACATGTTTACCTAACAATTGTAGATGAAAAATTTTATCGCAAAATCGTCGTAAACTCGTCGTAATATTATTGTTGAATGTAAAACCGTCGTAAAAAGTCGTCATAAAAGCGTTGTAAAGCCCGAAATTTTCCTATAAATAGATCTTCATTCCTTCATTCAATCACAACACATCATCATTCAAACATAAGAGCATCTTCATCTTGGAGACCCATCTTCAAACATAAGGTCTCTTAAATTTTAGTATAGTGTTGTAAATCCTTATATATTGGGTTGTCAATTGCTGAAAACCCGAATTAAGAGTTATATTACTTTGAATCAAAGATGTAATAATATTATAAGGTTAATTTACTTCATTCACGTGGCTAGACGTGACACAAGAGACCACCTCCTTTATTGTCTAATCAATAAAAAGAGATAGTATTTTGAGTTTATTTTCAAGATGTCTATATACGAGCTAAGAAGTTGGATGTATATGCGTAAAGATTCAGATGGGGCGTTGACAGAAGAGTTCAAGAACGGGTTAGAAATATTTATATATCTGGCTACAAATATGGAGAGAACGAAAGATAGTGGGAAGATGTTTTGTCCTTGTTTGAAATGCAAGAATACGAGGTATACACTAACCAAAACCGTGTGGACGCATTTATTAAATAGAGGGTTTATGCCGCAATATTTTGTTTGGTATCTACATGGAGAAGGATATGGCAGTAATACTCATGGGAATGCTGGTAGTAGTAGTAATTATCAAAGTCATGTTGATATTGATGAATCGAATTATGGTCATCAGCCTAATCAGTATCAATATGACCAAAGTGTAGATCATGATAGGATGCACGAAATGGTGACTGATGCATTTCATGAAACGCATACGGGTAATGTTGTTGAGGAACCTAATGTAGATGCCAAACGATTTTATAATTTGTTAGACAATGCTAATCAGCCAAGCTACGAAGGATGTAGAGAAGGCTTGTCTAAATTATCGTTGGCAGCTAGGATGATGTCAATTAAAACAGATCATAACCTGGCTGAGGTTTGCATGGATAATTGGGCTGATCTTCTGAAGGAGTATCTACCGGAGGATAACTTGGCAGCGGGAACATACTACGAAATTCAGAAGTTGATTTTTAGTCTTGGTCTACCTTTTGAGATGATAGATGTATGTGTTGACAATTGTATGATTTTTTGGAAAGATGATGATCAGCTGGAGGAATGTCGATTTTGCCATAAACCAAGATACAGGCCTCAAACTGGTGGGCGTAAAACGATATCGTACCAATGTATGTGGTATCTCCCTATAACTGATAGGTTAAAACGGCTTTATCAATCTGAAAGGACAGCTGCATCAATGAGATGGCATGCGGAACATACACAAGTAGATGGAGAAGTTGTTCATCCATCAGATGCAAAGGCATGGAAACACTTCAATATGGTATACCCAGATTTTGCTAAGTTCAAACGGAATGTCTATCTTGGTCTGTGCACTGATGGTTTTAGTCCATTTGGTATGTCTGGTAGACAATATTCATTATGGCCAATAATCCTAACTCCTTATAACCTTCCTCCAGATTTGTGCATGCAAAGGGAATTTCTTTTCCTAAGTATTTTGGTTCCATGTCCAAATCATCCGAAGCGAGCTCTCGATGTATTTCTTCAGCCACTCATACATGAGTTGAATCAGTTATGGTATACTGGCGTTCGTACATATGACTGTTCTACGAGGAAAAATTTTACTATGCGGGCTGTGCTTATGTGGACAATAAGCGATTTCCCCGCTTACGGTATGCTATCAGGATGGACTACACATGGGAGGCTATCTTGTCCTAATTGTCTTCATCGAACTGATGCGTTTCAGCTAAAACATGGTAGAAAAACTTGTTGGTTTGATTGTCACCGGAGGTTTTTACCGGATAACCATCCATATCGGAGGAACAAGAGGTTATTTTTGAAGAACAAAAGTGTACGTGTCCCTCCACCCGTTAATTTAACAGGAGCTGATATACAGGCGCAAATAGATCATTGGAGGGCAGAAGAAACAGTAACTCGTGGGGGAAACTGGCACACTCCTGCAAATATGCCTGAAGGTTATGGAGTTCATCATAATTGGCACAAGAAAAGTATCTTCTGGCAACTACCTTATTGGAAAGATCATCTGCTCAGACACAATCTTGATGTCATGCACATTGAAAAAAACTTTTTTGATAACATCATGCATACAGTTATGAACGTAGCGGGAAGAACAAAAGACAATGGTAAATCAAGATTGGACTTGCCTGATTTATGCAACAGAAGTGAGTTGCATCTACTGAGAAACGGGAAAGCACCAGTTCCTGTATTTCGGTTGAGTGCAGATCAAAAGTCAGCATTGTTCAGATGGGTTTCTTCTGACGTTAAATTTCCTGATGGGTATGTCTCTAATCTTTCCAAATCTGTTGAGAAGGGGGTAAAGTTTGCTGGGATGAAAAGCCATGACTGCCATGTCTTTATGCAACGATTATTTCCATTTGCATTTGCTGAACTCTTGCCCAAAAACGTCCATGAAGCTATTGGAGGCATTGGTGCTTTTTTCGGGATCTTAGTACACGAACATTATCAGTTGATGTAATATCACAACTGGCATTGAATATTCCAATCTTGTTGTGCAATTTGGAAAAGATCTTCCCACCATCATTTTTTGATGTTATGGAACATCTTCCTGTTCATCTCTAAGCAGAGCTCGGTGGACCCGTTCAGTACAGGTGGATGTATCCGTTCGAGCCTTTCATGAAGCATCTTAAAGGTAAAGCCAAAAACCTAGCTAAAATGGAAGGCTCAATTGTGGCAGGAAGCTTAACGCAAGAGACTTCACACTTCACTTCATACTATTTTGCACCGAAAGTACGAACACGCAAAAGAGCTACTCGTCGATATGATGATGGAGGAGTTGGCCATACATATGCCGTTGAAGGTGTACCTGACATATTCTCGCCGATCGGACGTCTTAGTGGAAAACTAAAAGATGTTTGGTGGTCCAATGAAAAAGATTATCACAGTGCACATACGTATATCCTGTTAAATTGTGAAGAGTTGTCATCGTATGAAAGGTACCTTTTTAATTAATAATATATTTATATGAGTTGTCAGTATTAATAACTATTTGTTGTTTTTCTCAGCGCATTTGTTGATGAGGTTAAAGAATGCATATCTGGGGTTTCTGAAACTGAAATCAATGATCGTAAAGATCAACACTATGCCCAGTGGTTAAAAGGGCAAGTACGTATAAAATTTTAATTAAAAGAGTACTACTTTAATTTGCTATATATCGAAATCAAGAAATAAAAGCGGAATTTATTTCTTATTAGGTGGACCCGAATGATCCGGATGAATTTCCAACATGGTTCCATGAGTTACTACTAGGTCCGATGGCAAAAATAACTACAGCCTCAATGTATTTCACTCGGGGCTATGTTTTTCACACATACCGTCACGGTGCAAAGCGGGCGACAACAAACTATGGAGTTTGTGTGAGGGGTGAAATCGATTTTTATGGAGTTGTGCAAGAAATAATTGAAGTAGAGTATCCTGGATTGTTAAGGCTGAAAACTGTTCTCTTCAAATGTGATTGGTTTGATCCAACTGTTGGACGAGGGGTACGTCTAAACAAGTTTGGAGTTGTTGGCGTGAACAAATCACGACGGTACAACAGGTTTGAGCCATTTATATTAGCTTCTCAAGCAGAACAGGTAACGTTTCTGCCATACCCTCGAGTTCGATCAACAGGAATTTCATGGTTAGCTGTTGTTAAAGTGGCTCCGAGGGGCAAGATTGTAGGGGTTGAGGATATTCCACTTCAACAGGACACTTGCGTAGATCTGTCTGAACCAGATGTTGATGAGGAGATTTTCTTAATAGACCCTCGGAACAGGCAACTTGAAGATCTTCCCGATGATACAGAAGAAGAAAGTGATGATGAGTTTGCTGAAACCGATGATGACGATTTGGCGGAAGAAGACGGTGATGGTGATGAAGTAATAGAGGAAGATGAATCTGATTGAGTTTCATGCATTGTATTTAGTGAATGTTTGTTATTATGTAATTTGTAACTTTGTTTGTTTGAATTTTTTAAAAACCATAAAATTCGATTTTACGACGGTTTTTCTAAACCCTAAGTCTAGGTTTTAAGCCCTGAATGAATAGGGTATCAACATTACGACGTCTTTACGACGAACCATCATAATATCGTCGTAAATTTACGATGGTTTTACGACGAGTACACTATTTCGTCGTAAAAGCGTCGTAATGCCTAAATCCAAGAATTTGAATCTTTTATATCTTATTGGTTGTATGGTATTTCACAATTGTTTTTGATTGGTTATCTTATTTTATATGAAATGCTATCAATCTGATCAAAATCAAAAATTTGAAAAAAAACATACAAATTTACAAGTTCATGCATGTTTTCGTAAATGTTAAGTGAAAGGTTATATATTAGATTACGGAATTTCATTTTTTACTATCTCATGTCATAAATCCATCATACATGCAAAGTTGTAAACCTTTTATTATATGTTAGGATACAATAACCTTTGCATTGTTCTTTATGCAATATCCCATTTATAAGATTTAGGGTTTACTCACTTTTTTAAAAAACATCGTAAAACCGTCGTAATATAATCGTAAATTTACGACGGTTTTACGACGACTAAACCCAAAACCGTCGTAAAACCGTCGTAACGTTTGCACCGGATATGCTCCTGATCCGAGGTACGAGGTTATAAATGTTTAGACATTACGACGATTTTACGACGGTTTAGGGTTAAATCGTCGTAAAACCGTCGTAACGGTCAAATGCTCCCATCACGACACGTGTCATGTCATGCAGTGGACCGACTGTTCTACAACCAAATCGTCGTAAAACCGCCGTAAAGTTACGACGATTTTACGACGATCACAAAATCTATATAAGGGACGCGAGATTTCTCCTTTTCGTCGCTCATTCCTCTCTTCTCCCCTAAACCACTCCCTCTCTCCCTACTCTCACAGCCAAAAGTTGTAAGTTTTTTTTAAAATTAATTTCATTACATATTATTTTAGATTTAGGTTCGGAATTTAGATTTAGGTTTCGGAATTTAGATAGGCCCGAATTTTGTAAATTTTAATAAATATTTGAAAAATTAGTAACAAATTTTTTAAAATTTTGTAGATTCTGTCTCGATGGCTCCTCGGGCTAAGAGATTTCACTACCGACAGCTCGTCGATTCTGACGGTACGGCCCCGTCTACCTCGGCGACCGGATCAGCCATCCCAGAGTCCTCGGGAACACAACGAACGGTTTCCCAACCGGTCGTTGTTCCGCAGCCGGCACCGCCTCCACCACCACCAGCCGAACCAGCGGCTCCCGCACAGGCTGAGCCTGAGGCTGATCCGATCCCGCCTGTACCGTATGCCCAGTTTACGGTACAGGATCTTCTGGCGCAACCCGGTCGTAGGACCATGAACAAACTCGACCCAGATCGAGCCCCCGGCACCTATTGGTACGTAATTTTTTTCCTACAATATTTTTAAATTAATTAATATTTATTCTTATATATTTGATATTAATTTACTTTTTCTCTTTCCATTTGACTAGGTTTACGACCGACAATGCAGTCGGTCGTAACGTTGCGGATATCATCAAGGGGTTTTTCGTACAACCCCATACCAGCTGGAAGAAGTTGGATCAGGCCACACTTGACACTTGGTTCAAGTGTTTTGCGGTAAGTAATTTACCATTTCGTTTAATTTTAATTTTAAATTTTAACTTTTTACAATAATTACTAACTTCTTTTTTTTTCCTAGCAAAACTGGCATTGGGAAACATCCGCACACGGACGTGTGGAGACGGCCTTCAAGGAGAAGGTCAAATTCCGCCTCAACAACACCGTTTCCGACTGGAAACGGAAGTGGGAGGTTGACGGCGACAAGGCCAAGCCGGCGCCTATGTCCAATACCGTCTGGCGGGGCCTTGTCCAGTACTGGTTGGATCCGCACAACCAGACTACGGCCGCCAAGTGTTCCGGATCTAGGTAAGTCGTAGTTAATTTCAATAATATTTACATTATTTTTTTTCTTATAATAGATTCTAATCAAAATATTTTTCAGGAACGCTACTGACGATGCGGGAAATCGGAAGAACGTCCCGCACACTTCCGGCCAGATTCCTTTTGCCGGAAGACGGCTTATGATGGTAAGTAAATTAAAATTATTAATTTTTTTGTTTTCAAATAATTAACTCTTATTTCTTGATACTAATTAATTTTTTCATTTTGATTTTGTAGGTCGAAGATAACGGAGGAGAACTTCCTCCAATGACGAAGGTTTTCGCCGAGACGCATAAAAAGCGTAACGGCGAATTCACGGATCCTCGGGCGGAAGAGATCTACAATGCCGCCTGTGCGGCGATCGAGGAGCGACAGACGCAGCTGACTCAGCAGGCGCGTCAAACGTCTCTCGGAGGTAGCTCGCTCCAATCGACCCCGGCGCTGACGGTCGCGGAGATGGACCAGATCTTCGAAGAGGTAATTTTAATTACTATATTTAATTAATGTAACTTTAGTTTTAAATTATATTTCTAACCATAATGTTTTTAAATATTTGTAAGTTGCCCCAAAGAAAAAGGGGCGGGTATTAGGGATGGGGTCCATCCGTGATACCCCGAGAGCTACGGCGACTGGTCACGTCCGGGTCCCGGATCCGGTTATCCACCAGGAGATCGATCAGATGCGAACCCGGTACAAGACGAGGATCGATCAGCTCTACGGTCTCTTCGAGATCATGGGAGCTGACAACCCGGTACTCATGGCGCAGTTGGACAAGCTGCGGGCTGATGGGGTTGTCGGATCGTCTGCCGCCGGGTCATCCACTAGGACGCAACCGCCGGTGCAGACGGACGAGGAGATGTTCCGATCTCTCGGGGTTAAGCCTCCTAGAGCCGGAGATCAGGCGCCGGCGGAAGCATCAAACTGAAGACCCGGCAAGGAACACGTCCAGGACGATGGGGAGGAGGCCGGTGACGGGATCGACGGGATCGATTTAGATTTAGATTTACATCTGTAGGGTTTTTTTTTTGTAAATTACAATTAATTTTAATTTCAAATTTTCATAAATTTTAAATTTTAAATTATTTTTTTTATTTAAATTTTAATTCGATTTATTTTTTTTTTTAATTTTCAATATATTAAACGTCATATAATCGTCGTAATAGATTTATTAAAACCGTCGTACATTCGTCGTAAATATTACGACAAATTTACGACTACAATGTACAACGATAAATACGACGATTATACGTCTGAGAGTTACGACGATTTTACGACGCAATGAAGAAATACTTTACGATTGATTTACGACGATTTATGCGTCGTACATTTTACGATGATCTTACGTCGACAATTAACGACCACTTAACGACGGTCCAGGCGAAGACCAAGTCGATGCAATTCGATGTAAACTCGTCGTAAACTGTACGACGCATTTACGACGATTTTGTTTGCCTCGACGTTACGACGAAACAAAACCGTCGTATATTATACGACGATTTTACGACGATTTGTCTATTACGACGATGACTTTACGACGATTTCGAAATCGTCGGTAGTCCGTCGTAATGGCCCTATTACGACGAAATAACGACCATTTCGGCCGTTGTAAAATGATGTTTTTCTTGTAGTGTAATTAATAAGTCTTTTGAAATTTATATCTCAGTTTCTCCATCATTAGGCTCAGTCATTTTTCCTTCTCCGATTTCTAGAATCCATTTTGAAAAAGAGATTATATCATTTGCATCATTCTCACTTAGACCGGTGTGTAGTTGCATGTTTTTGGTCAGCCGTAAAACCTTACATTTTTCCCAAAGCTTTGATGCATTCAACGCAGCTATTACTGTTATATTTCTACAGGCATCTAGTATTACCGGGAGCACTGAAAATCTTCCCCAAAAACAATGACTTTGCCTGCAATAGGTTCTTCAGATTTCATTATGTCTTGCATGCTTCTGTCGAGTGTCTCAAAACAGAGTTTATTCATCATTGGAGCTTCATCCCATACTATTAGCTTTGTTTCCTTGATCAAGTCTGCTAAATGTGTACCAGATTTCATCGAGCATGTTGTGCTGTTATTGATATTTATTGGAATTTCAAACCTAGAATGGGCTGTCCTACCCCCTTGTAATAGCAATGAAGCAATTCTGCTTGATGCTACATTTAGGACAACTTCACCGTTAGATCTCAAAGCAGCGCCTAGAATACTCTAAAGAAATGTCTTGTCTGTGCCTCCAAAACCATAGACAAAGAAAACGCCTCCCCTGTTGCTTTGAACAGCACTTAGAATTTCAATATAAACACCCAACTGCTCTTCTGATCATTGTCATGTATTTAATATGATCTTTGAGTATTTTCGTTGCGGAGCAGTTGATTGTTGAATTTATCAATTTCGATATCGTCTGCCTTTGGCATATTGTCAAAATTGGCAAGAGTATTTCCATGACAACTCATTAACTTTTCGATCTTGAAAAGAGTGAAATTATTTATCTGTTCCTCTGTTAGCACCAAATCTACGAAAAAATATATAATTGAGTGTATCAGTTCGAAATTCAGAAGTTAGATTCATTACTAAAACAATATATTTCTGAGATGTTTAATTGTGAACATGTTAAGAGAAGTTTATATAGGTAAATATATACCTTCTTTTTTCCGTATTTTTTTTTGTTTGTACAATATATCTTTGGAGAGTATTTCCCATGAAGCGTTCCAAACTCCAAGTACCGAACCTACACTATCTGAGAGCATCATGCTAACAAACAATCTGTGTGTATATCTTGCAGAATACCAGAAACTGGCCTCCTTTATTGCTTCAATATATTTTTTTGTCATCGTCTAATAATCCGTGTGCATAGCAAGCATCTTTGAATGTCTCATAGACTACACCTTTGTAAGTTTTTATATCTTCAAAACATGTTGCGCCTTAAACTTCATTAAGCAGTAGTCGCAAGTAATAGATTTGACCTAGTGTTTGAGATACGAACACAAGCCTTCCTATAACCTTTTTCCCTTTTCTTGTCCTAGGTTCCCAAAATCTTGTTTTTTGGTGCCAAACAAATTTTGATGGGAGATCGGGGTATGTCATGTCTGCTGCCTCTTAATATTTTATAACACTCAAACCATACTAGAAAATTAGACATACCGGCAGATGGTTTCTCCAGAACATCCTCAATGTGTTTGTTTGGTTTATACATTAGCACCTGCTGATTAGGCAGATAGAATGTTAGCTTCTCAACCGTTGTACTTCAATATTGTATTGGGTAGGCCTCTATCCGCTAGAAAGATTCACGGGGTGCAATATACCTATAATAGAAACACTTGTTTTTATTAGTTTTAAACAGATAAACACTTTCTAAATTATATACAGTCTTAAATTTGAAGGTAATTTTGTCTAACCTGCAAGTGTAATGCATTTTTATCTAGTTTTTTTTTTTTATCTTTTTCGGCAACACCAGCTCGCACATAATCAGCTCCCTTGTTTATATATTTAAACAATACTTGATTGAACGGGCGTGATTGCACCACTCGATGTTGATATGAGCACGGTAACGCAGTAGCAACTCTTTATTATATGTTATACCTTATGTATTATCACAATCAATCCCTTTCTTATGAATAGTTCGTAAATCCCTTCTTCTCTTATAGAGAGGATATCCACCTGCATCAATGGTAGTTTGTTCACAATTTTTTTTGGGAAAAAAATGGAACATTTACCGTTTACCATGCAAACATTATTTTTATTTGCGCTTCCACATGGTCCATGAATCATAACGTCACCTACAACTTCATGCAAAAGAGGTTTTAACTCCTTGTCTGGTATTTCAGCACTGATAATCTCATCTATATCCTATGGTGTTCGTATCTTTGAGTCTGGATGTAGGAAAAGGACTATATATGTGTGCGGTAAACCCATTTTTTGAAACTCAATGGTATATATAGCTGAAAAGGAGACCAGACAATATCAAAAATGTTTTTATTTTGATTATGTTTTTATTTTGATAATATAAATATAAGATATTTAATTGATCATCTTACATGCGTTACATTTACCAAATGTATTCTTCTTAGTTAATCTGTGTATGAGATTGTCCAACTTCATTTTGAAAATCCTACAACAAATATCAAGTCTGTCTTCAGTACTTAAATTATGCTTTTTAAGATGTTTAGTAATTTCATGCCACTTAAGATTGCACGTTATTGTGATAAAAAGATCTGGGAAACCATAGTGCTTGCATGTCGCCATTGCATCAAGATAATGTTGATTCATGTACCTCGATCCTCTTGTATATGAAGCAGGCATATAGACCTGTCTGCCTTGGTCAAAAAGGTCATAAGCTCCTTTTTCTGCAGACTTTGCAAGTCGTTCATAATTATCATATTTAATGTTTTTCTAATTTAAATAAAGATATCTCTTCTGTTTGTCTTTATCATCATGAAAACATCGACTAGGAATTGTTGATATAATTTTCTCGATATCATTATGGTAAGTGCTTCACCAAATCTCTCTTGAAGATGGAAAGCAAAAAACTCACACATTGTTATTTTTTTCCTTTTCTGTCCAGCCATATCCACGAAACCTATGTTAATTTCTAGCCGACCATCTTTACTATATGGAAAAATTAGTTATAGTTGTTAACAAAAATACAAATAAGAGAAATTTTACCCATATAATTATCTTATTTTTTAAACGATGTAGGTGATTTATAATCATGATTTCCTTTTTTAAAAACGACATTCCATTAATTAGATATATATATATATATATTATCTTTTTAAAAACCTTTTTCTTAAATTTTTTGTTAAATTTTGATTTTTTTTTTTTTTGTTTTGAATCGACATTCCATTACTTTTTAAATAGATTTCTATTTTTTGTTTCTTTTAACATTTTTATTAGACTTTTTCTAAATTTTGGAAACATAAAAATGGTAAATACTAAAAGATATAAATTTCTTTTTTGTGTTATTTTTAAAAAACGTTTTTGTTTAATTTTTTTTTTTTTTGTCAACAGCCTAGATGTATAGAACGGTTGGATTATCCAAACCGGATGTGTCGAATTTACATAAATGACATCTTGTGGGTGGGCTCGAGCGCTCTTTGCTAGAATATCCGCTTTTAAATTCTTCGCACGTGGGATGTGTATTATAGTGAAGGGATTGAATTTGTCTTTCATCTTCACGATCTCCTCCAAATGTAAGCAAATGCTGGCCATTCTTCGGGCGCAGACACCATCTTCACCAACTCCAAACAGTCCGTTGCAAATTTTACAGCCACCTTCTGCATTCCTATCATACAGTGCATAGCCCATATAAGGGCTTCTACCTCCGTATGCAGAGGTGAAAGGCTCCGTCTTACATTATGTGCTCCCATTATCTTGTCCCTAACTCCGTCTTTGAAATAGTACCATCCTAATCCCGATTTAGAATCCGTATCTTTCCATGAACCATCAATATAACACCACCAGCCATCATAACTCAGCAATGATGAGTAGATCATTGAGTTTCCATTATTTATGGATTTCTTCTGCTGTTTAGATATTTGGGCCTCTTCCCATAATGCTGCTTCTGTTTCTTCTATTCTCAAGGTAACTTGAGGGTCTGTATCAATATTTGAGTATACATTTTTATTCCTTGCCTTCCAGATATACCATAAAATCCATGGGAATTGTGTATTTGTTGTCTCTTTTGGTAGCCTCCAGAATAGATGATCAAAATTAGCATAAACCGATGTCATTGGAAATACGTCTAGGGGTGTTGGGATCTTTGATAAGGCCCATATTTGTAAGGTAGGGGGACATTCAAATAAAACATGGTTGATTGTTTCGTCCTCTGTTCCACAACGTGCACATTGTGTGTCGCAGTTTATTCCCCGGGTTATAGTCGAGTTGGCACCGAAAGGAATCCCGATAAAGCTTGCCAAATAAAGTGCTTTATCTTTGGTGAAGTTTCCAATTTCCAAGTATATGATAGCAGTACCTTGATGTTTGGCCCATGTTGGTCTTCAATTCTATCGTCTGATAGCCGGACCACCGTTTGGTATCCTGATTTTACCGTATATCTTCCAGATTTTGTGAAATGCCACCCCACTGTGTCTTGTCGATATGAATTACTTATGGGTATCCCACGAATGAGTTCCACATCTTTTGGATCTATAATTGCCTTTATAAGACCCAGATTCCATGAGTTCGTCATTGGGTCAATCAGATGATTGACCATAAGATTTGGGTAATAATTAAAGCCCTTACAAGTTGCTGATCTCGGGCGAGGAGCTGGTATCCATGGGTCATTCCATACTGAAATAGAACATCCAGAACCAACTCTTTTGATTAGCCCTTTATTAATCAGAGATCTAGCTGAGATTATACTTCGCCATCCATAGAATGGTGAGTAAGAACGAACAGGGTCTAGCGGACTTGATTTCCTAAAATACCGTCCTTTAAAAACTCGTGCAAACAGTGAATTCGGTCTATCTATCAATCTCCATAATTGTTTTGCCAATAATGCCGTATTAAAGCTCTCAACCTCTCGGAGCCCCATTCCCCCTTCTGTCTTGTCTTGACACATCTTATTCCACGATATCCAATGTAAGCCTTTGTGATGTCCATCTGAGCTCCACCAATACCGTGCTGCTGCACTAGATAGTTTCGCCGTTGTTGATTTAGGTAAACGGAAGCATGACATGACGAAAGTAGGCATTGCTGAGGCGACCGATTTAATTAGAACATCTTTGCCTCCTTTAGACAATAGTCTCGAGGTCCAACTATTAATCTTATTCTGTTGGTTGTCTGTTACGAAGTTAAAAATCCTGGTTTTAGCTCCACCCATGCCCTCTGGGATGCCCAGGTAGGAACCTGATCCCCCGTCTCTTGAGATACCCAAGATATGTTTCATCTCCTGTCGTATTACCTCTGGGACCTTGTGTCCAAATTGGACCGATGATTTATCAAAATTGATGCGCTGGCCTGACACGCCTTCATACTGCCTTAATATGCTCAAGATCTTCTGGCATTCTTCTTTGTTTGCTTTGCAAAAGAACAAACTGTCATCCGCAAAAAGTAAGTGCGAAACTGATGGACTTGCTGTTGCGACCCTCAAGCCTGTCAATAGTTTATCGCTTTCTGCTTTCTGTATATTCGCTATAAGAACCTCCGTACACAGTATAAATAAGTATGGTGACAAGGGGTCTCCTTGACGAAGTCCCTTGCAGGATTTATTTGTCCTCGTGGCTGTCCGTTTAGTAGGACTTTGTACTTTACTGAAGTAATACACCGCATCATCCATGTTATCCATATCTCTGCAAACCCAAATCGTCGTAGTAATTTTTCGATAAAAGACCACTCGACCCTGTCATAAGCTCTACTCATGTCCGTTTTGATTGCCATATATTTACTCTTACAAGATTGATTTGTCCGTAGTCCATGAAACATTTCCTGTGCGATCAGAATATTATCTGAGATCAACCGGCCCGCCACAAAGGCGGACTGTGTTTCCGAGATTAGGTCAGGAAGCAACCTTTTCAATCTCTGGCATATTACTTTAGAGATAATCTTGTAGCCGACATTGCATAGGCTGATAGGCCGTAGTTCCGTCATCCTCGTGGGTCTTTCTGTTTTGGGGATTAGACAAATATTAGTCATATTCAGCCTTTCATCAAAAACCCCCGTATTCAAAAAACCTTTAACTAAGTTTAGGATATCTTCCTTAATAATTGGCCATGATCGTTGGTAAAAGAGTGATGTCATTCCGTCTGGTCCTGGAGACTTCTCTGGATTCATCATAAATAAAGCATCATGGATTTCCTCCTCCGTGACCATTGCCGTAAGCATTTCATTATGCGCCTCCGTTATCGATGTGGTATCTCACTTAAAGCATCCTCAAGGTCTGATGGTGATGTTGAGGTAAATAAATCGTTAAAATAATTAACTGCCACCTGCTCTATGTCTTTGTCTGAGGTAACCCATTTTCCGGCATCATCGTGTAATCCAATAATTCGATTTCTCGCTCTCCGTTTTTTAACTTGTGCGTGATAAAAGGAAGTATTTTTATCCCCCATAGTTGCCCATTGGATTCTACTCTTTTGTTGCCAGTATAATTCCTCGTCTTTATATGCTTCTTTAGTTTTTTGGAGACCGCTAGTACTTCCTCTTATGTCTTTGTAACATCGTTTTGGATTTCTTCTAATGCCCTCTTCAGGTCATTAATTTTTTCTCGCCCATATGGTTGAAGGTTAAACCTCCACTTGGAGATTTCTTTCCGGCAATTCCTAATTTTATCCACAAATAGAGTCTCCTCCCTTCCTTGATTTAGATCCCAACCTTTTGATATAGCATCCATTAGACCCTCTTGATCTATCCATCTTTTGTCAAACCTAAAATGTGCCCTCTTGCGTGGATTTTTATCTGCTATTGTGGCCACAATTGACCTATGATCGGAGCCAATCATCGCTAAATATTCAACGAATGAATGTGTAAAAATATCATGAAAATTTTCATTAGCTAGAGTCCGATCTAGTCTGCATCTGACTAGTTGTGAGTTCCTCCTTCCCCTCCAAGACATCGTATTCCCTAAGCACGGGAACTCTAATAGCCCACAATCTCGTATCATAGTGTTGAAAGCCACAGAGGAGGAAGCATGTCTTAGTTTCCCACCTTGTTTTTCGTTATTCCCAGTTATCTCATTAAAATCTACGATTAATATCCAAGGCTCTGTTCTTGTAAGGCTTATTCTTGTTAATCGCTCCCAAACTTGTTCCCGGAATTTAGGAATTGGATCTCCGTAAATAAAAGACAAGAATACTTTTTTCCCAAGAACTTTTGCTTCAATATCAATTATTCTATTGCTTGAGAATAAAATAGAAACCTCAAAAGAATTATCATAAAAAAGAGCAAGTCCACCACTAGCCCCGCACGGTTCAACCGTGTACAATTTATTATAACCAAAATGATACTGAAATTTCTCCAAAAAATTAAAATCTTGCTTTGTTTCTGAAAGAAATAAAAATTCTGGTTTGTGCTTCTTCCAAATTTCCCGAAGATAGCTTATTGTCCACCGACTCCCAAGATCTTGACAATTCCAGCTAAGTATCCTCATCAATCACTCGAGATTTGGTGCCTTTCTGTCCCAGCTTCGGGTTTGATGGACCCTTGACAGATTGTCTTTTGCGTGGAGAGATCAATGCTTGAACCATCCTCTTCTTGGTGTTCCCTCCAATTATTGTGGCGTTACTTTTTGCAACCTTCTTCTTCGTACCTTGCTTGTTACCTTCGTTTTCTCCTATCAAGACCATTTGTGTCTCCATATTTTCATCTTTTTATTTTGTACTTATTTCACCGATGGCGGTTTCCTCCACTTCCGTGTTACTTTCCTCTCCAGTTGCGAGCAGCTCACCATCTTCCTGCTCTAAGAGCTCTTTCACCGCCTCTGAGGTAAGTTGCATCTGATGTTCCTGCTCGATAGTATTATATTCAAAGTTTCCTGCAACAGCACCATCAATTTCAAAATCCATTAAAGTATCATCGTTTACTAGCAGCTTTTCCCAGTCATGGACCGATTCTTCATTGGCTTCTAACCCTTGCCCATTTTCTGCTGCATCCATCAGAACCTTGCCCGCCTCTGAATCTGCACTCTGAGTCGCATTGTTAGCAACTTCACCATTCTCAAAATCCAAGTTTTTCCGTACCTTACTACCCAATTTTGGAGCCTCATTCATTCGCGCTAGTGTAGCCTCTGCATCTTCAGTGACAGAATTCCCTTTTGTAGCGATAGTTAGATTTGTCACCGCCTCTTTTGTATCCGTCATCTTTACGTTAGTAACCTTCCGATCATGTGTTGTTACATGTTCCTCACTTTCCTTCCGTTTTATCTCCATATACCGTGATTGGAGCTCATGAGGATGCACATAGCTTACAGGTCTGCTCTGCTTCAGAGCTCCTTCGCCATATTTCCATTCTCCCTTACCCCTGAGATAGCAACCCTCTTCATATCCTTCCCTGTTCCCGTGCCCATGTTTTTTATTTTTGTAATACCCATTGCTTGAGGAGCTTGATCCTCCATACTTTACTGGTTCTTTATTACTTCCATGAGCAACCGCATTTTTGTAGGAGATTGCTCCTTTCCCATTTTTTGGATCCTCCGGTAGCTCCTCCTTTCTGTTCCGATCAGTATCAACTTGCCGAGATGGACACTTTTGTTGCTCATGACAGAGACTGTAACAGGTGCGACAGTAACCAAAGAGCCTTTCATACCGTAGATACACTGTTGTTTCTTCTCCTCCATGGAATTCCACACTCGTTTCAAAACAGAGAGGCTTAAGCCCATCTATGATTACTTGAACCTTGCCCTCATCGAGATTCACCGCTTCGACCTTCCCCAAAGCCTTCCCGATACTTCGAAAGGTTGGATCAGCCCAGAAGTGGAGTGGTACTCCAATGACACGAACCCAGAAAGTGATCGCAGATGGATATGATGGATCCACCACCGGTGCCCATCTCACTAAGGAGATCATCCAGTAGTCAAAGTGAAATGGCTCCATCTTCAGCACTTCTGTAATGTCTTCTTCCCGATCAAACATAAACTGGAACCTTCCGAGTCCCAAATCTGCTCCAACAACTCTCTCTTCAACTTTCCAGATCCTTGGAAGCATGTAAAGAAGTGCCTTCATATCCTGCAGCTGAGGATTCATGCATCTCCCTATCAAGGTTTTGGAGTAGCCCGCGATCAAGTTTGAGTTATCAAAATGTGACACCGAAACTCTCAACCTCTTTTGTGAAACCTCAATTTTTTTTCCGGATGCATTTCCCGTTGCTTTGGGACATCGTTGTGGGTTGTGGTGGTGAGGAAAAGGTTTGGGGACAGATGTGAGAAGATATAGAAGAACAGGTGAGATGGTGCTTAACGCCTTTTGCTCTCTTCTTTATAAAGGCCGTGAACGATGGGTTTCTTCCAATCCTTGAAAATGATACCCTTGATTGAGGATCTGATTGGCAAAGTGGATTTTCCTTGATGTTTTCCTAGTCCCAACTCGCCTATATCTCTGATAAAATCCCCTCAGGTCCGTGTTCCCGTCTAGATTAACAGCCATCGAGTCAAATGGTTTTTGAAGACCAGTGATCCGTATACTCCATCGAAGGAAACGAGATCCTTTTGCTCCCTGTCGATTTGATTGAGCCGCATTCTCACATTCGGATTTTGATCCTCTCTTTCCATCATACCTTAGCTTGCCGATAATTTTGATAATGATAAGATTTATCAAAAGCCCCAGAATCTTAGCAATCCCGTACAACTTCCATTGTTGTGCTGTTACCATTAATGGACCGATCTCCTCCGTTCGAACCGCAATAATCCAGCCACCGATCTAGAATCTCCATTTAGGACCTAAGATTCGTAAATCTCATCGCCATTGCTCGAGAGAGAGGAAGCTCTTTTTTTTTGGTACTCTCTCTTTTGTTTTTGTTGGTGTTATTTGACAGCGAAATTAAGCATTTAACTATAATAATTTAGACCAGCTTGTTTTAAGTTTTTTTTACATATCATCAGATAAGGACGAATCAAAAAAATGACATGTAATTGGAAAATTGGGCTAAACAGTTTTTTGCAGCTGAAACTCATTCTAGAACTGACACGTAAGCGAAAGACTCTGAAACTCGCTCTGAGCGCGACATGTAAGCAATAGATTCCAATTTTTGTTTCTTTTAACATTTTTATTAGTTTTTTTCTAAATTTCGGAAATATAAAAAATGGTAAATACTAAGAGATATAGATTCCTTTTTGTTGTGTTATTTAAAAAAAAAAACGTTTTTGTTTAATTGTTTATAAATTTTGGTTTAATATAATTTTAAAAACGGTTTGATTTGACAGGAAAATTAAGCATTTAACTATAATAATTTAGACTGATTTGTTTTAAGTTTTTTTATACGTCATCAGATAAGAACAAATAAAAAAATGACACGTAACTCAAAAATAGGGCTAATTAGTCTTTTTGTAGTCGAAACTCTTACACGTAAGCAAAAGACTTTGAAACTCGCTCTGAGCGCGACATGTAAGCAAATCACTTGTAAAACCTGTTTTCTTACAAAATAGTAATGATAGAGGTGATTTAAAATCATGGTTCTAAAATTAGTTATAGTTGTCAACAAAAATACAAATAAGAGAAATTTTACCCATATAATTATTATATTTTTTAAACGATGTAGGTGGTTTATAATCATGATTTTCTTTTTGTTTTTTTAAACAACACTCCATTAATTAGATATATATTATATTTTTTTTTAAAAAACTTTTTTGTTAGATTTTTTGTTAAATTTTGTTTTTTTTTGTTTTGAAATGACATTCCATTAATTTTAAAATTTATTCCATTTCTTGTTTTTTTAACATTTTTGTTAGATTTTTTTCTAAATTTTGGAAACATAAAAAATGGTAAATACTAAGAGATATAGATTCCTTTTTTGTGTTATTCAAAAAAAACGTTTTTGGTTAATTTGTTTTTGTAAATTTTGGTTTAACATAGTTTTAAAAACGGTTTGATTTGACAGCGAAATTAATCATATAACTATATTAATTTAGACCAGTTTGTTTTAAGTTTTTTTTTACACGTCATCAGATAAGAACGAATCAAAAATGACATGTAATTGGAAAATATGGCTAAACAGTATTTTTGCAGCTGAAACTCATTTTAGAGCTGACATGTAAACGAAAAGCTCTGAAACTCGCTCTGGGCGCGACACGTAAGCAATAGATTCTATTTTTGTTTCTTTTAACATTTTTGTTAGATTTTTTCTAAATTTTGGAAACATAAAAAATGGTAAATACTAAGAGATATAGATTTTTTTTTGTGTTATTTAAAAAAAAACATTTTTGTTTTTTTTATAAATTTCGGTTTAATATAATTTTAAAAATTGTTTGATTTGACATCGAAATTAAGTATTTAACAATAATAATTTAGACCGGTTTGTTTTAAGTTTTTTTTACACGTCATCAGATAAGAATGAATCAAAAAATGACACGTAATTGGAAAATAGGGCTAAACGGTTTTTTTGCAGCCGACACGTAAGCGGAAGACTCTGAAACTCGCTGTGAGCGCGACACCAAATATATAGATCCTTCAAGTTGTTTGTGTTCTGTTTGAGTGTAAACCTGACAAGTGCTAATTTGGAACAAAAAAATGAGATAACATTAGGAAAGTAGTTCAAGAAGAGGTACGTAAGTCTCATGTTTTTTTTTGTATAAAGAGCGCTTACAATGATTAGAGAGAGAGCTTCTCAGAGTCCACAGTTCTCAACGTCAAGGACAGCATGTAATTAATTGTCGGAAAGTCTGTTACATGTAGCATTCTTTTGCTAATTGGTTAAGGAAGCACACACTAAATTCATATAGTTCACAGTTAGTTTTGGTGAATCTTACGTTCTTAATTGTTCGTAGGTCAATGTTCTTGGCGATTTTTTCAGCTGAAATCTCTAATCTTGGTAATGACTTGCACAAACCCTAGAGTTTAGTATAACATAACATATATAAAGATATTTGAGAACATAGTATACTACCTCTTTGATAAATAAATTTGTTTTTCCGTGATGAAACAACTGTTTCCTGCTAGATCTAATTTTAGAACTGTAAGATGATATATCCTGTCATAAAAATAAGAAAAATGCATGAGGAATTGAGGAGGGGTGTACGAGAAATGTGGTGATTGCGTGAGAGTGTGTGCATGGACACTCGAAGGATCACATGGCTCATTGGGTTATTTATATCTAAGTATTAATTAGAAAAGACGAACATGTTATCTTTCTCGACAAGTTGAATGTTCATCATAAATTAAATTATATAATTATTCCAAATGCATATTATAATTATTCTATAGTGAAATACTAAATATATGATTTTAGATAGAAAAAAACATATTTAAGAATTTATGAGGCAACTTATATATGTGAATGATGTGATACAAGTTCTAGACTTAAAAAAATTAGAGAATCTTTTTTTTTTGTGTGAAAAAAATAAAAACAAAAATCATTACGTAATATTTTTTTGTTTTTATATATTCTGAATTGTTCTATGGACTTCGTCTATTTTTAGAATTTTTTGGAATATATATTAGATCGACGAAAATTAGTTGTCATCGTGTCTAAAAATCTTAACTATATTTAACCTAAACGACAGAGGAAAATCACGTTGATAATATGGTGAAAGAAATTAACAGAAACCACTAAACTACATTCTTGGTGATGTTTTGAACAAAGAAAAAAAATGTTAATTAATAGAAACACACTAAACTCTAGTCTTGTTGATATATTAGACAAAGAAAAATATCTTTACAGGTTTGGTTGTTGTTTTTGTTTTTGTTTTTTTTTCTTTTTTTTTTTGAGAACGTACAGGTTTTGCATTTATTGTAGATTTGAGTCTAACACTAGTTGATTATGGTGGTTGAAGATATAAATAGCATGTGAAGTAACGGATTCACATCTGGAGAGAAGATAATTAAATGGCTAATGGTATGAACAACTAAGCGTTTGCTTATGACTTTTACTTATTGGATGTTACCAATATTATTTAATACCTTCAAGTGACGATACTTAATTGTTGTCGGATTAATTTAAATTTATTTAAAGTATCTAAGATCTCTTACGGCGTTCTTCTAGCTATAATCACTGCAGATCGTTTTATTACCGGACCTGTCGGTATTCGAAGTAAGGAAAAAGTATAATTGTTTAAGCTAGAGCCAGTTTCTTTTAGCTTACTTCTTTTACAATAATTATATTTTGTAAAACTAAGATTAAGTAATAATTTAAACGATGTAGTGATAGAAGAATCGTTCACGCAATACGAAAACAGCCGTCGAGTTATAAACAATGTAGACGCAAAGCTAGATCTACTCATGACCTTGCAATATAAATTTTGTTTGCTTGTTTTGCATTAATGTTAAAACCACCACAATATTTAAATATAGAGTGGCGTCATGTTCCCACTCTCTAGTCTCTAACAATTTACTTTGAATTACACTCACGAATGTGATGATGCACAAACTCTCTTTTCTTTCTCTACATTTACTATTACTCTTACTAATATGTCTCCATCCTCTCATCACCGTAGCGGACGGCAATTCCACCACTGGCATTGACTGGTGGTGCAACAAAACTTCTTACCCTGATCCATGCAAATGCTATTTCAAAAACCACAATGGTTTTGGACTGCCGACACAGCTATCCGAGTTTCGAGTAATGCTGGTGGAAGCAGCTATGGATCGGGCTATATCCGCCCGGGACGAATTAACTAATTCCGGGCGGAATTGCACCGATTGCCATAAACAAGCTATTTTGGCAGATTGCATTGACCTCTACGGAGACACTGTCTTGCAGCTAAACCGGACGCTGGAAGGAGTGTCTCCAAAAACCGATTCCGGAAAACGGTGCACTGACTTCGACGCTCAAACCTGGCTGAGCACCGCACTTACAAACACGGAGACTTGCCGACGAGGCTCATCAGATTTCAACGTCTCAGATTTCATCACACCCATTGTTTCCAACACCAAAATCTCCCACCTCATCAGCAACTGCTTAGCCGTCAACGGAGCCCTCTTAACCACCGGAAACAACGGCACCACCGGTTCTGACCAGAAGGGTTTTCCGACGTGGGTTTCCGGTAAAGATAGGAAACTTCTACAACTGCAACCCACGCGTACCGTCCGAGCTAACCTCGTGGTGGCCAAAGACGGATCAGGACAGTTCACGACGGTGCAAGCGGCAATTGACGTGGCTGGACGGAGAAAAGTGACGTCAGGGAGGTTTGTTATATACGTGAAGAGAGGGATATATCAAGAAAACATAAACGTACGTCTCAATAACGATAACATAATGTTGGTCGGAGATGGAATGAGATCCACCATTATCACCGGTGGTCGTAGTGTCAAAGGTGGTTACACCACTTACAATTCCGCCACTGCCGGTAAATAATTTAATTCTTCTATATTTTATTTTATCTATTCATTTATTAGTTAATGCATGGATTGGATCTAACAAGTTCTTGATGACGTAATAATAATTTAAAAAAAAATCGAATATTCCTTATGAATTGAGTTTTACTAATCGATAACATTCATGTTGGAGACGTCCAAGTTAAATCATAAACTGGGATCGTCATAAATTATTGTCAGTACCCTCAAGAGAAGATAAAAAAAACTAAAACGTAACCGTTTATTTTCCCGCAAAATGAGTAAGCGTTACCATATAAAAAAAATGTATTTCATTTATGAACATTTGGCTAAATTGCGTGTGATACAGGTATAGAAGGACTTCACTTCATAGCCAAAGGCTTAACATTCCGGAACACGGCCGGGCCGGCCAAGGGCCAGGCCGTGGCGCTCCGGTCATCTTCAGACCTCTCAATCTTCTACAAATGCTCAATCGAAGGATACCAAGACACGTTGATGGTCCATTCACAACGTCAGTTTTACCGAGACTGCTACATATACGGAACCGTCGATTTCATTTTCGGAAACGCAGCTGCGGTTTTCCAAAACTGTCTTATCCTCCCTCGCAGACCACTCAAAGGCCAAGCCAATGTAATAACCGCGCAAGGCCGTGCTGATCCGTTTCAGAACACAGGGATCTCTATCCATAACTCAAGAATCTTACCGGCTCCTGATCTAAAACCGGTGCTCAGTACGGTTAAGACGTATATGGGCCGGCCTTGGATGAAGTACTCGCGCACCGTGGTTCTTCAGACGTATTTGGATAGTGTTGTGAGTCCGGTCGGGTGGTCACCGTGGATTGAAGGTTCGGTTTTTGGTTTAGACACGTTGTTCTATGCCGAGTATAAGAATACCGGACCGGCTTCGTCCACGAGGTGGCGTGTTCGTTGGAAAGGGTTTCATGTGTTGAAGAGAGCTTCCGATGCATCTGCTTTCACTGTTGGAAGATTCATCGCCGGTAATGCGTGGCTCCCAAGCACCAGAATACCTTTCACTTCCGGACTCTAAGGCCATCTCTGTTTTTTTTTTTCTTTTTCGTGCTTGATTTACGATGATGTGAAATTTTTACGAATCTGAATATAATTCATTATGCTTAATATGAGAATGAAGTTTTACCTATGTAGAAGACCCATAAAAGAGAGAGGTTTTAGTTACAGTAGAGAAGAGTTTAGAATCCCAAATGACCTATAACTATGAAGATAGATGCGTTTTAGACACAAACCCTCTCACCATGAGAAGGTGAATCTGAGTACATAAGAAATAATCAATGAAATCAAAGAAGAAAAAGAAAAGAGCCCAACATTTTTTCATACAACCTAACCAATGGGAAGAGAAGATTAGAGAATGCTGCAAAAGAGTCAGCAAAAGGCTGAAACAATGGCGAGCAAAACCATCATTAAGCTGAAAATTAGATCCAGTTGTCCATTTAGTATCTTTGATGCAGAGCTATGGTGCTGTGCTCTGCAGGAAATAACCAAATTAGAAAGAGAGTGTCTTTAGATTTTCAACTCATCTATAGAGGTAATATTGAAAGAAGAAGAGAGAGTGAAGTTTTCTGTTGCTTACATCTGCAAGCCTTGGAGAGCACCACAGTAAAGAGCATTTTTAGGCTTATCCATCTCTGTCTTGCCGTTTTCCTCGGGGTTTACGATTCGCATGTATGTTTCTTGGCCAAGATACCATCTGTCAAGATTCTCAACTCGGATGTTCCAGACTCCGACATTATCGAGGGACATAAGCACAGCAGTCCATGCCCCTGGGTAAACCTGAAGCAAACATGAAACACAAGACAAATCCAATTAAGTAAAAACTCCAACATTTTACCATCAAATTAGATTGCAGATTTGAATCAAACCTCGATCGTGCTTCGTGATATTGCATCCCAGTTGTTATATGAACCTTTCCTGTCTTCAGTCCAGTTACCAAAGTCCATCCTGAAAATATCAGTTTTTGAAAAATCATGTCAGAGGAATTTAAACTGATAAACAATGTAATAAATATGCTCATGAGTGTGGCATGTTTTCTTACGCAACGACGTAAAACGAATATCCATCAATATGGAAGCTATGGACTTTGGTGTCGTTGTTCTGGAAGATAACTTGAATGAAGTCCTTGTATGTTGCGTTGATGATAGACCTGTCCAAACGGGGAGGTCTATTGTCATGAGGTCTATCTGGAAAATCCAGCTTATAGGCTCCTTTCACTTCATAGTTATCCGCAAGCCTTATGGGAGTGCTTGGATTCAGAAATGAAATCCCATTAAGCGTAGCACGAAGCGACCCGTTGATTTTGGTTGGAGGCATACTCCTAAAGATGTATGTTTTAGTGATATTTATCTGTCCGTAGTGATATGATCCCTGCGGATTTGGACGAGCTCCACTAGCAGATGTGTTTTGCCTGCATATGAAAAGAGTCAGCATTATTATATTCACATGCCTAGAGTTCAACATCTACTTGCTTGAAGAGTTTTCTACACATACTTTATGGCCCTCTGTTGGTTCATTACAGACCAAGGGTGAGAAACATCAGTTGATGGAACGGGCAGAGGACCAGAAGCACGTCCTTTGGAGTTGGAATAATGGAGAATGCCAACACCTGTGACTCTTTGCCACACTGTTTCATTCACAAATCTAGCACTCGCCACAATGTAGTAGTCACTTGAGGCGTTTTGGTCCATGGTGACCAAGAAAGAGTAAGATTGTCCCACATGAATGTCGAAATCGGTGAAGTTTGTTTGGGAAGTGTAGCGACCCTCAGTTTCAACTAAGAGCAGTTTGTGGTTCTGAATCCTGAAGTTCAAGCTTGTCGAGATACCAACATTGTGAACACGGATCCTGTATGTTTTCCCTGCAAAATGTAACTCAGATGAAGCAAGAGGGAACAAGTCTCATAGCCAAATTTGAATTTCAATGCAAGACTTCATAAAACAGCACAAATAGCTTAAACTGGAGATCTAACGCTCACAACTCCTCAAAGAGGATTCGATTAGGTGGAAACAGAATGTAAGCAAAGTTACAATAGAACTCTGAAAGATGTTACCTGGTTCAACATTAACGGTTTCATATTCAATTCCATCAGGTACACTGCTATTGTACTTATAAGGACCCTTCCCATTGATGAGGACTCCATCAGGCATCCCAAGTTCTTTACCAGAGTCAAGTATACTCCTTAATGCCTAAAAAGCAAAAGAGTTACACCAATATAAACACATTGGAACTAACAATCAAAACTGAATAAACACCATTTAAGCCTCAAGTGCACTTACTGTATGGTTCTGAGTATACCAATCACCAATCATAAAGCTGATTTCGCCATCCGGCTTAGGGAACGGGATAGGAATAAGTTCCCGGTTATTGACTATGAACGGACCAAATCCACCAGAAGCTCTCTGGAA
Source organism: Eutrema salsugineum (assembly GCF_000478725.1). Classification (NCBI taxonomy): domain Eukaryota; kingdom Viridiplantae; phylum Streptophyta; class Magnoliopsida; order Brassicales; family Brassicaceae; genus Eutrema; species Eutrema salsugineum. The sequence goes on from NW_006256829.1 coordinate 13,797,999, forward strand.
GTTAAGTGAGGGGAAGTAGTAGAAACTTCCAATCTGATCTTTCAACTGAAAGTTATAAGTGAAGTTCCATCTCGGAGGAATCGGACAATTTGTGCCAAGAACACCATCTTGCCACGAGTTACGCCGCATCTCAACGCCAGGCCTTATCAGAATTTGAAACAACACAAAAAAAAAGAGGAATGTCATGAAAGCACATGAAGCCTTAAACTCTGCAGCATTGAATCAGAGAACAAAATAACAAAAAATGTTAAAGATCATCACCAAGTGAGTAGGAGAGGCTCATCCAAATGATTGAAGACGTTAACTTTGACATTGTAGTTTGTGGTAGCATTAATCAAAGGGCCTGGAAAATTTCCATTGACGGCTATAACCTGCAAAGGAACAATTACGATCAAATAGGCTTATAAACAGTGTATGTAACACCAAAGCTAGCAAAAAAAATCAGTACTAGTTTTCTAAAAACCCCAAATCAACACTAAAGTATAAGAACAGTTCGTTGCGTTTGATCGAACAAAAAGAGGATGTTTCAGATCAAAAATCGTGATTCTGTAACATCAATACTGAAAAGGAAGCAGATCAACACTCGCTAAAACCCAGTAAACTTGCGATAACCGCCTCTTACGAACCGTATCTTAGATGAATGGAGCAAAAAAAGACGAGTCTGAGCAAAATCGAGGACCAAAATCACTACCTAATGACTAAAAAGGAGCAGATTACAGCGAAAAACCCTAAAAAACGCGATTTCACAGGGGAAAAAGGTAAAAGGAGAGTAAAAGCGAGACGAAACCTGTTGAGGAACGCCGAGAGGAGAAGCAGTGACGTAAGATACTTTGAAAACGTAAGAGACGAAAGGATCGCTGGCGAGAGAAAAGCCAGAGAGAAGAGCGAAGGTGAAGACGAAAGCGAGAACAGAAAACCGCGAGGGAAAATCAGCCGCCGCCATTTTTTTAATTATTTTTTGCTTGGGAAAGTAGGATTTTTCGCTTCTGCTTCGTTGATCTTCGGCTACGGAAACAACATTATGGAGGCAAAATCGAAACGATCGAGGAGAAGAAGAAGAAGAAGACAACGAAAGGGAAGGAGAAGATGAAGAGTGTGTAAAGTGTGTATGTATGTTGGTTTTTGAAACTTCTCTGACAAAGAGGTGGAGAAAAATGTGGATTTTATTCTCTGCTAATTTATTAGTTTATTAATTAGGGTCAGACACAAACAAATTAAAAGAGGATTTTGGGGATTTTGGTAATCCCTAAACGCGTTTAATTACTGGTTTACCGAGTTAGCCGGTTCGTCTTTTTTTTTAATCAAACCGAGTTAACCGGTTCGTCTAAATGTAATTATTTGGATGCTGATTTTATTGGTTTTGCAGAATTTAAATTGATATGTGCCTATATATAAGTGGTTGTGATTTGGATACTTATTTAAAATCACAATGATTCTCACTGATTTTTATTTACCTTTTTTGTTTTCTTTCTAGTTTCTATTGATTACCCCTATTAGTTGAGAAAGTTTCCATTTCCTATAACGATGTGATTTATTAGTATCTCTTTTTGGTATACGTGTTTGAATGAATATTTGCGATATTTTTTTCTTTTTTTGAGAAAGGAGTATTTGGGATCTTTGATCATAAATGTTATATAGCACTAAGTTTTTCCGTAATTTGTAAACAGTAATTAAGACTGACGACACACCTATGACCCCAACTTATATTACTCCATAGCTCTAAATTTTGTTTGCGGAAAAATATTAACTCAAACTACAGTAAGAGTAATATTTTTTTGACGAAATACGGTAATAGTAAGTTACAGCTATAAAGTTATATTCTGTGACCAACAAAAAACAGTTACAAAAAAACAAACTTCCTAATAATTACTGTTTGCCTTATGAATAAAGAGAGTCCATTGTATACATGTTTTTATTTTATTGATAAATATACATGCTATTAATTTGTAATTTCACCAGAACGTTTATGGTAGTTTATCTCGGAGAGAAAACTGAAAAATTTGTACGAGTATATATGGAATGACAACAATTAAGAAATTTCGTCGAGAAATTTATTTCCTAGTAAAAAAAATACTCTCCATATTAGCATACTACTACTAAAAAAAACACAAATCTTATGTTATAATTGTTGACAACAAACATAAAAAAAAACCCTGTAAAATACGTTAACATATTCTGTTTCCGTCTACTCATGGATATTTAAAATCAAGAAATATTAACCAAAAACATAATTACGTTCTCTTAAATTTTGAATCAATTCATTAATTCTTCTTGCACCAAATAATAACAAAAGATGACAAAATTAATTGTATTAAATCCTTCAGAGATGTCGAAATGGCAAAACATTAGTGGCAGCATCCATTAATAATACTTTCCTCAATTGCACAAGTTTCTAATTCCCTTTTGTAAAAAAAAACTTTCTCGTAACATTTTTCTGATATTTTTTAAGAGCATCTCCAATGTATGACTGCATATTTTTCTTTATTTTGGAGTAATTCCAAAATGGAGTTGGGTTTTACTCCAATGTAAACTCCATTTTTTCCTCCAAAATGGAGTTATGATAAAAAAAATAGAGAAATTTTATTTTTTGCTCCATATTTGAAGTAACTCCATTTTTTACTCCATTTTGGAGTGAGAATTGGAGTAGGGTTGGAGATAATCTTGCTGCAAACTCTATTTTGCAGTAAAATTTGGAGTAGGATTGGAAATGGTCTAACGTTAACATGTGTTGCCTTTGGGCCTACCGATCGTGGAGCCAAATTTTATGCTTTTCTTCTTAGGCCGTCTAAGTAAAATTCATTAAAATACAATGAAACATGATGAACTGGAAAAAATTCAAAGAATCACTTAATGTCAGTTTGTTTTTCAATATTTTTTAATCACTGTCTCGATTATCTCCATGCTCATCACGTATATATCTTAATAAGGAGGTTTGTAAGGACATTATATTGCAAAAGAAAGTTCCTTAATCCGTGAAATATGGCATTTGAAAAGGTAGAACATAGCCACCTGACTAGTAACAAACCTTTCTCAACTCGTGCAGAACTATTAATGTTTTCGTCTATGTATAAATATTATTAGTTTTGGCTCGTTATGTTTTCGTCATGTATGAAAATTGGTTTTGGACCGTTATGTTTTTGTCATGTATGAATATTATTGATTCACTAAGATTTCATGGAGATGATAATTCTCCTTACAAGCACGTCCCAAGAAGAGTAACTTTAGGGTACAAAGGTTAGGGTTCAAAGAGGCAAAGTTTAAAAAATACATCAAATTTAAATTTTTTGTCGCATCTCAGCAATAAAAAAGCTTGTTGATAAAGAAGTTTGTAAGCACATCAAAGACATTGGTCCTAAGTCAAGCTTATTTGTGAAAGTCTTACCAGAAGTACCAGGCGATCATAGCAAACAGATTGTCGAGCATGTAAGGTTGGCCACAAAGATTTATTGGTTTATATCATTTAACAAAGTGTGACTATTAATCAAAATTTTATGTTCAAATTTTGTACACCATCAAATTTTATGCTTGATTTAAATTTATTAAATCTTAAAACCGACTCTGATCTTGCTTATGAACATATACATATGTTGAATTAAACAAATCCTTTAGACACATTATTATATGAGAGGAAGATCTAGACTAACAAAAGAAACTATGAATATAAAAGAAGATATTCATAGCATCTACATGGATCAACCATCTCAACAAAATTTTAACGAATAGATTCTTCAATCCTATTTAAATTACAGTTATTTTTTGCCCAACTTGGACCTATCGATCGTGGAACCCAACTTTTATGTTTTTTCTAAATTTTTATTTCGTCATGTAAGTTTGTTCATTAAGGCAATGAATGATGAAAGTAAAAGTGTGGATTTCAAAAATGGCCATAAAAAAAACGCACATAGTTTACCAATCAAAGATATTTAAGAAAAATAGGCTTAGTGTCAGTTTTTGTTCGCGGTTTCGCTCAGTGTCAGTTTTTGTTCAATGTTTTCTTTAGTCACTTACTCGATTTTTACCATGCTCAACATTTATATATCTCAATAAGGAGGTTTGCAAGGTCAATTAATATATTTATACTGCAGAAGATCTTCCTTAATCCTTGGCATTAGCAAAAGTAGAACATATATAGCCACATGATTAGTACAAACCAAATCGCATGTTAAGTGTTAACAAATATACAACATAAAATAAGATCGAAAATGCTTGAGTTTTGACTCATGTCATATTATTTTCCGCAAAGTTTTATTCCAAAGCATACAAAATATAAAGATCATGATGAAAATTTCAGAGAAAGGGACTTATCGGTAGAGAATCGAGCATAAACTTTTCTTTCTAATATGGTTAAGGCCTCGGAAGATTTGATGCAAATGGGTGTTTTGTATTGCGTTGAAGAAGCACCTTGAGTGAGGAAAAACTCCATGAGATCATCAAAAGTTCCTTGTTGCACCACCCTTATCTCTAGAGCTCCAATTGATCTGTCCCTCCTGAATTCTTTATATAAATTGTTCAAGGATTCCTCCACCACGTAACAACATTCTACTAAAGCCTTGTTATCAATCTCAATACTGTCATTGTGGTATTTTCCTTTGAGCTCCCAATAAAGAACATAGTGACCTGGAGTAGTAGATATATCACCATAGCTTGTGAACTCCATCAACATCAAATCTGATGATTCAAGAACCATCTTTGCTTGTGTCACCGCATTCAAAAGATCTTCATCCGTAGTTATCTCCAAATAAACACTTAGAACCAAATTTCCTCTACGCACAAATCTAAACTGAGGTGCACTATTGTAAAATCCAGTCACCTCTAAAATGTCACCCATCTTATATCTGTGTAGGCCTAGCAAAAAAAAAGAAGGATAGAAAATGTATTACTCTTGAGAATGCATATTCATATCTACTTTTTTCTTCATGTGGCAAAATAACTCACCAGAATGATTTGTGATCAATGGCTCGTAATAGCACCCTAACTTAACATCCACAAGATCAACAATTTCGACTTCGTCACTTGCGTCAACAAGTAGGAACTCGAAATATGACAAGTTGGGCATGAACGTGTATGACACATCTTGTGGTTTGCATAGAGGGTTCATGTTAATCCCAAACATTGTTTCCGAAGAAACATAACTCGACGAAATCAAAGGTAGCTTATTAGAGTAAAACTCTAATGTTGGGATGTGTTGAGTCATTTGACCAGTGGCAATGCTTTCAATGAATTTGGCTTTAGGCCAAAGTCTTGGGATTATACCTTCCCATGATTTTTGGTTGCATTCCTTTTCTACCAGATCAGCCAATTCAGGATTAGCTTTTCCAAGGATCTTTGAAACAGAGTCCCTACAACTAATATCAATGATCCACTCGCTAAGACGACCAAAACGGATATTAGTGCAAATTTCCTTCCAATTGTTCTCAAGAAAAATTATTGCTCTCACCAAGATAGAAATAAAAGAAGCACCAACCTTGACAACCTCGTCTCTTTGAATGATACCACACAAAAGATGACAATACAAGCTCTGTTTGTTGTCTGAACACAATATGACTTCATCAGGACTTGTAAATGACCAATGCCAATGCGATGATCGGTTCTTGAAATAACAACTCTTGAAGAAACTCGTCGTGGCAGATGAGGCTGGCAAACCAGAAGGAGTTGTGTACTCTTGTGTACAAAAGTTAAACACCATTCCTTTTCCATGCTCTAGACCATCTATATGCCTATGAAACCAAAAGAGGCTCTCATCATTAATTTTACAAATCAAAAAATGTTTTATTAAAAAAAAAAACATGACAAGAAGAAGTTTTTCCAATCGTTACTTGCTTATAACGAGCGAGCGGTAATAATAGATGAATCTCAAGTTTTCCAAGTACTTGTTGTTATGAGGAAACATCTTCCGTTTTCCACCGGAAGTTCCCGAACTACATTCAAAAACCAATTAGAGCATTGATTCTTAAGTCCCTCAAAACATCAGATCGATCAAACAACCAATTATAAAGTTACTATACCATTTAAAAGAAGTATATACGTACCTTAGGAGGAATCCGGTAATGGGTTTGCCAGAAATAACATCAAAGGACTCTCCATTTGCGACACGCTCAATAAAAAGCTTCACATCCTCGTAGGTCGCCACGGGAACATTCTTCTTAAAAAGGTCTTTATCAGAACTCCCATGTAGAAAACGCCGAAGATACTCGGTGTTAGCGTTAAGTGTGAGTATCTCCTTCAATACATGGTCTTGTATTTGCTTCACATTGGACGTCAAGTCCTCCAAAACCTTCTCGTCGTCTAATTTGTCGCTGAGATAAGAGCACAAACTCATATTTGGCTGTACTTTTAGTTCACCTGAAATCAAAGTACATTGCACACTCGGCTCTTTATATAGCAAAATAGCAATAGAATTAAATTATTGATCAGTTGTGATAGCTAGTGAAAACGTCTTTTCTCACTATTTTAATTAATTCATCAAGTCCCCATTGCACTTACCCATGACCTACCTTTACGTGAAGAGCACGTCTGAACAAAATGCACGCTACTCCAACTTAACATTTCACATGTAAATATACTTAGTAATCTGAAATCTACGCAGTTTTCCATCTAGAAAATCTCGCGCGGTAATCCTTGAAAAATGGAGCTACACCTCGTTAATCCAGATTAGTATCAACTTAATCAAATTATATACTGACCAATATTATCACATAGTATTAGCTAACTGATACATAATTTAATTCTCAGGATTATATATGTGGCCATGTGGGTTTTTACGGGTTTTCGATATCGCCAGGGTTTTTTTGAACAAGTTGCAATTGTATAATTGTTACTTCATACCAAAGCATGTCTAGTAAAATGTTGTAAAATATATAGATTTGATATACGCATGTGGACAACTACATTTGCAAACTCATAATAAAAAGTGGACATCCTTAATTTTTACCTAAAGAGGAATTTTCCACAGGCTTGATGACACTCGTAACACAGTACAGTAATTAATAGACGATTTATTTCTAAAAAACCCAGCGATATAACTAATCTAAATATCTAATGCTTTATTTAGTGTCGTTGCATCATCATTCGAACCTATACATACATCATACATGTTTATCTATATATAGAATTTTGTAAAACATGCATACAATATTAAGGACTGGAAAGCAAACAAGATGATCTAGAATACGTATATATATATATATATATATATATATCGCATATGAATTAATGTCCATCACTACAAGAATAAATGGGCATAACAACAATGAGATTATAAGCACTATAACTCATCGTAATTTAGCCAAAAAAAAAACTCGTCATAACTCTCATTCAAAAAACAATGAGACTAAACATACATCTATAATATTAAAACAGAAGCACTTTTAATATTTGTTTTCAAACACTCCCAAAGTTTTTATTTAAAAATATTTATATATATATATATAAATTTAATTCTGAAAATTAAATATTAATTTAGATAACTAAAAATTTCCTTAAATATAGGATATATATATATAAATAGTCTATAGATATTATTTTAAATAGAATTCCTTAAATATAGGTTAGATTTAATTTAACATTTGAAATTTAAATAAAATTTTCAGAATAACACATATGATTAACAAATATCTTACTATATTTTTTAATCATATTCTATCAAATTAAAATTTCACATATTGAAAATAGATAATTATTAGTATTATATAATAATTTGAAGTTAATTTTTTTTATAATTATGATCTTATGCGGATTAGATTATCAAAGCATGCAAGATATTATTAGAAAATTATTTTAAATTTAGTAAATATTTATATTATAAAGTAATATAAAACGGACGGGTTAGAATTATGGTTTCATAATCATGATTTTTTCGGATTAATAAAATGAGCGAGTTAGAAATATAATTTTATAATAACGGTCACTTTTTTACTAAACCGGGTTAAAATTATGTTTTTATGATCATGGTAGTCATAATAATACTGAAAAAAAATTATATCTAAACACAAATTTTTTATATAATTTATTTAAAAATTATATTTATAAAGAAAACATAAATTAGATTACAAATTTTGATTAAAACAAAATTTCTGTGCGAATGCACGGGGTAAAATCTAGTTATGATGAAACTAGAAACGCCCTAAATCACTGTCATATATTCACTACTAGCTAGTAGCTACATCGTTATCAAAAGCGTGACAAATATCTCAATCAGTAGACAAGATTCAACTTTTATTGTACTTCTCTCTGCAAAATTAGATTTGCTCAATTTTGATTGAAAAATGAGAACTTTATATGTGTCATGCTCACAACGATTTTCAGTCTTTCGCTCACGTGTCAGCTCCAGAATGAATTTCGGCTGTAAAAAAATCATTTAGTCATATTTTGCAATTACATGTTATTTTTTGATTGGTTCTTATTTGATGATATATAAAAAAAAAACAAAACGATCTAAATTATTATGGTTTAATGTTTAATTTAATAGTCAATCAAACCGTTTTTAAAACTATATATAACCAAATTTTTTTTTAATAAAAAATGGAATCTATGTCTTAATGTTTACCAGTGTTTCCAAAATTTAGAAAAAATCTAACAAAAATGTTAAAAGAAACAAAAAAATGGAAACTATTTAAAAAGTAATTGAATATCGTTTCAAAACAAAAAAAACTGAAATTTAAAAAAAATCTAACAAAAAAGTTTAAAAAATAATATATATATATATATACTGGCCCACACGCATGTGTGTGCTTGAATGTTTTTATAAATTTTATTTGTATTGGGTATATTGTTAAGTTTATTGGGTCGAATTTTATAAAATTGATAATTGACAGTGTGTGGGTACAGTGTTACCACATTTGGGCTGAATGGTAAGTTATTAGTTCAAGAATTGGATTGTGTCTTCCAATTGGCTATACTTTTTTTGATGTAAATATAAACAATAAGTGATGTATAACTGATTAAGTAATTATAATTAGATATGTATAATGAAGAAAGTGTAGATGAAGAATACATGTAATTATAAATACATACATTAATTTTATGTTCGTAAATCATAAGTTATTCATCAAAATGTGACATATATGAACATATTTTATAAATTATATGCGAAGATGTATTCATTTATTTCAAAATGTAAATTCATTTGGAAATGGTGATAAATCAGCCAAATGTTATTTAATATGTTGTAATTATAAACGACTTTTGGGGAATATGAAACAGAGCAAAGAAAAATGAGGAGTCACTCTCTAAGAATTCTATATATACACCCCATAAGAAAATTTTGATCAACTAACCAAGCAAACAATTACTTACTCAAACACAACCCATACTACAATTATTCTTCTGATGTGATTCTCAGACAGCCGTACAAAAAATATGTTTACATGAAAGAAAAATACACTTTTTCCTACATAATATTTCTTGTGCATCTGTCGAGAATCACATCAGAAAAAGTTGTTATATTCATTGTGTCGCCACAGAGTTATTATAATTATATTACTTGTGAATGCTCACTTTCGACAGGAAGTAAACTGCTAGTACTCTATACCACAATCTGAATAGAGTAGAAATACAAGTAATTTTGATTAGTAGGTAATGAGAAATGTACACCTTTTTTCATAAGTTTTTGCTATTATTAATTTTTTATTATTCACTGGAATTTTTAGGAAAAACTGTCCTTGCTTATGTAGAAAATTGTTATTTACATCGAATGAGATCCAATATTGTGTAAGACATAAAAAACTTTTAATTGGTATTTTTTTAATTTGAAAATATTACAATTTTCCAAATTATCAGGAATGTTAGATTTTTTTATATCTCATCGCAGCAATTATCTAAAATAACAACAAATCGCATTTTTTTATATTATGTATTTCATTTAAATTTGAAATTTAAAAAGTTCATCAATTTTATTAGAGATTTCCAAAATTTGAGATATATTTTATCTTATTAACAAATAAGTTACGATTAATCCGCATCAACAATACATTAAACTTACAATTATAACAGTTTATTAACTAAATTATAAATTATAAGTAACGGTATATTTAATGAAATGTTAATTGGTTAACTGGCGTTGTATTAATTATGTAATATGTAACGATGGAAAATGTAGTCTTTAGTAGATGATTTACCTTACTATTTCTGATATTCAACATAAAAAGTAATTTAAAAAATTAAGACGATGAAAAACAACAAAATGAAAGTAACTTATTGAAATAAAGATTCAGCATGCAATTTTAAAACTAATATTAAGAAAGACATATAAATCTAATTGACCGGGAATAAGCCTATTGCATAGCAAGCTTCTCTGAAGGTGTCGTATACAACACCATTAATTGTTCGGATATCTTCATAACTGCGAGGACCTCTAATGATATTCAACAGACAACCAAAATAAAAAAATTTTCCCATCATAAATTGAATACTGTTGAAGAATAGTTGGATTTCCTGAACCCTTAACCCGTGGCCTCCACTCATGCAATGTGGCATTCCAGACAAATTGATGAGATAATTCAGTGTAGAGCAGGAATCTGGCAGTTGGGTATATCTTGTTACACTCCATCCAAGCAATAAATTTTGTATTTTTCATTAGTTTGTCCACCTTGTTTCGCTTGGGAGAATTTGTTCTTGGTAGATGAAATTGAATAATTTCTGAAAACAATCATAAGAACTTGTTAAAACAGTTAAAAAGAAACAAATAATGTATGATAAGAAATTATAAAGGTTAAGTCTCTATAGTTCTATACCAAGGATTCTTAATAGAATAAAGTTGGACGCATAAGGTTTACCTATCCTGTTCATAGCATTAGAAATGGAGAATATTGAGAATTTTTTTTAATGAAGTTGCAGTTCACAAAAGTATGATGTGAATATATAGATGGATTAAATAGGGCATACACGAATATACGAATAAGTTAAAGATTGCAATATGCATCTCGTTATAGAAAGTAACAACAATATATCAATATCTTTCATATTATATTTAAAAAATTCAGAATATATGGTTAGATAATTCAATTTATAAATAATTGCTTCATAAGAATATTAGTTCGAAATTATCGGAGCACAATATTATGTTATCAAACTGTAAAGAGGAAAATCCAAATTTCTAAACATTTTTGTATGAGACAAGTTATGTGAATTAGACGAAGAAGACTTGTGTAAATATTATGTCCATTTATCAAAAGCGAAAGTGAAAAGGTCAAACAAGTTGGTTGAAACAGTATTCCCAAGAAAACATAGAAATGTGGTGACATTGAATATTTTATAACTACCCTATCCTATATAAAATATGAGGTAGCTTCTATTATAAAAATACATATAAAATTTACTCTGCAACCCTAAACGCCTGATAAGATATTAGACAAAAATGGAGAATCCCAAAGAAAAACGTTTTGATGAAAACGGATTACTAAAAATTAATCCACCACCATTGAACATGAGATTTGGTGTGGAAGAAACACCATCACTTCCTGAGCAAATCATCTGCGAAAGCCATCGAGGTTCATTCTGAGGTAATTTAAACTTTAAATTATTCCGTTTTATTGATGATTTCTGTATTATTGGATGTTCATATCAATATGTAATATCTGCAGCTTAATGAAGAAAAATCGACTGATGATCCAAATGAACGTTGCAAGAACGGAAAACACGATCTCCATCTAGATCTGGAGATAGGTTTGAAATGTATAGAATGCGGCTTCGTTAAGACAGAAATCCGCTACCTAGATACATCTCCGTGGGTAATCTATTAATATTCCATTAATACATTGACTTGTTTAACTAATATGTTTGAAGTTAACTACATAATATGTTTTTGAATATTGTAGGCACATAAGAATAAACGTGGAAGGAGAAACTTCGAAGTTTAGCTAATATTATCTCTGTTTTTTTTTTTGTACCTTAATTATCTTTAATAAAATAAAAATAATTATTCTCCCAATTCACTTTCTCATATATGTGTATTGATCTGTAAGATTATAAGCTCAACTGCTACATTGATTATAATCCACAAACATTAAAACATAGGCAACAGAATATAATATTTTACACTCAAGTCCAAAGGTAATGAGAAAAGCTTAACAGTAGTTGTCAGCACTGAAATGCAAACGTCAATCGGAATTAATTTACAATTACTCTTACACGTAAAGTTGTTAATAGACAAAAAAAAAAATCAATACTGAGCAAACGTTGTCAATTGCGTAAGAAACGTTATAGTTGCATCGCGTGGCATAAACATCTCTCGGTTAAACTCATAAAGGCTCCTAATAAATGTAATTTCCAAGTCCAACGTAACAAATTAGTATGGTACTAAATTTGGCATAATATGAAAAATGGCCGTTAAAATATTGTACTTGTATAATTTGGCAATATCTTATTATTATGGAAATGTGAAATATTGGATGGAAGAAAATGTCTATAAAGGAAGTAACATTTCTAAATTCAAATGAATTCTATATATAGATGGTATATGTTATATCCAAAACTATACATATATACATGTAAAATATATAAACAATAAATGCAATGATATTAAAGAACATAAGTAAAATGGCAATTAAACATTACCATAAATAAATACTAAATATTTCATTACAAATATACGAAAATAGGTTTAAATACATCCCAGTTTTATGGGTAAATATTACATAATGTTTGAACGTTTAACAGTTGGTATTAAAATATAAGTAGAGGGATAAAAGTTATGGCCAGCTCGGATCTCCATGGATATCGGTAAAAGGAAGTCTGACAGAAAATAAATTTCAAGTTAACAATTGAAAAAAGAATAAAATAACCCATAAAACTTATTATATACATTAATACCAATTAGAAAATTACCAGTCAAGAAAATCAGAAACCTCTTTTATGTGAGGATTGAAAAGTATTTCAGAATGGTCTCCATCATTCCTTATACGATATCTCCTTGTATGATTTAGAAATATAAAGGGCAGAAAAGTTAGAAGCCAAATTAACATATATACAAAGTCGAAATGAATGTTCCCACTCGATTATAAAACTTTATTACTAACCTTCGAAATCATAGGTCAGACGAAACATGCGCAAAGTCAAGACTGTTTCATAAGTACCTATGTCTTCCCACTTCTTCCAGAAATCCAGAGCAGTCTTCCCAATGAGTTTGATATACATATCATTATAACTAAACCAAAAATCATATTACAACAACATTAACTAAAATATAAATACTCTGAATGATAAGACAAAAGATTGGCCTTTATATATATAGATGATAATATAAAATGTCTTACTTCATGTCCCTTATCTGAATGTCCAATTTGTGAGAAGGTCCAAAAATCATCTCGTATGGGTCATCAATGTCAGTACTTAGATCATCATCAACATAGATGATTACGCCGATCAAATCTACAAAGAAACATTTTTATTACACAATATTTGTAACCCTATATATTAAATTGAATAAAGGTGAGAAGCCTAACCGATAGAGTACTCAGTAGGGAAATTCCCTCGAATAATGGCATCAAATGGCATCAAATGGCATAAAATCCATCATATGCTTAGGATTGACTTGAAACGTCTTGTCTACAACAGTATCGGCGTTCATGTTGATGAAGTGGTAGTTTATAGTATTTCTGAAAGATCCGAATGCATTAACAACGTTGAAGAATTTGACATAATTCCATTCTCCTTCTTTAAACTTTAGACCGAGGGAAGGGATAAGATCCTGATCAATCGATGCCTCTATTTTGTAACCCTAAATTCGTGAACCAAATAATCATTTCAGATATTCATGTGTTTAAATGTTCATAACATGCAACAGAATAAAAAAAAATTAAAATATGAACTTACATTTTCGTCACCGAGGATAAGATGCAATTCCTGGCGATGATTACGGTAGTTGAATTGTTCCCAAACTCGTATAACTTTTATAAGGATTCTGGAGTCAGATTTTGTGGGAGAAAGATACTCAAGGGTACAATAGATGGCATGTTTGAGGAAAGTGGTTGTTTTCTGGGACTTGTTTGTTTTTTGTTAAGATGACGAGAAGTTTTTCTACTTGGTCTTTTTATATGTATAGGACAACAATATAAAGTATAGGGTTTGAAAGGTTGTGTCGTTTTGTAAAATCCTAATAAATAGCAACTTTTGACATTTATTGCATTAAGTAACTTACCAACAAACCAAAATGGTTACATTCAATTCATTGGTATATTTGACTTTTATATTGATTAAATATATATAGTGAAATATGTAAATATGGTAGGAAAATATCATATCTTGTACTGACTACTTCTTTTTAATTAAGTCAATTACTTCATTTCATTAATTACAAATCATTAATGACAGTACAAAATCGGAATTTATGTACTAAAAATTAAAAATATAGGACAAATAAATCTAACTATTGTTCCCTTACTACTTCTGTAGTAAATTTTGTCTCCTTAATACTTCTACTAATAATTTAACCTCTTCTACCCTTCTAATTCGAATTTATCCATATTAATAAAAATTTATGATATAAAATTTATTCGAAAAGGAAAGAAATATATTCTCTAGATCTGATTAGGAAAGAAATAATTAAAAAAAAAAATAATTAGAAAATTAAATAACTCGAAAAAGAAAGAAATATATTCTCTAGATCTGATCCTAGATTCTCGGAGATTCAGTTAACCGAATTGTAGAATAAGTATTCTATAATTATAGAACAAAGAGTTTCCGTAGAAATGCAATTCTACTAAGATGTAGGTCAAAGATGTAACTATAGAAAGATAATTCTACTAAACTGTAGAACAATGAAAAAGTTGTAGAATACGGTTTCATAACTTTGTAGAACATAGAAGAACTGTAGATAACTAATTCTATATATTTAGTAGAAAACTAATGAAATAGTAGATAGTATATTATATAAATTTATAAATTTATAGAATGCGGTTTCTACTAATTCATAGAACATTTGTAAAAAGTTGTTTTAAAATTTTTTTGGCAAAAAAATATTATGAAAAGTCTTTGTCTTTCATTTTCAGAATTTTCCAAAAATTTTTAGATTATAAAAATATTTTTTTTAAATTTTTGTAATTATAAATAAATGGTATTTTTATCTAAAAGTGGCCACATTTGAAAGAGTATTAAGGAGACAATACTACAATTTTTTTTGTCCTATAAATATAATTGCCACTATTTTTTAATACAGACACAAATCACGGACTATCCAAATTTTGAATATCATTGTTATTTTTTGTAATCAAAGAAATAGAGTATGATTCTCGACAATATACCCTAAAAATGTAATTGTTATTTAGAAAATATAAAATATTTTCATTGGATAAGTTATCTCAATCAGAATAATTTTAAAGTATGGTTTAACACTATAAAAATAAGAAAAAAAGGAACAACAACTTCTTTTACTGAGACTGGTCTTCATATTCATCGTTGACCGGAAGAAAATCATTTGAAGATGCAAGCCTGAAATAATATTAAGATTTTTTAATCATTATAAGCGTTATGTCAATATAAGAAATATAACTATCATATATTTAGAAAAATTATAATATAGGATACAATATCAAAGATGGAATAAACATACCTCAACCTTGCACTTTCCACTTCTGGGGTAGGAGGATCCTCGACAATATCAGATATGAATCTTTCCGATTCAACTATCCATTCATCTAAA
>NW_006256829.1:13813732-13856801 GCF_000478725.1 Eutrema salsugineum
GTAATTAATTAAAATATCAAATAATGAGGTAGATAGTTACCCTCCATCTAGTGAAAGAGAAAAATCGCAATACAATAATATGCCTAGAAGACCTTTCACGATTCGTCCAAAGATCTTCAAATTTCCTTGCCAAGTTATCCCAAGCAATATATTTCAAAGTTTCTCCACTGTATATTTAAATCATTTAGAACATTATTATTATACTTTAAAATTGGTTTCAAAATAAAAAATATACAAATAACAGATGTTCTCAGAATAAGTTGTACACACCTGAAATCTTGAATTTTAAAACGAATAAGTGGACGTTCCGTGGGTGTGTCCGATGTATCGGACATAGGAACTCCCAACTGAAGTTTCTGAACAAATGTGACAACGCCGAGAAGATCAACTGCAACAATAAAGGTGTGCCTTTATACATGTTGGAGTTCCTTAGATAAACGATTTTTTTAAAAAAAGTTGTAAGAAACATACCAAGATATCTATCTGTATGAATAAATCTATATAAAATATTCATGAAATTATAAAAATAGTATATTCCTCTTGAAGACTTCGGATCGGTTTTCTCAACAATGGTATCCTCGAGGAAATGTATATGATAGTTGTTTGATGATATACTTGGACGAATCACTCTGTCAGTAACTTCAAAATTACCAAGAAAAACGCAATCTCCTTCAATATCATATTGAATAGTAGACAGGATGCGATTGCCCTACACGGTTTATAAAAATAAATAATTTAGAAAAACATTCCTAAAACATATAAACGGTAAATTTTTTCAAACTTGAAAAACTTACAAATTCATCCGCAAGAACTAACATCCGATTAGGTCGATCGAAGATAGTTTAATCATAATAATCTCTTAGTGTCTGAACACAAATACGATATCCACCGTTTGAAATCTGAAGATCGGAAAGTCTTTCACAATGAGACATTCTTTGTTTTAATAATTTTGTGAAGATGAAAGATGAAAGAGTATAAGAAAATGAATAGTTTTCTATGTGATGGAGTAAAACGGTTACTGTTTTAATGTCGTCTTAATTGAAACTCTCGTGTAAATTTATGACAGTTGGTTGGAAATAAAAAATCACAAATTAAAGTTTCAAAAAAATATAATTAGGAAAAAACAATCTAGGGCAACATTAAAGTTCCACGATTAAATAAAATACGCCAAAATGTTCCACAAATACCCCAAACAAAATAAGGAATAGAGTTCAAACGTTATCCACCCATGGGACAAATTGGTTACAAATATCAAAAGCAATAATCAATCACCAGAAATGCATTTCTGCAATAAGTTCATTACGATGTCTTGCTTCTTCATAACTTCATTGGGATCTCTTGCTTCGGTTGCTTTTTGTTAACAGATCTTTCACCTTCATCCAAATAGTCGGGACTCTTAATTACCTTCTTAGAAGAAGCAGTGAGTGAAGATCCAGGCGATGGATTCTCAAGTTCGCCTGAACTCGTAAGCATCAACGGTTGCTGGAGACATATGTACATTGTTGATGTCTTAATTTAACTAAACGATGAAAAAAGCGAGCTTTAGAAGTTTGTAAAAATTTATCATATATTATCTCTGATCGAGAATCTCACTCAGTCATAATGTCGACATCTTGAGACCATAGTTCTACTACATACGGCGACTGGCTTCCTTTTGTATGTTCTTCTGAAACTGTTATTTTGAAAAGCATCCTCATAGTTAGGAGCTTTGTCAAGCCATCAGTGAGTCCTCTTGGTAAATCATGCGCATCATTATATATAATGGATTAATATTATTTAAGAAAATGTAAATATTGCATAATGTACAAAATTATTACACAACT
The DNA here is from genome assembly GCF_000478725.1 of Eutrema salsugineum. Taxonomy (NCBI): domain Eukaryota; kingdom Viridiplantae; phylum Streptophyta; class Magnoliopsida; order Brassicales; family Brassicaceae; genus Eutrema; species Eutrema salsugineum. Next base: position 13,815,556 of record NW_006256829.1, read on the forward strand.
AACCTCATCATTTTGTTCCATTATAGACTCAGTTGAATGACCTAACAACCTTTGAGCAGTGTCATCAAACATCAAGAAGTGGACATCGACGTTTGAATCATCAGTTACAAATAATACAATGTAGTACCTACATTGTTTGAAATATAATAAAAGAATGAGTTATTTAAACGTTACAATCATAAACATGTAATGTAGTGTCGGAATAAATGTATGATGAGACGAATCAATGTAATAAAATAAGGCGAACATTAATCCAGTCAATCAGAGAAAGTCAATATTTATAATTCTGCTATATGTGCTAAATATATTACCTAAGAAATAATTAATGAAATAAGTAATGTTTTATTGACTTTATGGGACAAATCATTGTATTACCTTGCGACAATGGTATCATATGAATAAATATCACCACAATTCTTGCAACTGAAAAGAGGAATCCTCTTATCGTAATCTTCATCATCAGACATAATTCCATGCTCTAAAACTTTGATGTTGCAAGGTTTGCATGCCCAATAATACCACAGCTTTGAAGTGTCAATGTCTTTGACCGTAACACATGTTACAATCTTGCCACGCTATAACAAAACCATTAATATGTATATAGTTAAATGTAAATATATTTATACCATTTTCAAAATATATAGCTCATACCACTTTTGTATCACGAATTCCAGCTATCGTCCGCCTCTTATTTTTCACACCTAAGAATTCTTCACGGTAGTCAATAGCACCACCCCAAGAAGTCGAATAACTCTGTTCAGCATGCACAATCATTTGATTGTTTTTTGGCAACCTACAAAAACGTAATCCTATAATTATATAAATTCTACAATTTTAAAATGATATTAAATTGTCACATAACAAACTTTTCTCTGAAGTCTTTCACGATCTTGAAGTCAGGATCAAACAGAATTTTGGTGGAGTTGAAAGCATTTGATATTGAAATGTCACCTATACTCGGAATATTGAAATGTCACCTATACTCGGAAAACATTAAAAAAAGAATAATTAACAAACTAATTCAAACCCTAAATCTCTAAAAACTGTATATATATGAATAGGGGATATAGTGATCTAACTTTTGTACTCTTTTATACAGACAAATCGCATTACACACACAACAATAACAGCCATATGTTTATTAGTGTACTCAACAGTTGCTTTAGCATATTGTCCCCATAGTGTACATTTCAGTTGGACATCGCTTCATCAGTAAACATATTAGCGTTAAATTTTTTAAAAATATTGTTATCTTTATATTGGTATGATATCATAACCACTTACTTGGTATCCCGAAGTGTTATCATCAATTTCTCGCTGATCCCACTTTTTCCTTTAGTTTTTATAACTTCCATACTCCCAACGGTGACAATTTGTCCAATGACATCTTCAAGAAAAATATTTGTATTCAATGATAAATATGTACATTATTATAATATAAATTTCATAATCAAGATGATGACATACCGATGAGGATGTTTTTGTCGAGTTTGTCTTCCTTGATTGACTTGAAATCAGAGAAATATTTCTCTGGCAAATCTGATGGAAAATCATTAATCTCCTTAGCACGGGTTGTCCTGCACAAAGCGATCTTGTATGGTAATGGAGTCGTCCTAAAATCATCATAGTATTCTTTAATTATGAAGCAATTAATAGAAAGTGATTTTCCTTCTATAAGGATCCCTTTATGTTTTGCGATCAATTCTTCATCAACAGTAGTGTGAATCCTAGTGCCCTGTGAATCACACGTAAATAGTATTACTATATAATCTATAGATTACTTAAAATAACAATAAGAAAAATATATAAGATCGCATACAAACCTCTTCGTCAACCAATACCATTTCTATAACAAAGCCAGACTGCCTATTCTTGACTTTCCAAAGTGAAAATATAATAGCTCTAACTTTCTGAATTTCACTTGATTGATCTAATTTGGCAAATGGAACTATAGCAGGCCTGAACGTCTGAGGACTAAAGCCATTTTAGTGAATGAGAATGGTAGAGTTTTAGGATTTACGATAGGTGGTATATATAGGGAGAGGAAGTGAATGAAAACATTTTTAAAATGATGTTAGGCGGGATTTCAATTATTTTGAGAAAGATAATGAAATGAAGAATATGGATATTTGGAATGTGCGTAGAAGTAGGTATTGTTGCGGGAATATTTAAAAATCAATATATTCAAATTGATTTAATTGCCAAAATTGATGTTTAGTATTAAACTGTAACATAAATTCTTGTTTCTTTTTGAAAAATTAATTATTTTGAGAAAGAGAATGAAATGAAGAATATGGATATTCGGAATGTGCGTAGAAGTAGGTATTGTTGCGGGAATATTTGAGAATCAATATATTCAAATTGATTCAATTGCCAAAATTGATGTCTAGTATTAAACTGTAACATAAATTCTTGTTTCTTTTTGAAAAATTAAGATTTCTGTATATTTTGTTACATTAACTCCGGTAAATCCTGCTAATAGTTAATGTAATCTTCCATTTTGGGAATCATTTATATTTTCTTACGCGGAAAATATTTTAAGAATCAATCATTCCAATAAATTTAGAAATGGGCTTTTCAGACGTATAGGCCAAATATTCTTAAAAACAGATAATTGGGTCGGGTTGGGTATAAAGATCCGCGTGTTTATCCATTTGTGATTTTCTCTTTTCTTAATTATTTTATATCATAAAAACTTGGACAGAATTTACACATCAGCATCATCATCCAATGAAATTGCGCAGAGCTAGCGACCTTGCCATGTCACATTTGACATGGAATAAATGTCATCATTGACGTTGGCAGGGAGGTTTTCTAAGCCAATCAAATTAAAAAAAAAATCGGATTTTTTCATTAAACTACATTCTCATTTAATATATAGGATATCTAATTAATGGAATGACGGTATTTATAATATTTATAATACATAAAATAGTGATCAAAATTGAATAAGTTCATACAGTACTTCAAAATATTACGTCTAAAATATATAGAACAATGATCATAAGATCTCAAAACTATTTAAACTAAATTATTTAGATACTACTATATTTTTGTTTACTCTCTTCTATTCTATATTGTTTTCACGATCATGTCTTTCAACATTAAAATGCAAAGAAATCTAACAAACAAATATACTCAAGAATAAAACAACAAATAAATCTAAACTATTATTAGATTTTCAAACAATCTTACATCATAGCGGAAAAGTTAACTAGTTTTAATTGAAAAATGAGAACCTTATTTGGCATATTTTTTCTCTATAATAAGATAAGTTATTGCTTCACATGAAATGCAAAAAAAAAAAACCCAAAATGAGATAAAAGTTTTGAAGTAATCCGAAATTTAATAACACCAAAGAACCACTTGTCCAAGATGAAAGAAGAATTTACAATTGTAAGAGAAAACGAAGATAAGAGACTGATCGGAAAAAAGATCTCCGGCATGTGTTTAAGCCTTCATGTAATCTCTCCACCGACGCCGTTAAGTTAAATCTAAACGGTAATTTAAACAAACTTTAAAGAAAAAACAAGAACTGAAGAAAGAAAACTAAAATGCTTTTACTTTTGCATCATCTCTCTTTCTCCATTCCCTCTGTATAACAATAATCTTCTAACTTCCATATATATAATATATATATTAACGTCAGCCATTTTCTTCTACTTCTTCTTCCTCCTCTTCTACTAACCCATTGATCTCTTCCATGTCACCAATGATTTCAGAAACTCCATCACCTGAGATCAAACTCATGGTCAAGAATCATAACCATAGCTTAAGTATTTCACTATTTAAGTGATTTATTAGTTTACCTCAGATGGATCACGAAGCGAGTAAAAGGCATTGGTGTCTTTAGGCACAGCAGAGACTAATACACCATAACCGTGGTTTGGTCCATCTCGTAATACCTGACATCATTGCCCCTTAAGTCAAAACTAGTTCTTTGATAAGAATGTTTGGAATTTGAGGTTTGGATCTTATAGCAATAACAAACCTTAAATGCATCTTCGTCTGTTCGATCATCCCCGACATAGATTGGAAGAACATCCTCACAGTTGTTTAGGCCTGAAGAAATGTTTCAGTGTCAATGACCAAACCAAGATTCAGAACAGAAGCAGAGGAGAAGAGATTGTGAACATACCAAGAGATTCAAGTAGAAATGTCACAGCTTTCCCTTTGTCCCAGTCAATAACAGGTCGGATCTCAAGAACCTTTTGGAAGTAAGGCAAACAAACCAAGAAACAAAAATCAAATCTTTGAAACTTATTCGAACTTCTTTTGTTGACATTTATCAGAGATTCTGATATTTTACCTTGCGGCCATGTGTTAGCCGTAGCTTTGGATATGTTCTAATGACATCATCAACGCATTGTGCAACCAAATTCCAGTTCTGTGTAAAGAAGAGTTATTAAAAAAATTGGTTTAAGGGAACCAAACTGGTTTATCAAATAGAGAAAACCAAACCTTTTCTTCTACATTGCGGTAATGCACAGAGATGCAGAACTTGTTGTCTTCTACTTTTGCCCCTTTGATATCCTTTGTACTCTCTACAAGCGAACAAAGCACCTGAGAAAGATCATTTCAACAACCAACAATCAATCCAATGTTTTTATCACTAAGCTATACATTAGAAGACTGTATTGTGAAATACCTTATCGATCATTGGTAGAAACTCGCTAGCAGGCTGGAACAGATTTACATCTTTCCCCTGAAATTTTCCAAAAAACCACATTTCAAGAATCTGATCTATTAAACCAAATATTGCAGAAAAACAAGCAAAAGCAAGAAAACAAAACCTTTTCGTTGACTGATACAGTACGGCTAAGTTGTTCGTGGTTTAGAGATTCTCCTGCAGGACTCATGATATCCATTCCATGGCTTCCAGCGTAATAAAGTTCACTCAATCCAACAAACTCATATACCTGAAGCAAAAAATGGTTAATTACATTAGACCACACAACAAAACTTTCTTGATGAAGAAGATGAAATGTGTAAACATTACCTTATCGCGGCTTCTTCCACTAATGATCGCTGTTGGGAAGTACTTGGCAACGTTTTGCACTGCAGTACGCATCTAAACATGTAAAAACGGCATAAGGCATAAGATTCATTAGGAGGATGAAGCACAGATTTGAGTTGTTTTAGCATTTGAATTGAATAAAGATAAGTTAAGAAAAACTTACAGCACTTGACATGTACGCACAATCAGGTTCCTCAACTATAGGAGAAAGTGTCCCGTCATAATCAAGAAACAATGCTATTCTTTTGCCTTTTGCAAAACTCATGATTTTCTCAAAAGTAGTAAGAGCTGATGGATACTTGAGCTGCTATTACAAGACAGAAAACAAGATCATCAGATCATAACAACATTGCAATGTTCAGTAAAAAGAAAAGGAGAACAGTAAGGAACAGACCGTCCATTCACGATAAGTCATGTCCGTAGCATCGCTGCTTATGTTGTCTTTGTTAAGTATTGTTGGAGGAGGAGAAGAAGATTTCATTGCATCAAGCCAGCCACTGGACTTCACATCATCAAGGATACCAGTTTTCTTTCTAGGAACGGTTAGCAAAAGATTGTTGTTCTGTGAAATAGCCGTGGCTGATGAGTAAGGGAGTCTATTCTGACGAATGGTTAATCTTGAATTGCTTATTGGCGGAGAGTCAGTCATTACAGGAGACGAGTGACCAGATTTTATGTCCATAACAACAACACTAGATGATTGTTACCAAACTATATATAGATATCCAAGTTTCTTCACGGATAATTTGGAAAGAAGAAGCTCCAACTTTCTTAACTCAATATAAGAATCCTCTTCCTCGAAGGACCCTGAAATGCAGATCCCAAGAAAGAAACAGAACACAGTTAAGACAAAGCTACGCGAGGTGTGAACAAGGTTTTATTCTGTTTGACTCAAAGAAATTAAATATTTTTGAAAGCATTCTATTAAGCTAATATAACAGGAAGACATTGGATACCAAAGTTAGATATTGGCCTCAAGCTATTCATCAAATGAGAAACAAACAAAAAAGGTTTTGTTTTCCTGACAATTGTTATGAAAGAGTTAATCAAGAAAACACATTATTCATGAAATGACTTGACTTTATAATAGAATTTTGCAATTGTAACACCTCTATGAGGGTTCTGCTACCAAAGGAACAAAATTGGGAATATTTGTCCAAACAGAATTTCTGACTCATACAGAAAAAAATCTCACATTTGAAACTTATGTACATTGATAGAAAACAGATGTATACATGTATATAAAAATTGAATAGCGTATTGCCACTAATGCATCAGAATTTGTATGGTTTCGAAAAATACATTAATGTTACCATTTACCAAGTTTCTATAACACACTTGCAGGATATAGACAATTGAAAAACATGTTAGACCCACCAACTATTCAGAAATGTGTAACGCGTAAAGCTTGACAAATCATTGTCACTCAACCAATCCAACCCACAAAGTACCAATTCCAAAAAACCCAGAAGAAAAATTCCGGTTTTTAAACCGGTTCAGGCATTTAATCATAAGAAAACCGAATCCGAGCTCATAACGAAGAAGAACACAGAGAGGGAAAACCAAGAGGAAGACGAACCTTGAGCTAACAAATTCCTGAGACAAAATGCAGATACACCTTCGAAACTGAAAACGGAAACGACGGGAAGAAGAAAAGATTTTTAAAAGACGGATTTTTTTTTCTCTCCTTCTCGATTTTTTTTTTTTTTGTTTCTCGCGGTTTCTCGGCAATCAAATAAGGGACACAGAAAATAAATGGGAAAGACGAATTGTTTTTTCTTTTTTTCTAAAGATTTGGCAAAAGAAGAACTGTGAATGTCTTTAAGTCCCCGAGAAAATCGCAGAAACTATCCCCAAAATAAATAAGTCCAAAACTTTTACTCTTTTTCTGATTTAGAAAATAAATAAATAAGCTTTTTCGGAAGGTTCAGAATAAATAAATAAAAAACAAACAGAACTTTTTTCGTATTTAATGATTCAAAACTCTCTCCCGACGGTTGTTGACTCGCCACAAGGTTTTTGAACATATAAGGTGACGTTTACGTGTATTACACGTACCAATGAAACCAGCGCGTGAGATAAAAGGAAGACGAATAGCGCGTGGATTAATTACCGTGATTAAGAAGAGTTTTTCCTCCCACGGTGGGTTGTTACAACGCGATGATGGTTAACTAATTTAATTTAATTATTTAAGTAATATGGTTATTAATAGCTCCAAAAAAACCGCCGATCATATTGAAGGGCCCCACACTATGGATCTATACTACGGCGCTAGACACGTGGCAGCTGGTTTGCCCGATTAGTCGAGTCAGGTCTGACGTGGATAAGTCACGGTGGGTCCCGCCTCGGTGAGATGGCTTGCCTGGTCCGGTCGCTCTCGGACACAGCTGGTGAGTGGTGAGGTCGGTGACGGTTTTTTATTTTCTTTCCTTTTTTAAAGAAATCAATTTTTAGGCTTAGTTCCAAAAAACAACAAGAGAGACCTCTCGTGGAGTCGACATGGGCTCCACGTGACCAAAACTTTCTAAACCATAGAAGTTGCTTACGTGGCGAAAAGTTGTGGCCTGTTGTTGGAGATTAGCCCATTTTATGATTTTATTTTTATTTTTTCTCATCAGTTTTTAATTAATTTTTTTACCTGTCATGTTTTTAACTTTTTTTAGCAGAGGAACAATATTTTGAAATTTAATAATATGCAAACACTATGTCAGTGTCAAATAAAAAAAACTAAGAAGTCCAAATCAAAATAATTGAATGATTTGGTCACAATTTTTTTAATAGATATTAAAATTATGAATGATGAAAAGATGTCGTTGAGTTTAAGCATAATCAGTTTAGCGAGTAAAAGTTGGTAATCACTGTATATTTCTATTCACTTGACCAAATTTGATTATGGATTATGGTTTTTGTAGATAGTTTTGTTGAACCTAATAACATGGTTCAAGAAAAAGAAAAGCTAAACCAACGTCTCAAAGAAGTTAAAATTGAAAAGTCGGGTCAAACTTAGTTTTCACGAGAGGCAAGTGTAAAATTTAAACATATTAGAACAAAGATGGTCAAAGATTCTGACAAGAAGACGACAAAAGTAGAGGAACCATTTTATAAATGGAAAACGAAAGACTGTGAAAAAAAAAGAAGATCGAAACAAAAACAGAAAAAGAGATTTGGCTTTTCGAGGAGATGTAAGGTTCGTTCAGTACCAATGAGGGAAGATTGTAGGACCAGTCTCACAGTTGGATCCCCATTTCTAAATTTACTTATATTTTTTAAATCACCATATGAATTATGTTAAATAAATGTTTTATGTTGAAAGGCAAACAAACAAGTTAACATTTCTTTATGATTTTAAGTAGAGTATAAAAAAATTAGGAAGATCTTTTGGAAATTGAAATTTTACCAGTCAGAATCTTCTCGTTTGACGCCGCTGTTTCTGCTCCTCCCTTTGACTATCCCTCAAGCCTCAACAACTCCTCTTCTTCTTGTTTTCTTTTTCTTTTCATTTTCTTATATTTTTCAAAACCACAAAAAATATTGCTAAGTACTGTAATTTACTAATCCAGTGAAGTTGGTTTGCCCAAGTGGTCATGGAAATATGTCATCTATGATCCATCATGAAATTAGTTCCAACTTCCATAAAATAGATATGTGATTAGTGGTCAATACTCAAGACCACTAGAGTAGTTGGAAAAAACAATATGCACAGTGGTGCTATAGTTATGGCTTGGTAAGCAAGTAACCAGGCTCATTTCCACATCGCCTGCTCACACTTATCCCGCTGATTTGTTTTCTTTGAATCAGTGAAGTCCACCTTGGTTTCATCATTGGAAGTCGAAAGATTACATGGAGCGGCAAGTCAGTTTGGTGTTGTCAAGGCAATTGAAAAGTTTTTTTTAATACTTTCTTATTAATGGAATGCTAACATTTATGTATAACTTTTTTTGTTTAATTATAAACATAGGTGTTATTCTGTTAGTCCTAACATTGATGACATAGGTATTCGTCTAATTATATTAATTAGGGGGTTTATTGATTTTATTAATTGAATCATTATATTCTGTTAACAAGTGACAAGGAGCACGGCCGGAAATCACCAAACTCAACAGAACGAGAGCAGTGAATGAAACAAATTAGAAAGAATCAACGCCAAAAACTTTCAAACACCATCAAAATCTCGTCTACCTTCTCAGAAGAAGCATGACGACTTGGGCTATGCATCACCACGACCACCATTGCCAATTTCAAAGCCGGAGCTTCAAGAACAAACCCTTGTCTTTCAAAGCCATCGAAAAAACAAACTGACATACAAATACTAAAGAGGCACTCGGGGCTTAAACAAACAAACAAACCCTTTAATAAGAGACCATATTGGATCCATGACTCTCTTGTTTATTAATTATCAAAGTCTGGAAAAAAAAAAAAAGGCAACACTTAGTTAAATAGGGGGAGGCTAAACCTACAAAAAAAAGAAAATAACAATAATCTAGAAAATAGAAACTAAACATAAAAACCTAAAACCCTACGTATAAAAGGAAAAGAAATATGTAATCATCAACTAGACATTGAGACTCTGAGAGGTAACAAATCCAATCTTATTTACTGAATTGCCGCCACCTCTTCTATAAGTCTTTCTCCAAACATAAAAAAAACGCTAATTCTCAGATCTCAAAACTCATGTGCGACTAAGTAATTGCTTTCGTTGAATTCAAACAAGATCAGTTCGGATGTGTCGACGTTTTGTCTCGGACGCTGGAGCCCATTGGTTCAGTCTCGAATGCTCTTCAATATCCTAGCAAATATGTGGATGCGAAGGAAAGTGATATTCGAGCTTGGCTCCTTGATAACTCCAATTCTGTCCACTGCTTGCTCGACAGTAAAATTTGGATTGGCCATTGCATAAATGGATTCGACGACGTTCAACGATTGAAGAAAGCCTTTGCATATATCGGCATCGAACCTCCCAAAGCCAAAGCTATCTACGATACACGTGTCTTGTTGTCTTCCGGATACAGGAAGGTATCTTTGTATTTGGATTTTGTTCTTTGTTAACTTGTTGATTTTGTGATTTTGTAACATCTATAACTTAAAGTTCTTCTTTTTTTAACCAACCATTTCATGCAGACCTTGCGGTACGCGTTGGTTTAGGTAATGAAGGAATCAATTGCCTAGAGAATCTTAATGCTATCAAGCTTTGTGCAGACATTGTGTCATTATATGTAAGTTCATATATATATATATATATAAACACATTATATGTAAGTTGTTCTTAGATAAGCAAGCATAAAGAGTTACAAACTGTTTGTTTGTTGTCTGAGCCAGATAAGTTGAAGAAATATGTGGGTTGTGGTTACCATCCCATGATTTCTTATCTCATAGATTTAACAAATGCTGCAGCTGTTATGGCGCGTTTCAATGAGCCAGACATTGAGAGGTAACAAAATCCAAACCTACTTGTTCTGTAAGTCTTTCTCTGCCTCTTCCAAACCCTAAAAAAGAACTTATTTCTCAAATCTCAAATCATGTACGACGATGTAATTGCTTTCTTTGAATTAAAAAAAATCGTTTTGGGAGTTACCGGTTCGGATCGATGGATCTTGTGACTGAGACGCTGGAGCCCATTGCTCAGTGCCACTCTATCCTTCGTAGACCTTATGGTGGTTTCAAGGAAAGTGATATTCGAGATTGGCTCTTTGACATCTCCAAAACTGTCGGCTACGCTCTCGACAACAAAACTTGGATTGGCCATGGCATAAAGGAATCTGACATTCCAAGTTTGGAGGAAGCTTTTGAATATCTCGACTTGGACCCTCCCAAGCCTAAATTTATAATTGATACACGTGTCTCGTTGTCGTTCAACAGAAAGGTATCTCATGTACATTTGGTTGATTTTGTGATTTTGTAACATCTTCTAACGTAAAGTTTCTTTTTAACCAACCAATTCATGCATGCAGCTTGGCGAAATTGCGGAAGAAGAAAAGGACACGTCAGCAACCAGGCGATTTGAAAGGCGATTTGCTTCTCTTGGGTTTTGCCACTGGCCGCTTCCCTACGCTAGGGTTCCGGCAAGTATGACGGCGCAGGAACAGGAGGTTCCCCCGTCTCAGGAGGTTGCGCAGGTCTTGGAGGTTCAAGCTTTGGAGGGTTCGGTGCAGAAGGAGGATGGTTTGGGTTTGGTGCAATCGGAGCATGGTTTGGTGGAGGGCACGCAGATGGGAATTGTGAAGGAGACGCAGGAGGACCAGCAGGGTTTGCAATCTGATCGTGAGGTGATTACCGTCTCAAAAGAGACACTGAAGGAAAAGTCTTGGGTTTCGGTGGTTGCCCCAAAGATTGGTTTGCAAAAGTTTGATGTGGTGGTGGAGGATGTAGATGGTGTGGAAACGATCAAGGTTCCAGATAGCGTCTTCGAAAATGCCCCTCCTCTTTGGGAGGATTGCATTGTTGGGAAGTTCGCAGCGAAAGCGCCTCATGTGGGAATGATCCACATGACGGTCAATAAAATTTGGACGTTGGGCAACAAACAGATTAAGGTGGATGTGTTTGTTGTGGACGATACGACTGTGAAATTCAAAATTCCGGACGTTGCAATAAGATCTCGTGTCTTACGTAGAGGGATGTGGAGTATCAAAAATATTCCAGTGATCGTCTCCAAGTGGAGTCCTGTAGTAGAGGAATCTCAGCCAGAAGTAACCTCTATTCCCATGTGGGTAACGGTGAGCAATGTTCCACGCTCAATGTCTTCTTGGAAAAGTCTAAGTTTCTTGACGAGCCCGTTGGGAGAGCCTAAGAAACTGCACCCGGATACACTTTGGGCGAAAAGTTTCGATAAGGCTAAAGTGTTTGTTGAAGTTAACTTGGAGAAGAAGTTACCGGAATCTTTCAGCTTTAAGTCTAGCTCGGGGCTAGATATGATAGTGTATTACGACTTTCCGTGGCTTCCCCCACGATGCGCGTCCTGCGCTAAATGGGGTCACGTCTCGGGAGATTGTAGAGCAGTTCCAGGTGACAAAGTCATCCTGCGAAGGCCTTCCTCGCCTGAGCTGAAATCTCCACATCGGCAATCAGGAGCAAAGGGAGGAACAGGAGGAGCAGATTCTCAAGCTCAGGTGAAATCTCCCCTGTCGAGAGGCCAATTAGGGGAGACAAGTGTTGGAAAAACAAAGGAAATGAGTGTGGCAGCAATCCCGAAAGAAAACACTAGTAGTTTGGCTAATGATACTGCATCGGAGAAGCCATCCGAGGAATGGCAAGTTGCAAAGTCTCCGGTTAAATCCAGAACCAAAAGTCACGAGGTGATTGATGAGGTGGTTGTGTCTGCGTCTAGATTTGTTTCCATTGCAAACAATGAAGAAATTGACCCCATTGAGGAGACAGCGAGTGTCGAATTAGAGCATGATGAAGGGGAGAAGGTAGAGGAGGCGGAGGGTGTTGTTGAACTCCCGCACAAGGTGAATACGAATGTGTACCCTGGAGGCCGAACTACTCTCCCTCGAGGATCCAAGTCAACACATAAATTCCTAAACCCCTCTTTGAACCCACAAGCGGGAACCTCTTCTCCACAAGGTTCAGGTAGGAAAAGGAATAATAAGTCTCGCAGAAAACAACAATCTTAATGAAGGGTTTTTTCTGGAATATCAGAGGTTTTAATAAGAAAAAGAAACAGGAGATTGTGAGGAATTGGTGTCGGGAGAATGATTTTCTATTTGGAGGTTTAATAGAAACTCGAGTGAAAGAAAGTAAGGCAGAAGGAATACTGGCTCAAGTATTTTCGAGCATCAGAGATTAGGAAGAATCTGGGTGGTTTGGAGGGATTCTGTTCTCCTAACTCCGGTGTTTAAGAGTGATCAACTGATCACAGTTCTGGTGAAGATTCAAGGTCAAGAGGACGAGTTCCTCTGCTCTTTTGTATATGGTTCGAATTTCTTGGAGGATAGAAAAATGCTATGGGATGACTTACGATCTCATTATTATTCCCCGATATATAAGCACATGCGGTGGATGGTGCTTGGGGATTTTAATGAAACTTTTTCTCGAGAGGAGCACTCTATCGTGGATGTTGTCGACACTAGTGGTATGTTGGAGTTTCGCACGGTTGCTAGAGATGTTTCGCTCTCGGATATGGGATCACATGGGCCTTTGTTCACTTGGAGCAATAAGCGGTCGGAGGGGCTTATCTGAAAGAAGTTGGACAGAGTCCTCATAAATGATATTTGGTTAAATAGCTGGCCGAATTCATATTGTGTTTTTGAAGCAGGTGGATGCTCAGATCATCTGCGTTGCAGGTTTTATATTGATGGGGATTGCTCGCGTCCGAAGAGGCCATTCAAGTTCTCTAATGTCATAGCTTCAATGCCTCGGTTTCAATCAGAGCTCAAGGAGTACTGGGATGACACAATTCCTTTGTTTCACTCTACTTCGGCCTTGTTCCGATTCTCAAAGAAACTTAAGAACTTAAAGCCGGTGGTCAGGAAAATTTCGAGAGAAACTCTAAGCAACATTTCGCAAAGGGTGAAAACCAATTTTGAGGACCTTTGTTCAAAACAGGAAAGCAACCTGCAGAACCCGTCTCTGCAGCTGCAACAAGAGGAGAATAATGCTTTTGAGCGCTGGGAAAAATCAGCTCACATTGAAGAGAGGTATCTTTGTCAGAAGGCGAAGATAGCATGGCTAAATGTAGGGGACAAAAACACAAAGATTTATCATAAAGCTGTTAAGATAAGAGAGGCGAGGAATGGTATAAGAGAACTTGAGACAAGGAATGGGTTGTTGTTAACGAGCAAAGTTGAAATTAAGGAGGAAGCTGCTTCGCATTTTGCGAATTTTTTGAATGAGACACCTGAGGATCTTCGGGTAACTACAGTCGAAGAACTTGAGGAGCTAATGGGGTACAGATGTTCAATGGAAGATAAACAGTTGCTTCTGCGAGAGGTAACGGAGTTAGAGATAAAGGATGTCTTATTTGCCATGGCTACTAATAAATCGCCAGGACCAGATGGGTACACCGTTGAGTTCTTCAAAGAGAGCTGGCATACAATCCGGAATGATCTTGTGGTTAGTGTTCAGTCGTTTTTTCTGAAGGGTTTTTTGCCTAAAGGAGTAAATTCAACGATTCTTGCCCTCATCCCAAAGAAAGAGGGAGCCAAGCAGATGAAAGATTATAGGCCAATTGCTTGTTGCAATGTGACCTATAAGTTGATATCTAAGATTGTGGCTAATCGTCTTAAGATTATTCTTCCTAAGTTTGTCTCTCCAAACCAGTCGGCTTTCATCAAAGATCGCCTCCTTGTAGAAAACATGCAGCTCGCGTCTGAACTAGTATCTGGTTATCACAAAGAATCAATTTCATCTCGATGTGCTCTTAAGATTGACATATCCAAAGCTTTTGATACTGTCCAATGGGATTTCTTACTGAAGATTTTGGAAGCAATCAATCTGTCGGAAAGCTTTATTCATTGGATTCGTCTTTGCATAACTTCGGCTTCTTTCTCTGTTCAGGTGAATGGTGAGTTAGCTGGATACTTTGGAAGCTCTAGAGGATTAAGGCAAGGTTGTTCTCTTTTGCCTTACCTTTTTGTTATATGTATGGATGTTTTGTCTCGGTTGCTTGATCGGGCAGCGAATCTGAGGCGATTTGGTTATCACCCGAAATGCTCAAATCTGCGATTAACTCACTTGTGCTTTGCGGACGACTTAATGGTTTTTGCTGATGGAACATTGAGGTCGATTGAGGGTATTGTTGCTGTATTCGACGAGTTTGCGAAAATGTCGGGTCTTCGTATCAGCCTCGAAAAGTCCACTGCATATTTGGCTGGTGTATCTGATGAGGATAGGGGTCTGATTTCACAGCGCTTTGCATTTGGCTTCGGTGAGCTTCCTGTTCGATATCTGGGGCTTCCTCTGCTTACTAAGAAAATGAGATCTTTGGATTACGCGCCTCTTATTGACAGAATCAATCGGTGGATGAGCTCTTGGACAGCTCGGGCTCTTTCTTTTGGAGGGAGATTGCAGCTTCTTTCTTCTGTCATCGCGAGTCTCACCAATTTCTGGTTGGCCGCTTTTCGCTTGCCTCTTGGTTGTATCGAGAAGATTGAGAGTCTCTGTTCTGCTTTCCTCTGGTCTGGACCTGATCTAAACCCTAGGAAAGCAAAAATACCATGGCTGAATGTCTGCAAACCTAAGGATGAGGGAGGATTAGGTCTCAAAAGTTTGCGGGAAGTGAATGAGGTTTGTATGTTGAAGCTGCTGTGGAGAGTACTTACTGCGAATGATTCTCTTTGGGTTCGCTGGGCTCGATTGAATCTCATGAGGAAATCGTCGATTTGGTTAACCCCGAGTTCTGCATCCTCCTGCCTTGGCTCTTGGATGTGGAAGCAGATTCTGCATTGTAGGGAACAAGCTGCTCCTTTTCTCAAAGTTGAGATCGGAAATGGCTCTAATGCCATGTTCTGGTACGACAACTGGTCTAATTTGGGTTATCTGTTACCACAAATTGGTTCGCGTGGCATTATAGACCTGGGAATCAGTGAGGACGCTACGATGGAGGAGGTTTTTGCTACACATCGTAGAAGGAGGCACCGGGTGGAAATCTTGAACAAGGTCGAAGAGGAGATTGATTTAGCAAAGCAAAGACGCCGGCCAAATGCTGCGGATCAATACCACTGGAGATCAAAGAATGGAACGTACACAAAGAATTTCAGAACCAGCACTACCCGCGATCAGTTGCGACGATCATCGCAGAGAGTCCCCTGGTCCAAAGGTATCTGGTTCACCCATCATTGTCCTAAGTATAGCTTCATGGCCTGGCTCGCTATTCATAATCGTCTCACCACTGGCGATCGAATGCAAGTCTGGAGTCCAAATATTCCCGTTGCTTGTGTTCTCTGTAACCAGGAGCCTATAGACACTCGCAATCACCTGTTCTTTGTGTGTTCATACTCCTCGGAAGTTTGGAAAAATGTGGCAGAGGGAGTGTTGCTACAAGACTTTGCCACAGACTGGGATTCTGTTGTTGAGCTAATCTCGCACAGCAGCCGGGATCGACTGCAGAGTTTCTTTGTTCGCTACTTATTTCAGATGACAATCCATGTGTTGTGGAGGGAGAGGAATGACAGAAGACATGGAGCTAATGCTTCACCGCCGATGAAGCTCATTAAGTTCATCGACAAAGGGCTGCGAAATCGTCTTAGTGCTATTCGCATCCTTGGTGACACCCGATACGAGGAGGGCCTTCAGACCTGGTTTGCCTCCAGACTGGCGGCTTGAAGATCGAAGTCTGTAATTATCTAGTTGGAATAGCTCTAGTTCATGCTTATGGATTTAAGCTCTAATCTGCTCGCATTTCATATGTAGAAAACGCTGTTTTTTTTTGTTTGAATAAAATTTAACATTCATTCAAAAAAAAGAAATTGCGGAAGAATTTGGTTTAGATAATGAAGGACGCTACAGCAATGAGGAATGCGACAACGCTGACGATTGCCACCAGAATGTTAATGCTATCAAGCATTGTGCACGCATTGTGTCATCAACTGTAAGTTCTTTTATATATATATATATATATTATAAACACATTATATGTAAGTTGTTCTTATATAAGCAAGCATAAGGAGGTACACTGTTTTGTTTGTTATTTCTTTGCAGGAGCCGTATAAGCTGAAGAAATATGGAGGTAGGGGTTTCGAACCCATGATTTGTTATCTCATGGATTTAACAATTGCTGCAGATGTAACTGCACGTTCCAATAAACTAGACATTGAGAGGTAATCTCGATTAATTTTGCTTAGAACAATTCAGAATTTGTTATTTTGGTCTTTGATGAAGATTAAAAGATAGGATTCGAATTTGATTTACAAGTTGCTTTATGCAGCAAGAAAGAAGTGGTGACTCCTGTAGATTGAGATTGAGGTTAGCTTCTTCTTTTTTTTTTTTTTTTTTTTTTTGTCTGTTGCCATTACAAGCTTTCAGTATTGTTCTTGTCACCATTGTCCAATAAGTTCTCAAGTTTGTCACCATTATTGTAATTAATGAGCAGCTGGAAAAAAATGTTGTGGAGACAGTTCTAAGGGATGCGATGCAGTTGCTATAATTAGGGAGTTAGAAGAGTTATACTTGTTCGGTTGACATTTATACTTCGACAGTCATCAAAATGTTGTAATTGAAAATCTTCTACAATTATGGTTTGACTTTTGCTATAAATGATTTTATTGAGTATTATTTTGTTATGTTCATTTTGTCGTTTACATTTTTTTTTTTTTTAAGTTTAAAAATGTACCTCACGTCAGTTTGAAAATGATAGGAACTTATATGGAAGTCATTATTTAACTGTCGTTAATATAAAAGAAACCGACGGTAGTTTTTTGACGTTAATTTTGTAAGTGGAATGGTTTTACTGGTCTCTAAGTCTCTAACAAATGTGTAGAAGTGGCTTTGACGATTTGAAATTGTGATTTAGGCGATTCATATCATTTGATTCATTGAATTCATGAAAACTGATTTCGCTGAATGTAATGCTTATGTAAGTATATAATTGAAACAATGCTAATTAATCGACGAGAATTACCTTATAAAAAAATAGAGAGAATATCAACGTCTTTTTTATAAAAAACAGTTTGGAGATGGATGAGTCTCATTTCAAAAACTTACTGAAAATAGATAGACTTTGTCAGCATGAGAAACATAAACCTATACTTCAAAAAAAAAAACAAAAAAACAAAAAAAAAAACAAAATGTCACATTTGTAAACATATTAAGAAAAATGGTTAAGGACCTATATACTCTCTCACATACAAAAACTTCTAAAGATGAAAAACAAAAGAGAGAGAGAGGTTTCAGTTATGACGTGGTGGCCGAGTGGATGGCTTCGGATAATCTGCAAAGAACAGTGGTGGCCGATGGTGGCGGTTCTTCACTGCACCCGGAACAAACCGAGAAACTCTAACCGGTTCTTTAGATGTCAAACCGGAGGAGATAACATTTTGATCCTAAACCACACACAAAACAAAACACATTAGTTTTTAGAAGATGAAAGTATAAGAAAGCGAAAGTAAATTAAAATCATCAAGAACCTTGTCAAGCGAAAACCGAGAATCTTTGATGTGAACATTGTTGAGGTGACGAGAATCCGAAAGATGCAAGAGCAGAAACAAGAGAAGAATCAAAGCAGCATGGGCTGAGCTCATTGGTCACAACCAGAAAACGGTCACAAGGCTTAACGATTATGAAACGTAAAAGGATTTAGTAGGTAATAGTCACTATATAATATGAGCAAGTTCACACATATATATTTGAAAATTTACACCGACAAAGCAAGAATAAAGAAGTGTTCTTATATTTATCAATCCATATGCATGTGTTGGAAAAACTCATGGGAATAGCCAAAGATGAGTCAAAAAGAGAGAATAAAAACAAAAGGAAAAGGACATTTAAACCTCGGTGAAAAACGAGTGGTTTACTATTTCTTGTCTCTCCACACTTCTCATTTGACCGTTCCTCCAAAACTTACCGACCAAAAAGTTAAAATACTCAAATAAGAAAATGCAAGCTACTTCCAAATTGCATTATTTTATCATATGTGATCAACTTAAAGCACTTTTTAAGACATTAATTTAATTACCGTAATGGTTTTTTTGTCTGCCTCGAGAATGGTTTGTAGGTTGACGATGACTATTGTCTGCCTCTTTTACGGATTTAAGTAACACCACTTTTTGAGCTTTAGACAAAATCCACAAGACATCTTGTCTTAAAAAAGCCCTCTTGAATTGCACAAATCCTGCTTGTTTCTAAACGAATAACACACGTTGGTACAAAGCAAAAGAGTTTTCAAGAACCAAGAACCCAACATTTGGACCAAGAATGTTCCCTGAGAATGTCTTTCCTCTGGTCCAAGTAGCCATGAAACCTGCGAATCCAAGCTGAATAAACGGGAATAGAGTAGATAGAGAGGACCAAGCTTTAAGGAAACAATTGAACAATTGATGATACCACAAAAAAATCTATTGGATCGATAACAATACATTCTGTAGTTATCTTTTTTTACACGTTCTTATACAAGTGGAGGTAGCATCAGTCCACAAGTGCATTCACATAGAGTGGTTACTATCTCTAGAGAATAGAGCCTTTGACGTTCGACTCCATAAGAATATCTAAAAAGTCCACCAAGGTTCAGCTAATATCAGAGCTTTAATTATCTCACAAGAGCTACTCTACAGCCTCTTGCAAAGTCTGTTGCAAGAATGCCTCCTATTTATAGCAGAACAACGCTTCTAAATGTGTTGTGGTGAGTAGAACTTAAAGACAATGAAGTGGTAGGGATCATTACTTTTAAGCAAACCATCATCACACGTGGAGAAGATTGTTCACTGTTACAGCAACAGGATTTGTTCTTTGCAGGTCTTGCAAGAAAATTGAGACGCAGAAGGTTTTAATATCAAGACAATAATACTGCAACTAAAACAATTTGGCAGCTCATAACATTCATCATTTAAATACACCACAAGTGAACAAGAAATGGCCATCAGTTCAGGCAAATTGAATCCATCAGTTTCTTGATGACAACTCTGATTCGAAGATACGTATATGCAAATGTTTTCCTTTCATTCGATACAGGAACATATGTTGACAAAGTCGATGCAAGATGCCTCATCATTATCTGAACCCGCCCCATTCCAACGGATCTGGAGCTTGTAGAAGGACCCGCAACATAAACACCCTGATCTGACCATGTGTGTAACCAGATTAGATCCAGTCTTGAGTTCCTATATGGCATGAGAAAAGGTGATCACAAGCTTGGTCCTCACTTGTTATCCAAAAGAACCAAGTATGACTTTTAAGACAAGGCATAGTATTTTAGCGTGAGGAACACGGAATCGCAGGAAAGTGGATGATATTGTTATGAAGAAAACTTCACGATGGAAAAATGAACCCAACCTCAAAGGATCACTTTCGATGGAATTTTGGCGTCTCGGTTAGTGCATGCGCAGGATTATTTTTTTTCTAACTGTTCATCGCTTGAGACTTCTCCTGTGGTAGGATTCGTCTCACTTTAAGTTCTACCAACACAAAGAGGCTTACGGCATGTAGGACAAGAGTAAACCGCATTTAAGCCTTGATCCAACCTGCCAGCATCAACATATAGTCAGAATAGCCTTAAGATTGTTCTCACACAAGTGTAATAGCCCCAGGATGGCAGCATAACAGAGCTAGCATACCATGATCGTAAGCATCCAAGATGAAAAAGGTGGTTGCAGTGAATTCTTTTAGCCTTAGCCATTGGTTCCTATCATTCGTAATGGAGCCAAGACTGGTGAGCTACTGAAGAATGCAAAGACACCAATAACTATTCTAACAGAACCATACCCGACATATAGCACATTCCTCATCAAATGCGCGTAGCTCTTCTGAAGTTGCATCTGGAAGAGCTGCATGAAGAGCACCTAAACCCACTCTCAGTTTAATGAACTCTTTAATTCGTTTCAAAATTTCTCCCTGTTAAATTGAAACGGGAAATACAGACTGATAGAATCCTCCCAAGGAATCGGCACTCTGAAGTTGGTAATGGATAAGCTTTGCTTCTAAGGAACCAAAAGGCTTCAAAGAACAAAGGATGTGGATTGAATGGTCACACAGGTAGCTGCGGAAAGGCTCCTGATTTACGGAAATGACTCTTTGGATATGACTCACCAAGACAAGCCAAGTTTGTGATCGTTTGGATATGACTCACCAAACAGATCGAGTTGTGATTGATGGATATGACTCACCAACAATCGAACCACGGATATGACTCACCGTGACATGATCAAAGGATAACCTCCAAATGATAAAAAATGTTTATAAGGAACAAAAGTGAGAATAACTCTCAAAGAAGAAGTTTGATAAAAAAGATAGTCTGCTTATTTCTCTTAGAGATTACATGATTATATAGAGTAGAAATGTGAAGAAAACAAGACAATCTCGAAATTATGACTTAGACTAAAATTAAAGACAAATATTAACTAATGGTTGAATGACTCTTGATATTCTTTGAATATCCCTTGAGTTTCTTGTCTCTTTAACTCCTTTGAACGAATTTTGATGATCAGAAACAAGAAGGGCTGAGTCATGTCTTCATATTGGTCTTAGTAGAAAAGCCTCCTGGATGCCAAACGTAAGCCTGCAAGCTCTCAAACCAATCAGGCCTAGAAATCATCAAGCATAGAACCATGTTGACCCATTTAGATAAATGAGGTGTATCTCTGAGACCCGATGGCAATTTCTTCTTATCTTGGGCTTGTTGAAACCAGAACAGATCCGTTAAGATTCTCCAATTGGTTTCATGTCGAGATCGTTTCTGAGTTGGGCTCTGGACCTCAATCTTTGGATCGGACGCGGAACTGGGTCTGAAGCAGATCCACTGTGTTGTAAAATCCATATCTTCCAAGTCTGAATTCTTTTTGAAGTGATTCCAACTCTCCATGCTTCTGTGAGGGATCAAGATTCCAGAACAAGTCGGATCATAAAATATTTCCTTCTGGATTGGTCGAAATCCTCCTTTGAATGCGCGTAGGTCCAAATTGAGTAACCTCGAGTTCACCTGATTTGAAAACTCAATAACTTCTTCATCTGAACTCGGATTGGACAGATTTTTCTTCGAGACGGGCTCCAGATGAGGTGAGAATGTAGTCCAAGTGGTCTTTGAGCTGCACGAGTTGAGCTTGGACCCCGTCAGTATAGAACAAGGCAGATATGTCGTTTTGAGCGTTTTCAGTATTCTATCATCCCCTCCCTCTTGAAAAAGTTTCGTCTTCGAAACTGTACAGCCTTCGGTTGGGAAGTGCTGACGTGAGAATGGTGGACTCTCCTTGATTAACATAGAATAGATTACTCCCTTCTGTTGATTCTGAAGGATAGTTGCACCGCTTTGAGTGAGATCTCCTAGTTTGCTTTTCGCTCCTTGGATTTCCAAAATCTGATCTGTTTTGCTTGGCCAGTAGTGAAGCTTCGGTTTCTCTCTGCTTGGCTTCATAACCTCAGCCAGCAATCTCTGAACTCTGTTTACTGGTTTTGAAAATGCTGAATCTCCAAAAACGAAATCCACTTCTTCCACCAATTTAAAATCAAGAGTATATGAATCATGCAAAGATAATGATGGATACCTCCTTGTAAGTACCTTAGCTGAATCATCTGTGCTACCAGATTCGCTTAAGATCAGAGTCACCTTCGTGGCTTCCTCATCCTCTAAATTAGGTATCAACTGGTCTTTGCAGATTTCCTGTTGCTCATGCTCCTTGGCGTTACTTTGCTCACTTACCAATAGTTCATCATCGGCTTCATCCTCTTCATATTCATCAAACACTGGTCCTGTGTCAGTCTCCTCTTCTTCATTGGTCATGATTTCGCCATTGTCTAGAGGAACCACGTTTTGCTTTCTAGGGCATTCATTTGCATAGTGTCCTCTCCCTTGGCACTTAAAACATTTCATATCACGATTAGTGGCCTCGGTTGAATTGATGTGCGGATCCTTGGATCTAGCTACTACAAAGCTCTGGTTGGATTTCTTTGCTTGGACCACCTTGTGTTGATTTTCTGAGTTAATGCACGCCTTAGAAAGATCCTTAAACCTTTCATAACTTGGTCTGGCATCAGATGATCTAGCTTCATAGCTTGGCTGAGAAGAACACCTTAGCTTCTGATTTAGAGAGAAGAACACCTCTCTCTCATAACTGCTTTCATCTCTGCCCAAGTCTCCACTGGATACTCTCCATTACGCCTCCTTTTGGTTTTCAATAGACACCACCAATAAAGTGCATGCTCACAAAATCCAGTAGCCGCAACTTGCACCTTGATGTACTCTGAAAGTGGATGGGATTTGAAAATATGTTCCATTCTTCTCTCCCACTTCAAGTACCTGTCTGGATCAAAAATTTTACCAATGAATGATGGATTTTCAAGATAGAGATCTCCGGGTTGTCATGATAATGATCTCGGACTCCTCTTTCACACCTATGCCTTCCTTTGTTTTTTTTGAGACAAATAACTATCACAGATGTGATATTTGTCTGCCTCTAGATCTCTAGGCTTCTTTGGTTGATCTCCCTCTTGTGTCCTCTTTTCAAAGACATCTGTTTTTCCTCTTTTTGGATCTTCTTTTTTCAATAGACCAAAAGACATTTTTTTTTTCCTATCTTTTCGTTTTTTTTTTCTCTTCTTTTTTTTTGAAATGACGAAAATAAAAAAAAATAGAAAAAAATAGAAATCAAAAGAAAAGAAGATGAAAAGGTAGAAGAAGAATGAAAGAAGATGAAAAGATGAGAAGATGAGAAGGTCAAAAGAGGAAATAAAAAAAAATGAGAAAAAGATAAAATACCAAACTAGAGAGTGTTGCTCTGATACCACTTGATAGAATCTCCCAAGGAATCGGCACTCTAAAGTTGGTAATGGATAAGCTTTGCTTCTAAGGAACCAAAAGGCTTCAAAGAACAAAGGATGTGGATTGAATGGTCACACAGGTAGCTGCGGAAAGGCTCTGATTTACCAAAATGACTCCTTGGATATGACTCACCAAGACAAGTCAAGTTTGTGATCGTCTGGATATGACTCACCAAACAGATCGACTTGTGATTGATGGATATGACTCACCAACAATCGAACCACGGATATGACTCACCGTGACATGATCAAAGGATAACCTTCAAATGATCAAAAAATGTTTATAAGGAAAAAGTGAGAATAACTCTCAAAGAAGAAGTTTGATAAAAAAGATAGTCTGCTTATTTCTCTTAGAGATTACATGATTATATAGAGTAGAAATGTGAAGAAAACAAGACAATCTCGAAATTATTACTTAGACTAAAAGTAAAGACAAATATTAACTATTGGTTGAATGACTCTTGATATTCTTTGAATATCTCTTGAGCTTCTTGTCTCTTTTAACTCCTTTGAACGAATTTTGATGATCAGAAACAAGATGGGCTGAGTCATGTCTTCATATTGGGCTTAGTAGAAAAGCCTCCTGGATGCCAAACATAAGCCTGCAAGCTCTCAAACCAATCAGGCCTAGAAATCATCAAGTATAGAACCATGTTGACCCATTTAGATAAATGAGGTGTATCTCTAAGACCCGATGGCAATTTCTTCTTATCTTGGGCTTGTTGGAACCAGAACAGATCCGTTAAGATTCTCCAATTGGTTTCATGTCGAGATCGCTTCTGAGTTGGGCTCTGGACCTCAATCTTTGGATCGGACGCGGAACTGGGTCTGAAGCAGATCCACTGTGTTGTAAAATCCATATCTTCCAAGTCTGAACTCTTTTTGAAGTGATTCCAACTCTCCATGCTCCTGTGAGGGATCAAGATTCCAGAACAAGTCGGATCATAAAATAGTTCCTTCTGGATTGGTCGAAATCCTCCTTTGAATGCGCGTAGGTCCAAATTGAGTAACCTCGAGTTCACCTGATTTGAAAACTCAATAACTTCTTCATCTGAACTCGGATTGGACTGATTTTTCGAGACGGGCTCCAGATGAGGTGAGAATGTAGTCCAAGTGGTCTTTGAGCTGCACGAGTTGAGCTTGGACCCCGTCAGTATAGAACAAGGCAGATATGTCGTTTTGAGCGTCTTCAGTATTCTATCACAGACAAAGAAATCAATATGTGCCTATTAAGCAATGATATGAACCTTATGAACCTTTGTTCATATAAGAAACAGATAGAAGATTTAGGCTAAGCTTCCTCTTTACCCTAGTCTCTCTTGGAGATTAAGGTTAATTATTGGAAGTTGTCTTCTCATTAATCTATAAAAGATCTATAGGCCTTGATACAACTTATATCATAACCCTAATGCAAACAAGAAAACACTCTATATAAAAACCTAATTCATAAAAGAAAACCGATAGAAATCATTAACTAAAACACCCTAGCCAATCCTAACCATCATTCATATCAAGCAACCAGTTGAGTGGCACTTTTACAAAGAATGTCGATTAAGAGACTTACACGTATGTTGAGAACCAAAAATACATCCATCAGAGAAAAGGCCATTCCATGAAGCAACCACATGTGCAAATAATGACCGAGTGCCATTAGCCATATCTAGGAAGAAGCCAAGATTCCGGTTGAGGATGCCTTTCCATTCCAATAATGAGCCTATCCAAAGGGTTTAGGGTTCAAGTCAGCAATGTGAACGTCACTTAGGCCAAAACTATCCAAAACATAATTTCAATCATATGCTGAGAGAAGACAAAACCTGCTGTCATAGAATCAAGAAACCGCGATCTTTGGCAGTCTAAATTTTTGACTGCTAAGTCATTGATCAACATATCCAGCAACTGAAACCCGTGAATCAATAACGCCTGCGATATGATCCATTATGTGATTGATCAATTCTCTGTTTACTTAGGATTCGTTGCACAGAAGGGCAAACGTAACAATGAATACAGCTAATCTTAATTAAGTACCTGCAAGGTCTCAAAAGCTACACTGCATGGCTCAAAAAGTAACAATATATACAAAGATGAACCAGTTGTATTGTACATCATTAGCGAAAGCTTTATCCTGCAAGATTGGCCAAAATTAACATGTTATTACTCAAAACATCCAGAGAACAACAACAAGTTCAGTATTCAATCACAAGAACAGAACATGAGACTCCAGAGGTCTGGTGTATGAATAAAAAATATCCCTGTTTTATCTTAGTTGAACTGCAGTCTAATCAAACATGTGGGAACTCCAGATACAATATCTTCACCGCTCAATATAATGGTGCCCAACATATGAGCCCTCCAAGCATACTAAAGCTTCTGCTTCGTATTAGAGCAGAAAGTTACACTACTTTCATTAGATTAGTCATGTGCAGACCATTCATAGACTCATGTCAATTTGTTCTACCTCCTTTGAAATACAACAGCACCTAAACTTTATTTACGAAAATATGTCGATTCCAGAGATAGAAACTAGGAGGACAGCATTTACATTCTCATTTGAATAAATGGGTTGAAAAAGCCACAAATGAACATTTTTAACATTATACAAAAAAGTTTAGGAATTACCATAACAAATCAACAGAGAGAACCATGAACAGTGCTGAATACACACGAAAGTATGTCCAAGGTGTAGAAGAAGGAGATGCACTCAATCTTTCAAGCCGTTCTCTAGCCAAAGCTAGAAACATCTACACAGCATTTCCACAGTTAGAGTGTCTAGAAAAGAAGTTGAGCACTTCTGAATCATAAGTTAAGAAAACCAAAATTTCATGCTATCTGTATGCCATACCTTTAGAGTACACAGAACAATCAACCAGATTGTCCATAGGATCCCCTGAAATGCATTTTGCAGAACCACTAATGGCAAAAAAGTTCCCTAAAAACAGGAGTAACCAAATGTGGTTATTTATAAACATAAAAAGGCACACATCTTCTGATGACTCAAATTACAGTCAACAGAATAGATATGCCAACCGAAGAGGGTAAAAAGTGGTAGAGATATTTTAACCCTTAGTGCTTGTCATTTTTTTTCTTTCGTTTGCAGCAATTAAGATATTCAGTAAAGGAAACAACAAAATATATCCCAGATAATATAACTATATAAGTGACAGTGTATTACGTCAAAAAAGAAACAACTACCTTGTAAATGATGTAATTGGCGAGTCTTTCCACCAGCTTTTTAGTTTCAACAGCATATAGGTCTCCAAAAAACAGAGTCTGCAAAGAATTTCAAGAGCTATTAAATGCCCACAAAATGGTTGAAAGACATTTCACAAAACAGCTAGTCAATTTATTCTACAGATATGTGCAGATCTCACTGAGGCAACAAATAGCATGGAGCTGTATCTACTTGAGATTTTTCATTTCATAGCAACCATTTAACTAGCAAAAAATAAATAAAAAACTAACTCCTTCAGATCAGAAACAATTGCTTCTTACACCACAAGTCTTTCCTCGGAGGTGCAAACTATTTTTCTAGTTTCTACTAGCCAAAATAAGAGCTGGTAGATTGAAATTCATTCAAAGAAAAGAACCCATTAGCTATAAGACGCTTGAGGTATCTATCAACTACGTAAGATAGAAAGCAAACTCATTAATTAAGGGGAAGCCCACATTGAATCACTTAAACTACTGAAAAGTTAGAAGGTCTCTCTTACCTTGAGATTAAGAACCAGAAGAATGTAGAGATTGAGCACAAAACTCGCCAGCAAGGCAATTGTAGTGCGAGAAGACAGAAACAGCTGAAGGGCATCCTGAGAATCACCTAAAGAAATGTTCTTGGTGATTATCCCATCAGCTCTAAGCCTATCCTTACACAAATCCGTCCAGACTATTAAGCCAACGAAGCCCAAAGCTGATGTTGCCAAGGAAATGAGCAGGTATCTTATCCCCATTAGGAACTATCTTTCTCACTCAGCTAGACTTTTCCACCTGCATAAACATGAATTTTTAAGGCTAAGCAACCAAAATTCTACAGTGTGGCCAAACAATGAACCTTGGATTGAGATCTTTCAAAAAAATCTTTAAGTAAGCTCGAGAATCGAGTTTAAACAACCGTTGAGCGAACGTGGTATGAGAGATACATACACATGCTCTAGCAATTGAGATACATAAAATAACAAAATCACTTAAATCGAAGAAACTCGGAATCCAATTAACCAAAGGAGAGAGATGAGCTGAAACAAGGGAAGAGTCAACGATTCAAATCGAGGTCGATAAGCAGCGGAGAGAAAGGTAATGATGGAATCTGCAGAGAGTGAAATCGATGAAACAAAAGGAGAACCTGATCCCGCGAAGGATGTGATCATCAATTGGAAATTCTCTACGGCACCGGCAATTGCGTCGTCCTCTTCTGTATCTTTCTCTCGACGGAGAACGGGAAAAAGTAATAAAAAAAGAGAACGGAAACAGTAAAAGAGTCAATGAAGAATTACTTCTAAATAAATTGAAGAAAATAAAATTAATAAAAACAAAAAAAAACTACCATTGAAGAATAGAAAACTAATTATTTCAAATTAATTATTTTTAATCCAGAATTATGCTCTTATCTGATTTTAATTAATCAATTTTATAGAAATTTCACACATTTAAAAAAAAATCCAGTTTTAACAGATTTTAATCTTTTTTTTTGTCAAACAACAGATTTTAATCTAAATTTTAATTTGAGTGCAACATTTTAACATTTTAACATAAAGTGAATCGGAAGGAATATCAAATTAGAGGCCATCGGATTTGAACATTTTACGATGGTGATAAGTTAAAAAAAAAACAAAAAACAAAGTAGCTTAAATTTTAACGATATGGCGATATTTACCGGTAAAATATCGATATCTATGAGTTTGTTATGTAAAATTAAAATTTGTAGTAATACCAAATTATATATAAAACTTATATGTAGAATTCAGGTTGTAGTAAACACCAAATTATCTGTATAACCCATATCCAAAATTTTCATTATCTAGTATCCAAATTTGTTCTATTCGGTTATTTCACAAAATTCGATTCGGTTCGGATCGGATTTAGCAAATAAAAACCGAAATAAACCAAAACAATTTGAAATCGGATAAATCGGGTTAGTTAAATCCGAAAAAAATTCTACAAAAACCGAAATTGCAATAACAAATAAAACTAAACAAAAATAGCAAAAAAATGGATCAAACGTAACAATGCCTCACAATATTCAAACTCCAACCATCTTAGTTCATACTAAAAGATCAAACTCCAAACCATCTTAGTTCATACTTAGTTTAAAAATAAAAATCCAAACCATCAAAGTCCAAACCATCTTAGTTCATACTAAAATGTCAAAATGACAAAGAGAATAAGCAGGAACTAAGATAGTGCATAACTCCAGCCTCCAAAAAGTGTGAACTTCATAGCAAATCAAAGATGCATCTGAAACGACAAAACCGATCTCTAAATAAAATTAGAAACCAATACAAATGATATAACAAAACAAAACCAAATTCAATATTTTGATACTACTTACCCATTGTCGATTGTTGAAGTCATTAATAGGGTGAGATTCAATCTTCCACACTTATTGGATCATCAAACTCTAAACAAAGAATTAAGAGAAGTTAAAGTTGGAACAAGTGAAATGATATAAAAATATAAATAAACAAGCCAAAACCATAACATACCTCTCATAAGGTTGTCCAAAAATTCATATTCAGAAGCGATTTGCTCCATTGTAACCAAGCCACTTTCACTTTTACACCGAATTTCCTCCTTCATCCATTGCTCCGTACACATCAGCACCTCCACCATATAATGAGTAAGACAGCTTCGAGCTGGAGTTATGATGTGTCCACAAGTGCTAAAAGCACTCTCAGATGCCACAGAGGAGACCTGCATTGCCAAAACATCCTTTGCCATTTGGGAAAGTATAGGAAACCTGGAACAGTTTGTTCTCCACCAGTCAAGCACGTCATACTCAACACCAGGTAATGTGTTCGCGACCTCAACACCTGATGTCGTGTCAACTGCGTGAGGGAACAAGTTTTACCCTTAACAAAACAAATGAAAGCCGCAAATGCACAGCTGATCAGTTGTAGTATTTAGGGATCGAATCCACAGAGATTTGTGTGTCTGGTATTCTTCTACAGTTTTTAACTTTATGTCTAGACTAAATTGGTTTTAAAGGTTGGTTGTTTTTCTTGCGAATTAAACTAAAGCAAAAGAAAGCAAATAAATCTATCCTAAAAAGCAAGTAAAGAAAATCGAATGAAATGCAAATGGAATAAGTAAAATATCGAACTAAACAAAAATAAGGCAAGTAAAATATCGCATGAAAAGTAAATAAAGCAAGTAAATAACGAACTAAGGAAATTGAAATGCAGGTCTAAGAAAGCAAGTAAAAATCGATGGAATTGTAAACTATGGCTAAAAACGCTGAGCTTTTGGGAACTCTAAGGGATCATAATCGGTTTTAACACTAAGGTAGATAGATTGGGATTGACGGATAACAATATATGGGTTCTAGAGCTAGAGTACGGCGATATGACTACGTCACTGTCGTGATCATAACCAAAACTGTTTCTCGCAACCCTAACCAGTAGGTTTCCACTCTAGCCCTAGAAGGGAGAGAACGCAAGAGCTGCACAAGACTCGTCAATACTCACGATCTCGCCGCAGGTAGGTTTCCACTCCTACGGAAAAATCGCCTGTTTCATTCTAAGGCTGATACTTAATGAAAACTTTCGCAACACTAACTATCTAGATCAGATACTAGGTGATCAATCAAGCATACATGCAATAAGAACAAGAATAAACAGAGAACAGGTCGAAATCCCAGATCTATAAACCTAGATGTCTTAATCGATTATGAGAGCCCCTTTCGGGAACCCTAAGCCCAACTCGGGATCTACTCAGACATGGCTGAGTTCGACATCATCATTGGTTTTAATAAAAGTAATGAAAAATAGTAAAAAAAAGAGATAAAGAAAGCTTCTCTATTGAAGAACTCGGACTTGAACAATCTTCTACAAAAATCTCATAAAAACGGCTAAAGGAAAAAAGTTTCTGTAAAGTATGAAAATCTCTCCCTAAAAACGACCTAAATGACATGTATTTATAGTCTCCAATACTCCATGGTCTCTAGGGTTCCAGAATTAAGGCTGGGAATGACTTTGGGCTTCAGATAAGTGGGCTTTAAGTCGGAGCTTGAATGTCGCGGTCGGGAGTGTTGTGACCGCGGCAATTGGCTTGTTGGCCGCGGTCGGGAGGCTTCTGACCACGGCAAATAGCTTGTTGGCCGCGGTCGCGTGAGTTGCTGGCCGACTCCACGTGGCTCCGGGGCTAATGGAATATCTTGAGATCCAACCGTTGGAATGTCTCCAAACCAAGTGCATTTGAAAGCTGGTTGATTCTTCTATAAGTTGTCTAATTTTGAGGGTGATCAAACGGTGATAAGGTCTTCGTCTCTCCATGAGAGTTCTGACGGTCTGCATTTATCCAAAAGAGTCTTTTTGTTCCATTTTGTGCATCTTTATCCCAAATTACCTGAAAAGTCTTTTAAAATCCGGAAACATAGAAATCCTTTGAAAACCTTTGAAAATGAAGTAAAAACACCTGTAAAAGATATTAAAATGA
Organism: Eutrema salsugineum; assembly: GCF_000478725.1. Taxonomy (NCBI): domain Eukaryota; kingdom Viridiplantae; phylum Streptophyta; class Magnoliopsida; order Brassicales; family Brassicaceae; genus Eutrema; species Eutrema salsugineum. The sequence goes on from NW_006256829.1 coordinate 13,846,613, forward strand.
TCCATAAAAATGGCCAAAATCCGGTGTTATCAACACCCTCCTTAAGATATTTATCTAACTCGTCCCTTGTATCATTGACTCTTGTTTCTGCAACCTTTGCTTTGTAGATAGAATCCATCCTCTCATATCCCAACCCCAAATCATCATCTATCACTTCCTCTCTTAAACCTTGTGAATGCTCTGATGATTGTGCCTGATTAGACTGTGAGGACTGCGAGTTTGGAGTTGAAGAGAATCTAGAGTACTCATCAAACAGTGCTCGCAGAACCACTAGGACTGAGGCATTGAGTTCTTGTGCGTCTTTGCTGTTCTCACCATATAGCCTCGCAAAACACATGTTACTTAAATCCATTTTTTTTCTAGGATCCAATACTGATGCTATGATTAGCATTTTGTTTAAACCCTTCATCCCATCCCAATACTTGTCGAACTTGAGCAGCATTGCGTCAGCCTTTGTTCTTATTTCTGCGTCTGCACTTGTGGTAAGGTTCATCAAGGTTTTCTCGATGGTGACTATTTCCCCATAGCATTTGTAAGAGTTCAGAGTGGTTGAAGCTGATACCTGAAGAGTAGACTCATAGAAGACGACTAAAAAACGGTTCAACCTCTCAACATTATCCCAGTCAATTACAGAAGGAGGTCCAACTATTACTTTCCCATCTTCTAACTCAGTAAAATGATCAAGATACAGCTTATCCTCTCTGGCAATCCTGTCAAATGCATGTCTGTACTTCGACGCCTTATGCAACATCGTGTAAGTAGAATTCCACCTTGTTTTAACATCCAATGGCAAACTACCCCTTTTCAGCTTTCCAGAGTCTACTCTTAGTTCAAATGAACTCTGCCTAGTTGTTTTTGATCTAACATAACAGATAGTATTGCGAATTGCATTAACACTTGACTCTATTTTTTTCAAACCATCTTGCACAATCAAATTAATGATATGAGCACAACACCTTACGTGGAAATAATCACCACCGAGCACAAATGCTTCCAGATTTCTTAACCCAAATTCCCTATGAAATCTACTTATAGCAGAACCGTTCGCTGTTGCATTGTCAACAGTGATGCTAAACACCTTATCTATTCCCCATTCAGCAAGACAGTCCAAGAGAACAGTTGATATAGTCTTACCTTTGTGATCAGTGACATGTTTAAAGCCGATGATGTACTTCTTTAGCCTCCAAAACATGTCCACAAAGTGAATAGTTATCACCATATAACTAGCCCCTGTTAAATAAAGAAAAAATAAAGAAACCAGAGTTAACAAATAAAAAACGAACATACAAATAGAGTGGTAAAAATCCTAAACAAACACTAAAAGAAAAGAAACCAGACATCCATACCTGTAGGCTGAGCAACCCATATGCCAGTTGTTAGAGACACACGATGCTTGTTGGCTCTAATGACATCCCTCAATGCTTTTTTCTTAGCCACTTACATCCCGCAAATGTTTCTGGTAGCAGTCCTCCGAGAGTGAGGGTCGTATAGCCTGCATTTATCGCAGAAATGCTTCCAAGCTATGCTATCCACAAAGCTAAGTGGCAGCTCCGCAAGAACAATCATCTCATCTGTTGCTTCCCTAAAAACTTTCTCGGACACTTTTGCTACACCCAGGCCACCACCCTGATTCAGTACACTCTGAGTCTTGCCATTGCTTTGTTGTTGACCCTCTCTCCATGCGAGGAAATGCTTGCATATTCCAAGATGGTTCCTCAAATTTGTGGTCCCTGATGTTGTTGGACACCTATATATACAACCGCCGACAGTAGTTGCATATGCACCTGTCTCTGTCTTCTTTGGTCCTCGTGTAATGCTTCCATACATATCAAGAAGCTTCATCAGCTTTGGTTGCTGAGAAGCAGAGCCTTCACCGGTTTGTTTTCTTTTTCCTCGACTCGCAGGTGTTTCAATATCATCATCATCAAGATCTTCATAAGGAACGTGAGTGTTTGCTGCATCTGTGTTCGTAGGGGTTGGTTCTGATGATGAATCCATCTACAAATACAAAGCAGAGTTTAGGTGAGACACAAGAGTTCAAGATAACTTTGCAAACAAATCGTGTGACTTAACCACAGCAATGCTTTGATCAAAGTGTATGAAGAAGACAAGACAGCGACATGGTTTTTTAGCTTCACAAGAATCTCAAATAAGAAGAAAGAGATGGAGAGAAATCTAAACCATGTCGAAGCTAAACCCAAAATATTATAGAGAAATTCCAAAGAGATGGAGAGAAATCTAAACCCAAAATCAAAACTATAAACTCTCCCTACATCTAACATCCAAATCGAAGCTATAAACAACCAAAATCGAAACTAAAAGCTATGAAAAAACGAAATATAAATCAGAAAAAACCCTAAATCGAAAAACAAATATGAAATCGACAACCTGTTTACAAGTAAAATCGACAAAAAAAAGGAATAGAGTTCTTATCTGAGATCGAATTTTCGATGACTCAGAGATTGGAGAGAAAGGGTTTTTGAAATTAGATGAATCCAGGTTGATTTTTGAGGATTTTTTGCCCTAAATCAACTTTGAGATTGGGGAAAGTTGTCGTGAAAGAGGAGAAGAGGAGACGCTCTAAATGAAAAAATAGGTTTTGTTTTATGTCGGGTTTAATTCGGTTATCATCAATTAATCCGAATCAAACCGATAAACCGAAGTAATTCAACATCAATAACCATTCAGTTTTTTTTTTCTCAACCCAAACCCGAGCCGAATCAGAATCAGAATTTTCGGGTCGGTTTCGGATTAATTTTTTCGGGTGCGGGTTTTATGCCCAGGGCTAGCTGAGATATTCATATTTGGAATCTGATTTCCCAAAAAAATTTTGAAACTATTTTCAACCCTGAAGATGTAAACGAAAGAGCTCCGTGAAAACAAAAAACAAAAAACAAAAACCAAAAACTCACTCATCATATACTTGTCTCATCATCCAAAAGAAACACCACACACACACACAGAGAGCAGCAAATTACTCCTAATCGACATGAATGTGGCGAACATTGTTACGCTCTTCCTCTTTCATCTTAGGCACCACAACTTTCAACACTCCGTTTTTCATCTCCGCTTTGATCTCATCCGTCTTGTACACTTTCTCCGGTAACCCAATCCTGCTCGTAAACCTCCGTCCATCGCCGGAAACATCTTCATCCTCCTCCTTCTCCTCTGTTTTCCCTTCTCCTTTGATCACAAGCGTGTTCTGTTCCAGAGACAGTTTCACATCTTCTCTGCTAAGCCCTGGCATATCGATCCTCAGGTACAACGCGTCGTCTTTCTCTTTCACGTCCCAGCCACGTCTCACTCCCGAAGCTCCCATCCCACGCGTCGCTGACACCAGAGGGCTTTCGCCGATTTGATCCATGAAATTCAGCACCTGGCTCAAGCTCCTCGTTGGTGTAAACGGATCGAAGATGATGTCTGTCACACAAATTGAAAAACCACACACAATCAGATCTGAAACAAGCATCGATTTAGATCAACTAATTTGTTTTTCAATCGTCGAATTGAAGCTAAACTTCGATTGAATCGAAGGAATCGTGGATGAGATAGTTTAGAAGACGATTTATACCTGAGAAGAAATCGCCGCCGCGACGAGAAACCGGTCGGTTCGAGCGATGGCTGCTCCGATCGACGACGTCATCGCCGTCTTCATAGCTTCTAACGGCGTTGGTATTGAAGAGGCGAGACGCAGCCGCTGGACGAACGGCACGAGGGACGACGGTGGAGGAGAGAAGCCTCCTGAGAGCTAGAGATGATGATGACGCCATTTTCGCAAAAGAGAAGAAGCTTCTGTGATTAAATCAAAGTGAGAACACCACAAAAACTCGATCAGATATTTTTTTAGAGCGAGAAAAAAAAAGTGGTTAGAGAGAGAGAGGATTATATAGCAAGGAGAAGAAGCTACTGGAGAGAAAATGGTCGTTAACTACACTGCTTAAGGATGGTTCTAGAAGTACATGGTTCCCAAGTAAAGGAAGAAAACTATGATTCTTCTCTACACGGCCCATAAATTTTGGGCCTAGATTTGTGAATTGAAGTTTCTCTTCGGTTCGGTTTCCTAAAACTATTGACGTCTTAATTAATATCCTATCTCTATTTTCTTTTTTCTCTCTTATAAACAAAAGTAAAAAAACATTTTATGTAAAAAAAATTCACGCCAATCAGAAACCAATTAACCATCTCTTAAAAAAATAGAGGCTCTAAAAATTGCCAACCAAAAACCAATTAAACACCTCTTAAGAAAATGGAAACCCTAAAAAATTTACATATTTTGAGGACTTGAGGCGAAAGCCTTTTTCACTACATGGTAAGCATGGCTCTGTTGATGGTTACTGGTATATGGAGGTGAGAAAAATGAATTTCTTCAATGCAAGAAGCCATTTTGGAAACTTAAATGCATATTTTGATTTTACACCAAATACATACGGCCATGAGAAAGAAGGTGAGAATTTGTAGACATATTTCAATTAATTAAACCAGTTTTGGTTTAAGGTGAGAGATAGGTTGCAGGTGTTGTTAATTGCATATATAATGATTATTTATTTGTTGTATCACCCAACAAATATGAGATGAAGTAACGGGAAAACGGCCGATATCCACAAAAAAGTTTTTGAAGGTTGAAAGATTTGAATCCTGCACCACTCATATTAAACCCGAGCTCAGAACCAATAGACCAATTGTACTAATTGGTAATCTATCGAACTCCTATAAAATATATACAATCAATGAGCGTTTATTAAAACAGAAACCAAAACGATGTTGTATTGGTTAAGTCATTGGTTTTTAGAAAATCCGATCCTAAGTATTCTAAACTAAAGAATTTGTTTCCCTCAATTCGAAGGAGATTTCTGACAACAATGCAGTTCTGGATGATTTTGGAGAAAATTGGTTTATCGAGAATAATTTGAAAGCAATTCCGAATTTAGGTTTCGAAAATCAACTTCTGGGGTCTCAAGTTGAGAGTTCTTCTTCAAAACCCTAGTTGAAAGTTCTTCCCCAAAATTGAACACAAAACTCGATGAAGAAGAAAACTGATTCTGCTTAAAACTTATTAATAACCAATACGACGTCGTATTAGCTTGTTTTTAAGGGTTGTGTGATTTTTTTATATAACTTAAGTGCGGGATAGATTACCAATTACTACATGGTCTACTAGTTTTGGGCTTGGGTTTAATGTGAGTGGAGCAGGGTTCGAATCCTTCAGCCTTCAAAATTTTTTTCCCCAAAATTATGCAAAACGATGTCGTATGGTGTTATTGTTCCAACAGAGATTCCAGCGTGGCAGGTGAGTCAGCCCCGTTAACAATTTAACGGGGTTGATGCACGAATTAGCCAAAAAAATCTAGTTTAGATATGAAATTTCACATTTTAGTTTAGATACGTGTGGACACAGCAACAAAGTACAGGTACTAAATAATACTAATTCACGCAGTTGAGGCACGTATCAACCGCTTTCCCGATGAAGTAACAAATTGTGCAAGATTTTTACTATTCTTGATTTTGTTTGGCGTTTCCTTCTTTTTTGGTACCGAATTAAAACCCGGTGGTATGTTCGCGAGTTTTAAAATTACTATTATTTTTTTTTTCAAATATATTGTACATATTAAATATTTTCTTAATATACATATTTTAATTGAAAACTGAAAATTTGGGTTTTACAAAATTAGCTTTCTGCTAAATTTTGTTGACGTTGTTTACAAAGATATTATTGCCTGATGTTGATGATGAGACTCTATAAGCTCCAAAAGTGTACATTAGTGCCTTGCTGTATCTTGAAAACGAAATATCATAGCTTTCATTATTCAAAAGATTTCTAATATGTCTTACAAATATATTTTTTGTTTTGTTCTCTAATTTGAGAAAGGAGAAAGAAGAAGTAGAGTCACGACAAATACTTAAAGAGAGAATTCTTTTGTTTTTTTTTCTAATTTGAGAAAGGAGGAAGAAGAAGTCGAGACACACCTAAAGAGATAAACCATGAGTGGTTGATAGATCAGCAATGGTGGTAGGGGAGAAGGTAAGAAACACAAAAACACTTAGATCCTGAAGTGGTGTAACGCAGGAGCACTGATCGTTTTTGACCTGAAGATGTCTGCGAACTCGTCGATGGTTAAGTCCCTATACTTGGCAGGGTTTTCATCGGAAAGAAGCTCTTTGATGGGTCCTATTACACAAGGATTCGGCTTCATGAACGAGCTGAAGAAACATGGCACTGAGATCCGAGGCTCAGAAGCTCCATTCGCAATCACTCTATGCTCCGCGCTAAAGAACTTGTCATTGGTTATAAGCTACACACACAACATACATAAACAAAAGGATCAAAACCATATTTCCATGGATAGATGAAATGAAGCTAGCACTCAATGTTAACCTGGAGGAGATCTCCAATGTTAATGACAAGAGCTCCAGGGACAGTAGGAACATCAATCCAGGTTTGGTCATGGAGAACTTGAAGAGCTGCGATATTGTCTTGAAGAAGGACAGTGAGAAATGAAAAATCGGTGTGCTTGCTTAAGCCTAAAGTTAGGTCAGGCTGAGGGCAAGGTGGGTAGTATTGTCCAAACATCACTTGATACTTGGAGCAGCTCATGTCCTTGAGGTGATTAGGGTTTAACCCCAAAGCCTCTGATAGAAGCTCAAAGAGCAATTCACCTAGATTCATCATTTGCTTTGAGAACTCAATCATTATCTCCCTGCCACAAATGCAGAGTTATCTTTAGCTTCAACTTAATCTCTACTAAAAAAAAAGCACAAAGAGTTATAAAACCAGCTTCATTTACCCACAAACCGAGGGCAAGTTCTCTAGGCTAGGAGTGTTAGGGGCCGTATAACAACCCATAGTGTCTCGCCAACTAGCTCCCTGAATACTGTAGAGATCGAAGTTACTTGCGTAGTAAAGGTCGCTGGTGAAGTCACGAGAGTAAAAGCGTTTCTTGGTTTCAGTGGGCTGCTCATGAAACCGACGAGTTCCTTCGATCATCTTCTCCAACACCTCGAGAGGGATCCCGTGATTGGTCACCTGGAAGAAACCCCATTTCTCAGCTGCTTCTCCGATCTTCTCCACCACGCTACGCCGCAAGTCTTGATGATTCTTGCGGTTCACGTTTCCTCCGTTTAGATCGACGGAGGGGATCTTGAAGTTCGAAGGTGGTGGTCTTAGGTTTTCTAAAGCAGAGAGAGGTGCACGGAACATCGCCGGAAGCTCTTTGATTCCAGAATCCGCAAGTCCTTTCACGCCGGATTTCGACTCATCGAAAGCCTTTGCTTGAGTGGAAAGATCTGTTGCCTCCATAATCATTTTGTTGGTGTTGTTGTGTTTTTTTTCTCTCTTTCTTTCTTTCTTTTTCTTGCTTATTTCTTTTGCTGATGCTCGCTCAGGTTTGCATGTGAGAGTGTCAGCAATGTGTGTACTTATATGCACCACTCAGCATCTTAATAATTCACATGTTTTATGCACACATGATTTTCCTGCTTAATAGGGTTTTATAAGGGCCCATGCATACCAGTCTATAGGTGGGCGTGTAAGTACGAACGGTGTTAGAATTTTTGTTGATATAAAAAATTTGGATTCTGATTGGTCTCTTTTGATTCTTGATCATCCTTCTAAATAATACACTATTTGTAACATACTCCCTCTCTCTGTTTTTTTTTTTTTTTAATATAGTGTGTTTTAGAATTTTTAGTTTATTTTATATATATAAGGTGTCTTCATAATGCAAAATTTTTAAGTTTTTTTTTTTTTTGGTCGAATGCAAAATTTTAAGTTTATTCAATAATTTTTGACCATTTATATTGTAGTCTCGTTGAGATTAACCAAATCGCATGAGAGTACATTTGTCATTTCCGGCTAGATTAATAACGATAATTAGCCATATAAATTAAAATTAATATTTTCTCTGCGTTTATATATAGACTCGAGTCACTCGACACGGACGAACTACGACAACGAAGAGGAGGCTGAAATTAACGTCGAAAACGATATATTGTATCTTGCTACTTTTTTTTTTCAAAAATATATATTATTTAAAATCTAAATAAATAGCAAGCTATGAATCGCTTTCTTGGTTAGTTCATGACAAATTACAATACCACATCCATTCCAATAATCGATGTATCTTGCTATAATACATAACTATAACGGTGTAAGTATATCCCAAAATGAACAAAAGTTTGAAGAATTTCTAATTTCACATTTTGTAGGCTGTAACAAATTGGGTTAAGTTTTTTCTATTAAGTTTGTGTGGCCACAGTTACTGGTTAATTTCTCAGTGAGAACTCGACAAATGTGATTCCTAGTGGGAACAATATTCACATGTGGAGACGTGGGACCCATATAATCGCCACAGAAGGCAACAAATTGATGACGTAGAAATGGATGGCCTGGTCACGCGTGGGTGTGGGAAAAAAGCTTTACGTTTCAGATGTCATATGTATCTTCCGGTCAGTCTGCTTCCGGTACCGGAAAGTGTATGTTAACTGTTCATTATTATTAAATTAAGTGAGAATACATCAAACTGTTCTCCTAACCATAGTTTATTGCAAAAGATCCTCCAATAAATCTACATTACTAAACTAACCTTATTAAATTTATCAATATCTATTTTATCCAAATGTTGTATATTATTACGAAATTATCATTATTATTATTTAATTATTAAATAAAAAATTGTTGAAAAAAGCTATCTATATACTTATTTGTGTAGTGATTTGCTTACATGTCGCGTTCACATCGAATTTAACAGTCTTTCGCTTACGTGTCTTCTCCAGAGAAAGTTTCGGCTGCAAAAAGATCGATTAACCTTAGTTCGTAATTACATGTCATTTTTTATTGGTTCTTATGTTATGATGTTTAAAAAAACTTAAAACAAACCAGTCTAAATTATTGTGGTTTAATCTTTAATTTCATAGTCAATCAAACCGTTTTAAAAATTATATAAAACCAAAATTTAGAATTTTTTTTAAACGTTTTTTTTTGAAGAAAAAACAAAAAATGGAATCTATATCTCTTATGGAATGGTGAATAAAGCCCAAAGCACTTAAAACAAACCGGTCTAAATTATTATGCAATTTAGGTTTGTTGATTTAGGGTTTGTTGCTAAGAGAATGAAGCTAGATAAGAAAAGTGGCACTCAAATATTGCAACGATTAAAAATCTGGGTAAGGAGGAAGAAGAAAAAGATCTAGATCTAGAGTTTTTATCGCTAAAAGTGAGAGAGAGATATTTTTTCTCAATTTTTTAAAATTTTTTTTATCAAATCAGATTTATCAGTTTTTAATAAAAAACTAGTTAACTTTTCTGCGCCTTGCGCGGACTGATATAATTTTCTATTTGGTTGTTTGGAAATCTAATAGTAGTTTGGATTCATTTATTTTTTTATTCTCTATTGTTGAGTATATTTTTTTTGCAAAAATATTGTTGAATATATTTGTTTGTTAGATTTTCTTGCATTTTAATGTTTGAAAACATGATCATGAAAACAATAAAAAATAGAGTAATTAAAAACATATTAGTATCCAAATAATTTAGTTCAAATAGTTTTGAGATTTTTTAATCATTGTTCTATGTATTTTAGACGTAGTTTTTCTAAGTACCGTACGAGCTTATTCGATTTTTCTATTATTTTAGACATAGTTTTTCTAAAACAATCACATTCATCACAATCACCTGCAAAAATGATTTAAAGAAAGGGGTGAGTAATTGGGGAATTACTCAGTGAAAACCAGACTAGACTCCTTTCTCACTCATTCATTTTCTACCAACATATCAAGAATAAATCCAATAAGAAAAACACAAGCACTCTAGCAGCGCCCAATCAACATAAAAGTAATGAGAAGTCTCCATCCCGCCTACCAACCTAGGCCAAACCACCCAGTCACTTAGACATGGGTCGACAACTCCCTGTCACACAGACAGTCAAACCGGCGGTCACACAGACAGGCCCCGTGGATCGTCACTCCATCAGAAGAATGAATTACTCCCACGGTCACATAGATACAGAGCCGTGCCTGGACACATGCTGATGAAGCATGTGCTTCAGGGCCGGTGACATTGAATATTTTTTTGGAGCTAATTTTTCATAAATTACGTTAGCACAGTTGGTCTTGGTGTGTGCACGCTTGACTCTTCTTGCGCAGGTTCGATGCTTGATAAGTTGCGCGAGGGAGATAAAATTTTTCTTTTAAAAAT
>NW_006256829.1:13856901-13909395 GCF_000478725.1 Eutrema salsugineum
ACCGAGGCGAAAAACCTGATCTAACTACTTCTACCAAACACTAACCATACATCAGGGTGATCAATCAAAATATGCTGGTTCTTCCTCTAATGAGATCCTGATCCTTAGTAATTATATAATATATATATATATATATATATATATATATATGAATCTATCTAAATGCACATGGAAACGTCTTAGTCTCCTCATATCTAGTCTTAACACACCAGAAGAAGACATGAATAAGAAGAAACCCTATATCTAATCATCACTTTAGCCAAAATGCAGATATGAGTTATGGAAAGCTGGTGGCAAGAAAATCAAGGAGTTTCTGGGAAGGTGGGGACTGGCGAACACTCCTTCTTCTCGGCAAGTGGCGGCGGCAAAGCTAGGTCGGCATCAGTAAAATTGGTCGGCGGCAGTAAAATTGGTTGGCGACGGCTCCTCCTCTTCTCTTTTTTTTTTCTTTGGTGTCTAAGGTTTTTAAAATGAAAACTAGATTCTAACCCCGTGCATCCGCACGGGAATATTTTTAATTGTTTAACGAATTTTGTAATATAATTTGTGTTTTTGAGTTTAGATATAATTATTTTTATAAATATATTTTTTAATAAGCAAAAATATTGATTTTTGTGTTTAGATATATTTTTATAGTATTAAAATTAACTATGATTATAAAAATATAATTTTAACCCGTCCGCTAATATTAATTCAAAATGAACTATTATAAAAACATAATTCTAATTTTTCCGTTCATATTACCGTATAATATAAATATTTGTTAAAAATTTGAGATGTATTAACAGTATTATTTAGCATTATAGTTTTCTAAAATTTAATCAACGAAGGGAGTGTATAACTGGTTTTTCAAACCACATTATAGTGTATGCAATAATTTTTAATTTTTTTATGTTTTGATTTTGTATGAAAAATATATTTTCGATATACATGTATAATTCAAAATTAGTGATATTAGTTACCAAAATATTTTTAACCCGGTTTTTATATATATTTTTAGTTCTATAAATTTTAAAAAATATATTTTTAATATTTAAATTATACATTTGAATTTTACCTATGATTTTATCATTAATTTGTAAATAAATCATAATCGTAAATATATTATATAAACAACATAAACATCATATCATTTACATCATTATAAATATTTTCTATTTCAAATATGACCATTATTTTTCATATGTGAATTTTTTTTTTCAAAAATTCTAGATATTTTTGATAAAAATGTTTAATAGTATAGAAATTATTTAAATTAGAATCTTTAAATCAAATCTAAATTAATATCTGATTTATTATTTTTAATCAAATCAAATTAAATATAAATTACCTATATTTAAGGAACTCTAAAAATATTTAAATTAATAACTAATTTTCGAAATTAAATATAAATAATTATTAAAATTATTTTAAACACTTAAAAAAAATTAGGAGTGTTTGGAAGCAAGTACTAAATGTAATTCTGTTTTAATATAATAAATAAAGCTCATTCTCATTTAACTCCCTATTTATATTAGGATTGTTGGAGTGAACCTGAGCTTGCTAGATCTGAGTTTACTGAACCTCTAAATGGGCTTGGCTTGGGATATTACAACCTTAATGCATTCTTATCAAGGCTAACCAGATAGTACTTATATAAAAAAAAATACTTACGTACAGTAAAATTTCTATAAATTAATAATATGAGGACCACACTATTTTATTAATTTATCGTGATATTAATTAATTAATAGTCTATTGAAAAAAGTTATTTTTCGCCTATTTTTTCTAAAATTTTCTTTCAAATGATGTTATATTTAAGAATTAAAATTCATATGCTTATAAAATGATATGCATAAATTGAAAATTATAATAACTACTCATAGCAATTCTAATAGAATAATTATTTCTATTTGTTAACTGTGGATTGAATTATCTATATAAGAATATAAATGTTCATTAATACAAAATTTATAAAAAAATATGGCTATTATCCTTAATGTTGGTGTTATAATTGAAGACAATATTATAATATATTTCAAAAAATTTACGCGTAAAAAAAATATTTATCAGATCTAACATTTTTTACAAATTTTGAATGGAGATAAAAAAAATTAACATTAAAAGTTATTGATGTAAATAAGTAAAGAGATGATTTTTAATAAAATTTTAAATTTAAATAAAAATAAAAAAAATAATTATATTTTATTATATTATATCTTATCTATATACAGAAAATTTTAAAATTATTAATTTATGTTTATACTGAGACCATATATTTACATAAAGATTTAAAAAATTTATTATTTTATTATTTTATTATTTTATTGAATTTGATGGATTTTTATACTGATTCAATTCAAGATCAAAAAATTTAATAATTTAGTGTAATTATTAATCTGCAAGTTAAAAAATTCATAAAGGTTCTATTGTTCGAAAAGTAAGGAAAAAAATTCTGTTTTATACTTCTCTATACCGCCAATAACTTTTGGGCCAAGATTAGTGAACTAAGGTTTCTCTTCGGTTCGGTTTTGTGTAGATTGAAGATGTGTACCGATTTGAAAACCGAATTTTATGTTGGTTTAGATTGATTTGGTTCAGTTTCATTCTTCGATTCCACTGCCAAAACAGAGATTCATCAGAGGATTCTTCTTCTCTTCAACATCATCGAATTCGAAGTTGGAAGAGAGACTGAGGGAAGAACGTAGTCGATCCCGGTGGGATTCGGAGGATGATGCTGGATCTGGGTCCGTTCTCAGATGAGAAGTTCGATGCTAAGCGGTGGGTTAACTCGTCGTGCCAAGCGCGTCACCCGCAGGACTCGCTCGAGAAACACCTCGTGGATCTGGAAATGAAGCTCCAGATTGCCTCCGAGGAGATCGGAGCGTCTCTCGAGGAGCAGAGCGGAGGCGCTCTCCTCCGTGTCCCTCGCGCCACTCGCGACGTCTTGCGCCTCCGTGATGATGCGGTGTCTCTGCGTGGTTCTGTTGCCGGAATCCTTCAGAAACTCAAGAAGGTACGCATTGTTCTGCTTCTTTGGATTCTGTAATCTGCACTTATTCTCCTTTTGTTTTGGATTCCGAATCTGAGCTTCTGCTTGGATCTCCTTAGCTTCACGAAAGAGGAACATATTATACTAATCTGATTCAACCATAATTCTGTGTATTTTCAGTGATTATAGTTCTTTCCATTTGGTCAATCTAGCTGATTTAGGTGTTCTTTAAACTTTGCTACTATTTTTTGTTTGGTAATATGAAAATTGGTATTTACAGGCAGAGGGTTCTTCAGCAGATTGTATAGCTACACTTGCTAGAGTGGACACTGTCAAACAGAGAATGGAGGCTGCTTACAAAACACTGCAGGTCAGTATGCATAGTAATTTTCCGAATCCGTCATGTAGACACTTGGTTCGATCCGCTAATTGATTCTCTTCTTTCTTGTAATGTGGACAGGATGCTGCTGGGTTAACTCAGTTAAGCTCGACGGTTGAGGATGTTTTTGCTAGCGGTGATCTTCCTCGTGCTGCAGAGACTCTTGCCAGCATGAGAAATTGCTTGTCCGCTGTTGGAGAGGTATTACTAAATATTAACTTGAGCAGTGTAACGGTTTTAAGTCTTGTGTCGTCACTCACTTTAACTCCAATTTTGGTCAACAGGTTGCAGAGTTTGCTAATGTTAGGAAGCAACTAGAAGTGTTGGAGGATAGGCTGGAGGCAATGGTGCAGCCACGTCTTACTGATGCATTAACATATCACAAGGTTGTGAATCCGTTTATATAGAGAACACAAGTAATTTTAGGTTGTTGTCTTTGTTGGTATTATTGGACTGAAAAGCCTTTCCCCAAAACTTGGCAGGTTGATGTTGCTCAAGATTTGCGAGGAATTCTCATCCGGATTGGGAGATTCAAGTCTCTGGAGTTGCAATATTCAAAAGTCCGTCTAAAGCCAATAAAACAACTCTGGGGGGATTTTGACACGAAACAAAGGGCCAACAAGCTTGCCAGTGAGAGAAGTGAAAGCCAGAGGTTGTCTAGCGGCGATGAGTTTCAATTGACATCATTTGCCAGTTGGCTGCCAGGCTTTTACGACGAGTTGCTTCTCTATCTTGAGCAGGAGTGGAAATGGTATTGTGATTCCATATACAGTAACTAAATATAGGCCCTTCCTGTAATTGTATGTGAGACCTTTATAACCAATCGTTGGATTTTGCTTTCATGATTGTTCAGGTGTATGGTTGCCTTTCCTGATGACTACATGACTCTCGTCCCAAAGCTGTTGGTTGAAACCATGGGAGTACTGGGGGCTAGTTTTGTTTCTCGTCTTAACCTTGCAACAGGAGATGCTGTTCCTGAAACAAAAACACTCGCTAAAGGTTGGATACGATGTCACTGCATTTTGATTACAGATTTACTTCTTAGACCAATCCTTTTACCAAGCTAGATCTGGATTGCGTTGCTTCCTTGTTGGTTCTACTCCACTGTCCTCATGCTTTGCTAGATAGTTCTAAAATATTAGTTTCGTCTGCCTTTACATGAGCTATTGTTTAGGGTTGTTCTTGTTTGGTTTGTTATTTACGTGAATGGTAGCCCGTGTCATGAATTTGTCTATTTGCAAGAGAGGCTTGAAGAAAGTATGAACTTTTCGTAAAATACAATTTATTTGTAACCTTCATGTATTGATTGCAAATTTTCCAAACAATTAAAGGATTATTTTTGTTTGTCTCACATCTATTATATTGAGGAGAGTGCTGACACTTCTGATATATTTATTGAAAAGGTGTGATGGATCTATTATCCGAAGACTTGCCCAAGGGTATCGATATGCAGACCAAGCATCTTGAGGCCCTGATTGACCTGCACAACGTAACTGGGTCCTTTGCAAGAAATATTCAGCACCTGTTTGCTGAATCGGAACTTAGGGTCTTGATAGATACACTGAAGGCCGTGTACTCACCCTTTGAATCCTTCAAGCAAAAGTAAGTTTTCATGTTCTGTAGTTCTCTGGTCCGCATGTCCTTTGTCCATTTATAGCATTTATGGATTGTCTCATTCTTCGATGGTTTTTCAAGGCTGCTTGTGACATTAAAATTGATAATGCTTTAGGTATGGGAAGATGGAACGCGCTATTTTATCCTCCGAGATCGCAGTGGTGGATCTGAGAGGAGCCGTTACACGTGGTGTTGGAGCTCAAGGAATTGAACTCAGCGAAACAGTGCGTAGAATGGAAGAGTCTATTCCCCAAGTTGTTGTTCTTCTTGAAGCTGCGGTTGAGAGGTGTATCGGCTTCACTGGCGGCTCAGAGGCAGACGAGCTGATACTTGCACTAGACGACATAATGTTGCAGTATATCTCTATGCTTCAGGAAACACTCAAATCTTTGAGAGTTGTGTTTGGAGTAGATGGTACAGGTGATGGAGTTAGTTCCAAGAAAGAGGGAAGTGCAGAGAAAAGGGAGAGCTCTCGCAAGATGGACTTGACTTCAAATGAGGAATGGTCCATTGTCCAGGGAGCTTTGCAAATACTTACTGTTGCTGACTGTCTAACGAGCAGGTCTTCTGTATTTGAAGCTTCTTTGAGAGCTACTCTAGCTAGACTGAACTCCAGCTTGTCTATCTCATTATTTGGCACAAATTTGGATCAGAACCTGTTACATTTGAAAAGCGAACAAACAGCTGGAGATTTGTCTATGGCTGGACGAGCATCCCTGGATGTTGCAGCTATTCGGTTGGTTGATGCTCCAGAGAAGGCTCATAAACTCCTAAACCTGTTGGAGCAGGTACTGAAAAAAAAAACCACAAAGATTCTGAATTTTTACTATGCAATAACCATCTATATCGTTCTTTCTTTCATTTGTTTTTGTTGCAGTCCAAAGATCCACGGTTCCATGCACTTCCTTTGGCATCTCAGAGAGTCGCTGCATTTGCTGATACAGTCAACGAACTTGTCTATGACATCCTCATATCAAAAGTCAGGCAACGCCTTGGTGACGTATCTCGCCTACCAATCTGGTCATCAGTCGAGGAACAAACCGCTTTTCCTCTACCAAACTTTAGCTCTTACCCTCAGTCTTATGTCACAAGCGTTGGAGAATATCTCCTTACTTTGCCTCAGCAGCTTGAGCCTCTAGCTGAAGGAATCTCAAGCAATGGCGATTCAAACAACGAAGATGCTCAGTTTTTCGCAACCGAGTGGATGTTCAAGGTAAAATTCTATTTATAGCTTTTATAGTGTCAACCTATAGACCAAGACAAGACTGTTAACCATTGAAACAAAATATAAAACAGGTAGCAGAAGGCGCTACGGCTCTGTACGTGGACCAACTAAGAGGAATCCAATACATATCAGACCGAGGAGCACAACAACTCTCTGTAGATATAGAGTATTTGAGCAATGTGCTTTCGGCTTTGTCTATGCCTATCCCGCCTGTTCTTGCAACTTTTCAGACGTGTTTGGCTACACCAAGAGATGAGCTCAAAGATGTGATGAAATCAGAAGCTGGTAGTGAACTTGATTTCCCTACGGCTAATCTTGTCTGTAAGATGCGTCGTATCAGTTTCGATTAAAGTCTTTTCGATTTTGGTGGTCCAAACTCAAACGTACTTATGGTGTCTACGAGAGTATGCTAACAAATTGGTTCGGCCATTGTCATATCTTATTATACAACTCATTGTGAAAAACTTTTGATGCGTTATATATAAAGACAAGTTTCACACGAGTCAAATTCAAGTTTTAAAAACAAAATTCTCACTAGTAGACTAGAAACCGTTTAGTTATAGTCGAGCTAGGTCCATAAGTTAAACTAAAAAAAAATATCGAACAAATGAAATGTTCTTTTTTTTTTTGTTTGTTTTATGCTGAACAAGACAATTCTACAAAAGACAGTCCGTTCCACAACAATTTACAATCACGATGAATAGATCCATTTGTACCAACACGATGAATAATTCCATTTCTACCAACAAATTTACAACATGCTATCTACTCCCAAGGCTGGATCTGGGAGAGCGTGATGAAACATCCGCATACAACCCCAAAAAATTTTCTTGGTTATTTACGAATTTTTCAGCTCTCAAATCACAAAAAAAAATATTTATTCTTAAATTGTTTCTAGCCCTCAAATTCTCAGATGTCTACTCCACAACTATCTATTTTATTTGTACCATATTTTATATTTCTTTAGCTTCCATTAATCTTAAAAATTGTGTTTTCTGAGTATTGTATATAGATGAACTTTTTAGGCAACCGGTTCTTGTAAACCAAAAAACTAGAAAAAAAAAACCGAACTTATATCCGGATTGAACAGCCTTCTCGTTCTCGATTCGAAACGGTATGGACCGAGATGGAAAAATTAGACACAGACCGTAATTCAATAAAATCGTTAATAGTCTGGTTTAAATGGTATATCATCATTTCTAATTAGAATACGATCGTGTAATTAATCTTGGTTTTTTTGTTGCCTAGGTGGACATGATTATATGGACTTAGCCAATACAGTTTATCATCAATAGACGACGGCCTTCGCCGATTTCGTTGGCGAACGAAACCCTAATCATCACTCCTTCCTCACTTTTTGTTCGTCATCTCCAGAATTTGACTCTGCAATTTCTTGTTTTTTCTCTCTATTCTGCTCGATAACTTTCGTCGCTCACCATGGATGCTCAACGAGCTCTTTTGGACGAACTTATGGGTGCAGGTGAGTTTTCGAAGAGCAATCTAATTTTCAGCTCGAAATTGAAGCTTTGTTTTTGTTTTAATGTGAATATTTTGGTTGAATTTTTGTTTAATCTCTCGATTTTTGCAGCTCGTAATTTGACCGATGAAGAGAGAAGAGGTTTTAAGGAGATTAAGTGGGACGATAGAGAGGTCTGTGCATTCTATATGGTTCGATTTTGTCCTCATGACCTCTTCGTCAACACCAAAAGCGATCTTGGTTAGTCACTATTTCAAACTCCTGCTTTGCCTTAGCCTTTTTTCTATTTTTTTTCTATGATCTTAGTTCTATTTTTTGGGTTCGTGGTGTTCCTATTTTCAGGAGCATGCTCGAGAATTCATGATCCAAAGCTTAAAGAGAGGTGAGAGCTTGATTTGAATCTCCATTATGTTTATTTGGTTTTCAGAAATCCGGAAACGTTACATTTTATGAATCTGAATCGGTTCCTGTGAGATAGTTATGCCTTATTTGAATAAGCAATTTCTCGAAAAACCCATTGATTCTAGTTAGATAGTTCTTTCGTTTTGTTGGTTCTAATGTTTAAGTTCGTCTTAATATGAAGCCTACTTAAGAGAGTGCCTTTTCACTCAAATAATCTCATTAAGTCTAAATTTTGGTGTTTTTGGCTTTTGCTTAATCTCAGCTTCGAGAATTCTCCGAGGCATGATTCATATGTTCCTAAATTCGAGGCTGAGCTTGTTCAGTTTTGCGAGAAGCTGGTGCGTAATGCTTGCCATTCCTGTTACCTTTTTTTGGTTAGTCTCGATTTTTATCCTCTACGCTAAGATTTGGAATTGGTTACAGGTGAATGATCTTGACAGGAAGGTAAGGCGTGGACGAGAACGCCTTGCGCAAGATATTGAACCTCCTCCACCACCTTCTCTATCTACAGAAAAGGCTGAACAGTTGTCTGTTCTGGAGGAAAAAGTTAAGAACCTTCTGGAACAAGTGGAAGCACTTGGTGAAGAAGGCAAAGTCGATGAAGCTGAAGCGCTAATGAGGAAGGTACTTTTCTTTAAACCATTGACCATGCTGTTGAGTTTCACCGAAGCTAAAAAAAAGGAGTTTCCAAGTTGTGACAATCATAATGAGCGCTTATCTTGTGAAGTCACACCTTTACTATGTTCATAAATCTTGTGCATTGAGCCCTTATCTTTTGGCAACTCTGGTAGGTTGAAGTGCTTAATACCGAGAAGACAGTGTTGCTACAACGACCAAATGACAAGGTATTAGCGATGGCACAGGAGAAAAAGATGGCACTGTGTGAGGTTTGTGGTTCATTCCTTGTGGCTAATGATGCTGTAGAAAGGACTCAGTCTCATGTCACTGGGAAGCAGCATGTTGGCTATGGCATGGTCCGTGATTTTCTTGCTGAACAAAAAGTAAGTCCCTGAACGAACATTTTAAATCTTGCTTCATATAGTTTGTTATTCCACGGGAAGATGGGGTTTACCGATGCTTGTTTTTCGATTGTAGGCTGCTAAAGATAAAGGAACGGAAGAAGAAAAGCAAGTCAGAGGAAAAGAAGCAGACGATAAGAGGAAACCTAGGGAGAAGGAAAGCGAGGTTAAGAGGAGTGGTTCTAGTGATAGAGAAAGATATCGTGATAGGGATCGAGACAGAGATGGTGACAGACACAGAGACCGTGGTAGAGATCATAGAAAGTCTTATGACAGGAGATCAAGGAGTGGGAGAGAAGGTCGTCATGATCGAAGCAGGTCACGGTCTCCTCATGGAAGGTCTGGTCACAGAAGAGTATCGAGAAGCCCCATTCGACAGTACTAGTTTGAGATGAAAACGTGTTGTCTCTGTGGAGCCCCAGGAACTTTGCAAACACTCATGAGGTAGAAATTGTGACAATCCCCTTAGTTTCATGAGCAATGTGTGTTTTCTTTTTTTAAAAAAATTCATGGATAAAAAATTGTCTTTCTACCCGGTTCACAGCTATTCTAAGAGTTTGAAACATCATCGGTTATTTGTTAAGAGGTCAAAAGCGTTGAGGTAAAACTGTATTAACTTTTACACTTTTCATTGTATCTCTCGACGACTTATGATGTTATACATTTTGGCACCCCTTCCTGGTTTGATATGATATTCTGATTTAAAAGACTACAGAATCGGGAATATTGGGGCTCGAATGACACATATACTATTTGAGGTAACAAATATATGACAGAACTCATCCTCATTAGAAGTTGGGTTCAGTTTTTAGTTTGAATTTTGTTTGTTTTCTTCGAGTTCTCTCTCTGTCTGCACTTAGGTGTATACGCAGGAGGAACAGTAATCTTTGGCTATGGCTTCGATGACAGTATCCTCCAAATCAGCAAATGGCACCATTTCGTTTGTCTTCCTCGAAATCTTTTCATTAATGCAATTTAGTAAAGAGAGACAAAACTTTTCTACTATCTGTACATCTACAAGAAAGTATTTGCAAAATAAAGTATTAAATACTTATTGGGCTTTATTCTTTGTTGAGATAGACTGAATATTATATCATAAGGCATGTGTTTACTCTAATTCAAATGTCAATGTGTGTGGGACGCAAAGCACAACTATAAAACCAGCAGCAACGAAACTTTTCTCATCTCTCAACATCTCTCAGTTATATTCTAGTTCTGGTAATTCACCAAACTGACCTGAACGAAATATTTTTGCCACGGCGATTTTGTGTTGAAGGTGACAGAAGGCGCGATGGAGATATCAACGGAAATTGTTTGTGTTAAGTTTGTGTTCATTTGTGTTAGGTTTTAAGGAAAGACACTCCTTTAATATATAGATCTTTTGTATTAATAAATTTCATTTTATTGTTTGTTTTTGGAATGTAGAATGTAGTAATCAGATTGATGACTGTAAAGAACAAAGAATCTAGTAAAAATTTTGATTGTCTTTTATCTGTAAGGTCATGGGTTCGAATCTCTTTTTTATGTTATGTTGTTTAAAAAAGTTTCAAAACTCGTGAGACTAGCCTAGGTGTTTAGACCATCTCCAATCCATACATCTATTTTTTTCTCTAAAATAGAGGAATTCTAAAATAGAGGTGCATTTGTCTCCAATGTCTACCTCTTTTTTCTTCTCTAAAAAGAATATTCTCAGTATATTCTTTTTGTTATTTATTTTTAACACCCTTCATTAATAAAATTTATGAATTGACTCCATTTATTTCTTTTTTTTACAAAAATTCACATAAATTATAATAATACTAACTTTTTGATAAATAATATTTATGAATTAATTTATTTTATTTTTTATAAAAGTTTCCATAAATTATAGTAATACTAATCTTTGATTAATAAAAATTATAAATTTAGCCTACTTATTTTACTTTTTACAAAAGTTTCTACAAATTATAATAATACTAGAAGTAAAAATTCATAAATCAAAGAAAATATTACATTACATCATAATAAAAAACATAATAGTTTAATCTTCACCACTAATGTATTTTTTCCTACTGATGTGTTTTTCCCACAAATAATTGTTTATTTTTATGTATTTATAATTTGTAATTCCTTTTTTGTAGTTTAATTTGCAAATGAGAACTTTTATATTTAATTATATAATATGTTTTAAATTTGTTTCAAAACTATAACCAAAATTATCACATTTATATTCAATTAAATATATAAAAATTTATATTTATGCATAAATAGAAAAATTTAAAAGTTAAAAGAGTACTTTACAAATAAAGAAGTTCAACTCTATTATAGAGGGAAAAAAAAATAAATCTCTCTATATTTGAAGGAAAAAATAGCAATCTCTATTTTAAAGGTGAAAATAAAGGTGAATTGGAACATAAACTCTATTTTTACCTCTACAATAGAGGTGGGTTGATGATGTCTTTAAATAAGTGGTTATTGCTGGTATTTTTCGTAATTCTCTCATAGCCGGTTTCTAAAGAGCAAATGATTTATCTTGAAGGTGTAGGCATAAGAGCCTAAAACAAACTATCAAATTGTGGTTCATATATCATATTAATCGAGCAGTTATATATTATATCAATACTATATTAGATTCCGCATAATACGCAGAAAAATAATAAAATTTTAAATTTTAAAATTAATTATCTGCATAATTATAATTTGTATAAGTAAAATCTAAATTAAAATTTTATTAAATTATTTACAGTCTATGTTTGATGATTCACAATTAAGAAATTGGAAATTATACTGATTCATATTATTCATAAATCGGATAAAATCTCTTTAAATAACTGTTAAGGTTCCAAAAAACATAATTTTCATGACAGTTTTTGTTTTTTTACTTATTTTATTTTTCTATTTTCATTTAATAATTATATTTATATTTTATTTTTTTAAGTAAAAACTAAAAATAAAAAGTTTATATTATTATATTAACACATGTCAAAATCTTAATTAACCGTGATAAATGTCACAATCATTTTTAAAATCCTATATATCGCGTCCATGTTAAAAAATTCTCTTTAACATCTCGGTAAAGTTTTTCCATTGACAGCTGAATGTTATATAATAAGATGTCATGTTTTTTTATATCATATAAATACTAACTATGACGAATTTGTTTGTTTTTGCTGAGATACTATTAAAATAAATGTTTTATAGAATATTTTTAAAAAAAAATTGTGAAAAAAGGAAATCAGCTTTTTTCAATAGATAATAATAGCACTCTCACACATAGTTTATTTTCTAAAATATAGCTTTCCTAACCATTTTAAAACTATTAAAGAAATAAAAAATGTAAAAAAAAATATATAGCATTAAAAATAGACTGTAGAAATGATTTTAGAAAACTATATTGAAAATTAAAAACAAGATAATTAGTTCATAACAAGTTGTTGGAGTTAAAAAACCATATCTCTAAATTAATCTGATATAAACCAAGATTGATCCAATTGATTCTAATTTACGATGGTTTGTACCAAGAAAACCAAATCCGATAAGAGCTTCTGGCCCCTAGGCCTACGTAAGTCCGACAAGAAAGGTCGGCAGAACCTTTGGCAAATATAATTTTTTTTATTGATCTGGAAAGAAGAAAACTTTCTAAAAATCCTAGTTTTAAAGAGAAAAGGAAAATTTCTGATGAAACTGACTAGAGCCTTACAAAAGAGAGGAGGGAGCATAATTCAAGACACCCATATAAACTTGGAAAGACTACAGGATTGAGAGCTCACGTCTTTAAACTTTTAGTTCCAAATTCTTCCTAACTTTCGTTCGTTCGTTCGTCAATTTCCCATGAACTAATTCAGTTGGTATTTTTTTAAACTCATTTTATATTAAGAAAATCAAGATTCTAATTAGAAATACTGTTTTACCCCTTGATATTACATATCAACACAAGTAATAATATTTAGAAATGAAGAAAAAAAATTATACTAAGAAGTACACTTAAATAATTGAATTAACCAAACTGTAAAAGAAACATCATTGTTGTCCTGCCCTAGGTGGTACGTGGCAGCGAATCACAGATAATAGCCATTTCACAACATAAATCTCTTGTTAGCCGTTAGGGAACTCAGGTTTACTTTTTGAGATTAATCCAATAACCATTTTATTGGGCTAAATGATGCTGCTTGGGTTAGAGATCGCAAATGAAGTTTTAAATTTATAAACACTAGTTCATTTAAATGCATAGTTGTACGGTGTAATACTTAAGGTTACGATCCACAAAGAAGTTGTCTAATCTATAAAAACTTCAAATTCGAATTAGTAAGCAGATTAATAAATTCAATGAGTTTTTATAGGATTTTGGTTTTAAAGAAAAGAAAAAACAAAGTAATGAAAAACTCGTAGACCTAAATCGATATGGACATAAAAATAAAAGAAGAATTGGGCTGGTAAAGATATCTAGGGTATGCTCGATTTATGCTAGGGTTCTAAAGCTCATAGGGGATTGACGCAGACTCCCTCTTCTAATGGATATATATGTATCTTCTAATTAGCCTACAAGTAGTATATTTTTATCTATTTCTAAGTATCTGCATGGAACTAGAATAGACATAAATTTGATTAGCCAATTCTCGTCATCCTAATCAATTAATCACTAAAACTCGACTAGTAGCTTTCGTCTCTGGCCGCGAGTAAGATCATGCATTAACAGAACTGAATTCATTCTTGCTCACATCTTCTCTGTAGGTAGCTTTCGTCTCCTATAGCGACTATGTTCTTATAAAGCTATGTACGGCAATCAGATACATCACTCTTGTGGCTCTGATTAATCTTAGGTTCAGAGATTAGTTCATGACTCTAACCTCATGCATTAGGTACAACTTAGAAGAGATGAGATCTAGAATATGGCTAAGAAAATTAACAATCCTAATTGAACATATAGATCCCTTCGATGGATCCTTTAAATCTAACTACTTTACTACTGTAACATGATGCAAGAAAAGAAAAATATAATAGATAGATGCATAAACTAAAATAGATAGATAAAAAAAAAAGATAAAACTAGGGTTCAAGGGAAGAATCTCTATCCCCCTAACCTAAACCTAAGAAATAAAAATTTGGTGCTCAGAAACTCATTACAGGAGCACACACCCGATATAGAGCTGCTAAGATAAGTATTTATAGGTCTTCAAGTCTTCTAGGTCGTCCATACGGTTTTCTCTGAGGAAAATTGTGAAATGGGCTTGATGTTTCGCCTTAGGGCCGAGATAAGATACACTGTGGGTGAGAGTCCTCCGGGACTGGTGGAATGATGGTCCACCACGGGTGAGAGGTGTGGGATGCGGCGAGAAGGCTGTTTGCTGCGGCTCAGCTGAATGTTAGGCTGGTTGACAAGATATTTTGATCTTCACGTATCTTTTGATTGAACCATTGGATTGTCTTCAAGTAAAGCGCTACAGAAATTCAGCTGGATCCTCTTGAATGTCTCCAAATTTGAGTTAGATCAGACGGTGAGAAAGTTTTCATTTGAGACTGAAATTCTGACGGTTTGACTCTGAACTGAAAATATGGTTTTTTTCCATTTTGCAATGTTTTTTCTTAAATATCCTGAAAAAAGTCTTGAAACTACAAATATAGGAAAATCATAAATAAAAAAATTATAACTAATTAAAACCTTTGAAATAGGATAAGAAATCTTTAGTAAAAATGGATAAAAATACAGTGTTAGCACTAAACTCGAATCAAACCAAAAAATCTAGAATTCAAATTCTATAATCTTTGCCAAGAAATGTCGTTTCCATTGAATTTTTCTAGAAAAAAACAAGTTTATTGTCTCATATACTCTTTCTTTTCTCTTTTTCAGTTATATATTTTTGTTTTTGTTTGTCATTATACTCCATCACATTGGTTCCAAGTCCTTGTACTTGGGCTATTGAGTGTTGATGGTTGCGGCTACAGGTTTGTATTCACTTGGCATATACAAAGGTTGCCAAAATCAGTATTATGTTCTTTAGGGGTTTTGTGTTGGCATTGTTTTGCTATTTCAAGTGTCACGATTGTTCAAAATTGCATGTTCAAATTTTGTACACCACCAAATTTTGTGTTTGATGCTAACTTTCAAAATCTCAGAATCGACTGCTAATGAACACATTACATATGTTGATGAAATAAGTCCTTTAGACACATTATGATATGAGAAAAATATCTAGACTAACAAAATGAAGACTATGAGGGTGAAACTAAATCTTACATCTTGTTCCTTGTAACTCTTTAAAAAATTAAGGAACACATTCAGGCTTTAGCGAAGCAGACTGGAGCACTATATACACTCAAAGCTCCTTCTTGGAATTGCTAGTAAAGCTGAATGTAGTATTAATGTATGATTTGTCTATTTGTTTGTGTTTCTCCCAAGTTTTTTCCAATTTACATTCAGAATACATTTTTTATGCGTAGATTAGGAGAACTACGAGGAATCAGGTGCATAAAAACTAGTTTTCATAACTTCATGGATTAAGCAACAACACAGATTTTAGAATCACTTCATATACGAATCTCACTATGTCACCAAATGTCCATCGATGACCTTGCTTCCACACAGCAGTGTGTGGAGTGCAAGTTCCTATGAAAACCGAAATCTTGAATTCCTCCTGAAATGTAAGATCCATATTGAATATATCTGCACAAACAGAGAGGCAAAAGCTCAACTCAACTTAAATACGTACAAGTCAAGGTATTTATACATGAATGAAATACGGCATTTAATTCCTCAACCATACTTCCAGCAATAAAAGATGACTTGAGAGCAAATGTAACAGAGATGAAAGACAGACGTACTAACTAATCTAAGTGACAACAAGTAGAAATTGCACTTTTATATCTAAGATTTTGATTTTGCATGGCTCTTGCTTAATTCCTTTTGCAATTTCTCCATAGGGAAGCAATTATTTAACTTGAAATCTCACATGTGTTCAACATTTTTTCTTTACACAAATTAAGGTCAGCATCTTTTTTTTACTATGTGCTTCAGTGAGTCTACAGTGTTATGTCTGGTTTTAGGGTTATGTCCTTCAAACTTGTGTCCAGTTCGTGAGTTCTTATTACACTTGTGTAGTTTAGTTTTCACTCTTTTTTGTAATTGTAAACTGTAACCAATACTCGGTTTGAGTTAAAAATAATTTAAAAAGAAAAGCACATACACACACTTAGGCATTCGAAGTGTTGGATTCTTTTTACCAAAAAAAAATTGTCGGATTCATTCTTAAAGAATACTAAACACATGTGTTTTAAGAAAATGCAGATGCAAACACAAACAATCAAAGTTCATGATTTTTTCCGTTGATGGTTGCCGAAACAAGATAACCGTATAAACCATAAACCCAAATTACCCAAAAAATAGAAAGAAAATAGAAAATTTATATTATTATTTGCGAGGTCAAAAATCTTAGGTGTCGTCTCCACAGCAATCGTCTTACGTGTCATAAATATGTGTCGCTTTAATTAGTTTTCATTGGTCAATCATTAATCTTACATATTAATATATGTGACATAGATTTTCTTAGGATAATGGGCCAACAAATTTGTTCATGGACTCTTATGATAATGGGCCAACGAGATGAGCCATCGATTTTGTACTCGATCATAACCACCGATTCTCGAAACCCTAAACTCTAACGCATCTATCGCATTATATATACCTCTATTATCTACATATTTTTTAACATAAAAACTGTCCTTTGATAATTGTTAATGTTTTTTTTTTCTAGACGTCTGAACTATAGGTTGTTGGTTTTTCTTTATTGTTTTTTTTAATTGTTCTTTATTGTTCTTAAAATCTAATCTCTTTTTCTCTAGACTTCTTCTTCTTTACTGTTCCTATTTATGGCGATGATTTGTCTGAGGGATGCTTTATTGAAATTCACAATTTCAACGTTCGGCGAAATAACATGAGTTACAAGGTTACAAATAACCCTTTTTTAATTGTGCTTACTAAGCGGACGAGAGTGACTTCTGTTAGTTATGGATTTCAAGGAATTCCTCATGAGAAATTCCGCTTTGTGGACTCTGATTATTTCAACAATTCAAACAAGATGGTCAATCATCTACACGGTATGTTTAAACAAATTAAAAAAAAAAACCAAATTTGAAATACTTTATTCATCCTTAGTATTGTCATCTATTTAAATATAGTTACTTATATCAAGCATGTGCACAAAACTGATGCCCGTATCCAAGGTGGCGTTGTTGTTAGAAGAACTGTTATAACATATTGTTAGTAAAATGGTATGGATACTTTTAAATAGATTTTTAAATATTAATTATATTTACTATTGTTACTAGAATCGTCTCCTGATTATCTATGCTAACTTTTAAGCTCTTCAAATAATGCTATTAATGGAATCGACACTACGTACAATGGTACTGTGGGGTGAACAAGCTGAACAGTTTGAAGAAAGGTTTAGGTTGTTTATTGAAACTAATGTTGTTATGATCACAACAAGTGTGCTGGGCAACGTTTATGATGGTGTTGTTTCAATGACGGCTACGCGAACAACTAGGTTCTATTTAACAAAGATTTCAAGCTCTCGATGCCTTCAAAACCAGGTTATTCACGTCTTAAGCTATTCTATTATCAACAAATTTTAATTAATGTCCTAAATTTTTATTAGAGTTTAAAATTTATTTCCGCAGTCTCCTTTTCAATGGTATCTGTTCTGTGGATCATGGCGAGATTGTTGAAGATTATTCTCGTGATCGTTTGCAATATCACGAGTTCATAGCTTAAACGATGTTTTACAAGAATTATTATTGATTAAACTAATTTATGTTTTCGAGATTAGGGTTTTTTATTTATTTGATAGACAAAATAAGCTTAAGTTTTTACAAGTGTTTTATTGGATTTATTGATATTTTAATTATATATTATTTTAAAATATATTACTTTGAAATATGTAGTCGAACAAAGTGTGTCTACACGATAAATTTAAATACATTATCCATATATCTATAAAATTTACCAAAAGAAATAACGAATTTCTTATATTGAGGTATTCATTCCATCTTCATTCACCGGTGGACTTAAGTATATGATGCAACATTATTTGGATGCGATGGCTGTATACAAATACTATAGATATCCAGATTTCTTTATTATTACGATAAAGTGTAATCCAAAGTGGCCGAAGATTACACGATATTTGCAGAAACATAATTTGAACATCGAAGATAGACTGGATCTCTGCTGTAGAGTATTCAAATTGAAGCTGGATAATCTTATGGACTATTTATCTAAAGTATTGGAAAAAGTAGATTCAGGTATTTTCAATATTTGCTTATATAAAAGTCTTCTATTATTATTTTACAAAAAAAAATATTAAAAACAAAACATTTGTCATGTGTGATTTACAATTGTGCCATGCTGAGGTATCAAGCTGAGAGAGCTTCTCAAAATTTTTTTAAAATTAGGCTCAATTTATTAGACCAATTACATCAAATACCATTAAAATTAATTTGGTAAGAGATTAGTATATATCAGTTATATATTTAATACTCAAACATTTAATTTGTAAAAATATTTTCTCTCTTTCTACTTTTTATCAACATATTATAAATAATACATAATATTACTTATATTACTAAACATTATATTTCTTATTTCATCTTTCTTTGATCTTCATTTTGTTAAAAAAAAATCATATTATCAATTTAATAATAAGAAAACCTAAATATTTTAATATATACTATAAATCAATTTATTTATAGTCTAATGTTGAACCGGTTAAATAGAACATATTAATATAATTTATTATATTTAATGTGCAATTTCATTCTTATAAAAATTAAAATTAATTATAAAACCAATAATTATCTAACATTTATGCAATTATATTACAAACAAATGTAACTTTTATCATTATTTACAATTGAATAATCAGTATATATATTTGTAATTATAAATATAATTATGATTAATATTTCTTCCGCACATGATGCGGGTAATCATCTAGTTATTTTTAAAAGATAAAATTCTTTACATCAAAACTTAAAAAAAAAAGACAAAGAAATACTAAGCTCTTTTTTACAAGTTTCTCAATAATTTAGTTGATATTTTGTTTTTTTTTTTTGGGCTCAGCAATATATACACGATCGAGTTTCAAAAAAGAGGTTTATCGCATGCACATGTTATACTTTTCTTGGATCCATATTCTAAAGTTCTAACCAGGGATGACATTGACAAGTTTATTTTCGCAGAAATTCCAGATAAGGATTTAGAACCTCATCTTTATGAAGTGATAAGTGATTCTATGCTACATGGACCATGCGGTGAGTTAAATAGGAATAATGTGTGCATGCAGGATGAGTCGTACCATCTGAGGGTGTTGCTTAATATTGTCAAGTGTCCCGCTTTGAGCATCTACGCACAGTGAATGGAGTTATTCATCCTAATTTTAAAGATGCATGTTATTCTCTAGGGTTGCTTGATGATGATAAAGAGTACAATGAGGCTATTAAGGAAGAAAGTTTATGGACATCTGGAAAGTTCTTGCGCCGATTATTTGCTATTATTCTGGCTTCTAATTCTGTCACTGCACCTCAAGATCTTTGGAATTCAACGTGGGAATATCTTACCGATGATATCTTATACAATATAAAAAGAAAGAATAAAAATCAAAGTGCATTTCCTAAATGTCTTTTTTTATATATTTCTCTAAATGATTATTCCTATCCTAATAGATTAATGATTTTTCTATTGCCTTACAGATTAATTATGTCTGATATGCAGTTGAAGAATCACACATTGTTTAATATAGAGAAATATATGCGTCGAAATGGAAGTACTTTAAAGAATTTTGACACAATGTCTCGCCCAGATGATGTCTCCTTCGAAAAAGACAAGAATCCTCTTATTCTCGAAGAAAAAAGTTATGATCGTGAGAAGTTACGTGCAGAACATCGAAAAATGTTGAAAACCATCACCGATGAACAATGGAGTATATGTGATCAAATTATTGGAGCAGTGAACAACGATACTGGTGGTATGTATTTCGTATACGGTTTTGGCGGAACGGGTACAACATTTTTGTGGAGTATTCTTGGTGCTGCTCTTAGATCTGAAGGCATGATAGTTCTTAATGCGTTAAGCGGGATATCATCATTGCTATTGCAGGGAAGGCGAACTGCCCATTCTAGATTTGGCATCCCGATTGCTGTTAATTCAACTACAATGTGCTCAATAAATAGCAATTCACCCCAGGCTGATTGATAAGAGAAGCTAAGCTTATTATATGGGACGAGGCTTCTATGATGAGTAAATATTGTTTTGAGACTCTAGATAGAAGTATGCGTGATATACTAAAAACCGATAACATTTTTGGTGGGAAAATCATTGTATTTGGTAGAGATTTCAGGCAAATATTCTCTGTTATTATCGGAGGTAATAGCACTCAAACTCTTATGGCTACCATAAATTCTTCTATCCTATGGGACAGTTGTACGGTTTTGGAACTAACCAAGAATATAAGGCTTCAAAATGGTGTTGCAGATGATTGCGTTAATGAGCTAGAGTCTTTTTCGAAGTGGATTTTGGACGTAGGCGATGGCAAAATTAATTTGAGTAACAGAATTGAAATCCCTGACGATTTACTGATAAAAGAATGTGTCAATCATGTTAAAGAGATAGTAACAGAAGTGTATGCTGATTCATACAGATTGGAGAGAGACTTGAAGTTTTTTCAAGATAGAGCAATTTTCAGCCCGAGAAATGTAGACGTGAGATTAATAAATGAATACGGAGTTGCTTGGTATGGATTTTTATTTTAGACTTTTACTTAAAAAATAAACTGTACAAAACTGTGACTTTAGAAAATTAAAATTTCTACAAACGTAGATTTTTTAAAAAAATTACCCATATCCCTAAACTTCAACTATTCCAAATGGTGCGGATTCCTATCCGAGAAATTTAGTTGCCCAAATTCATACCTGAATCCCTAAAATTTGGACAATTTATACATGTACTAATAATTTTAAACGAATATAGACATTGACCCACATCCTGTTAGTCAACGATCCCATTCCGTTAACGGTGAGTAGTCTCGTGCCACTCCTCGGCACTGTTAGCACCAGATGTTAAAACGACGACGCTTTGACATTTTGGGTGTTGTAACTTTTCTTATTTTTTAAAGGTTTTGAATTGTTAAATCGTTAGGAAGTTTGTAATCCTTAGTAATTGTTTCTCATCTACCATGGTGAGAAGTTTGAGAAATTTTGAAGATAACTTTCGAAGAGGTGATGATATTAGTGGTGGAGTTCGAGAGTCAAAATTAAACCCTAAATGTCGAATTACCTCATTTTTTCTCAAACTCAGAAGATGAATTATATCTCTGGAGTTAAAATTTGTTTCTTTTTCTTCTACTACAGTAGATTTCGTGAATCTAACCATGATTTTTTATGAATCTTAGACCCTATTACTCTCTGTATATTGGTCTCCCTCCTCTAAACAACGACAAATAATTATCGGGGAAGATAAAATTTTAATTCTGTACCTTTTACAAAACGACGTCGTTTAGTTTATTTTTGCTTATTAAATGTCAAAACGTCGCCGTTTTAACACCCGATGCCAACTATGCAGTCGATGTGGCACGAAACTACTCTCCGTTAACGGAATGGTATCGTTGACTAACGAGATGTGGGTCAATGTCTATATTCGTCAAAAAACAGGTCTGAATTGTCCAAATTTTAGGGATTCAGGTATGAATTTGGGTAACTAAATTTCTCGGGTAGGAATCCACACCATTTGGGACAGTTGAAGTAGGAATTGGCTGTTTTCCCAAGGAACATACATATTTTAGCTCAGACAGTATTGATACTTCTGATAAGGACAAGATTGACGAAAAAGTCTACACCCACTAATATCTTAATAGTATTAAGATCTCAGGATTGCCGAACCATGAACTGAAATTGAAAATAGGAACACCTATTATGTTGCTTCAGAATATTGACCCTATATGTGGTTTATGCAATAGAACAAGACTCTTGGTGACACAATTGGCCAAACATGTTATTCAAGCTAGCCACATAACTGGTGGGTATATTGGTTATAAGGTTTTGATCCCATAAATGTTTGTTTTCCCCACTGGGACAAGGTTTCCTTTTATAATGAGGCGTAGACAATTCCCACTAGCTATCGCCTATGCAATGACTATCAATAAAAGCCAGTGACAGACTTTGCAAAAGGTTGGACTGTATTTACTAACACCCATTATTTTCCATGGACAACTTTATGTGATTATATCACGTGTTACTTCGAGAGCTGGTTTGAAGATCCTAATAACGGATATTAAGGGTACGTCCAAACCAAGACTTTGAATGTTGTATATAAGGCTGTATTTCATAATGTGAGGAAACGATAGTTTATTTTATTTGTTTAGGTTTAGACTTTTACTAATTAAATGATTTGTTTTAATGAAATTTTAGTTTACTTATGTTTCAGAATTGATATTTTTTCTCTTTTTTTTATTAATGGTTGTTCTAATTATCGGAAATTGATACTTTTAAAAGTATTATTATTAAAATATAAAAAATTATGGGTGTATTAACTAGATCACAATAACAATAAATACTCTCTAAAATTTTAAATGTTTATATAAAAAAATATCAAAATATATCATTTTAAAAAATTATATATAACTTATAAACATATCAATAACAAGGGTTATCGCCTCTAATCAGCATTACAAGTTCGCGCTTGACGCGGATCTCCACTTAGTATAAACTTATAAAGTAACAAACAACAAATGTACGTACCACAATTTCAAAATCAAGTAACCATACCGAACCAAATCTGAAAAGACCCAAACCGGCTAAGGAAAGTTGTAAGTCGACAAATGGAAAGTGTGAAAAAAAAACATAAGTAAGTTTTTCCCGGATATCCAATCGGTTCTCAGGTATTACCGGAACAAACCCGATACCCGAACTAAATTGAAAGAAGATCCAATCGGTTAATTAAGGCATATTATCCGATACAGATCCGACCTTCTGCTTTTTCGGGTCGGGTCAATTCGGATTTTCGGGTCCGGATAAAATGCCCAGGCAGCTTAATGAGTTGGGTAAGTCAACGGGGAGAGAAGACCAATGAAGTCTCTTTTACTCGTTTGGTAACAGTTTGGTTAAAAGCACAGAAACATCCCAAAATCTTATTCCATTTGATTACAAAAAAAAAAAAGTAAAAAAATAAAGACACAGAGATCCGACCATCGGAGCAAGAAGAAACCTTCATTGTGATTCCTTCATATGGTGAGTGATTTTTGTTTTTCACTCCATTCCGATTTTGGCTGATTTTAATTTCACAATCGTTAAAAAACTGTGGATTTACAGATGTCGGACGGAGGAGCACCGTCGAGGTACGTGAAATTGACGAAGGAGCAAGCTCCGGTCGATGAGGTGAATCCCGGCGAACTCAATCAACCGATTCAGGTTCCTCATGTATGTCTCTCTTCTCTACTGATCTGATTTCAATCTCAAGTTATTTCTTGGACTCGATTACTCTCTGATCGATAATGTAATTGCAATTCTATGACTTCCGACAAAGATCTATCATTCGTGTTCATCAACTGACCAATTTTGATTTATGTTTGTGTTTTTGTCCGATTCCATGATCGATTAGTTTTTTGTGCTTTGACTCTTTATATCAATTTCCCAATCCGATCTATTTAGATCTGTGAATGCTTGTTTCTCTGCAACAGCTAGCTGTTCACAAATGCAACGAGTGTGGCCAAGCTTTGCCTGAGAATTTCGAAGCTCCTGCAGATGAGCCATGGACTACCGGAATATTCGGCTGCTTTGAGGACATGAACAGTTGTAAGTTTTTGATCTCTTTATATAGCCAACATCAAAGTGATTGATCCACAAGAACTAAGAGCTTAGTTCAAGACCCTTTTGAGAGATTGCTCTCTCTCTTTATTGTTTCGGTTTTAAACTGTTTATACAGTTTGGCAGGGACATGAACACTTGTAAGTGGTTGATCTGTACATAACCAACATCAATATGATTGATGTCACTAGAATTAAGAGCTTAATCTGACATTTTCAGTGTTATTCTTGGAGACCATAACTTGCTTCCATGTCTTTCTAAACTATTTATACAGTTTGGCAGGGACTCTTTTGCCCGAGTGTTCTATTCGGACGTGTCTACGAAACTCTGAGCGACGAGGAAACCTCGTGGACCAAAGCATGTATTTGCCACTCGATTGTCGTAGAAGGTGGCCTAACAGCCGCGTCGATAGTTGCTTGTGTTCCCGGTATTGATCCACACACATCGTTTCTTGTATGGGAAGGCTTGTTGTTTGTTTGGTGGATGTGTGGAATTTACACTGGAAACGTCAGGCAAACTCTACAGAGAAAATATCATCTCCAGGTATATATAATCAATCACAAAGTTTTCATAAAACCATGTAAAAACGAATCACAAAGTTTGTAAAATTTGTCTCTCTGTGTGTTTTTGTGTGTTTGATGCAAAACAGAACTCGCCATGTGATCCATGTATGGTGCATTGTTGCCTACACTTTTGTGCGGTTTGTCAAGAACACCGTGAGATGAAGAACCGGCTCTCGGATAACTTTGTGATGCCTATGACCGTGGTTAACCCGCCACCGGTTCAGGAGATGAGTGCCTCTAATGACAGAGACAGACATGACTCTGTTCCGGTATCGCACCATAGCTCTGATCTCGAGATGCGGCCATTGTAGTTGTCTCAATGTTACAACCATTGGTTTCAAGGTCTTGTTTTTGTTTTTTTTTTTTGGTTGTTGTTATGGACCTGATGATGATGCATTGGTATAATGAGGATGATATGTAAAAACGTATTTTGTTGTTTAAAAATCATGATTTTATAGATTAGATTATTATGAACTTAGCTTCTCTTTTCTATTTATGAGTTTATCCTTATCGCAAAAATTAAGGATATAAATTAGTATTTATCGCCAAAAGATATGTGATTTTGAAATATTCTCTACTTACACGTCGCTTGTTTTGATAAAATCCTCCTTCTTTTTGGATAAAAACATAAACACATGTAAAGAATCGTTAAACGTTTTTCCATTATTTCTTCGAAATTCCTAGTCCTATCAAAATAACGAAATACTTTCTTATAAGTAACAATAACTAGGACGTTAGGTACGCAAAAGTCTTTGATACAAAGAATCACAGAACAATCTTCAGAAGATGATCGGAAGAGACGGTGGTTCGATTCCGGACGGTGACTTAACGGCGGCGGAATCACGAGTTTCTGCATCGTTACCATGTCTACGGAAGAATATAGTCGAAGCTGGAATGAGAGATATCTTCTACGGCGAAGATGACGGGGAAGATTGGATGTTTAGAGAAGAAGTTGAACAAGACACGGTGATGAGAGCTTATAGAAGTGACGAAGCCATGAGATCTTTCCAAAACACAAGACTAAGAAGAAGAAGAAGAACGTTCTTTGGTTTTGAGTGTTTTGACTTTCTCAGACTTTTCTTCTCTAGAAATCAGAACTAATAACCCTAAGTCCCTAACATACAAAATCTTGTAAATTCTTTAGCTTTATAATTTAGAGATCCAAATTCTAATGAAAAAGTTTGAAATTTGACGAGAGTTTTATTATTATACATAACAACAGAACATTGCAATACATAAGAGTTTTTTTCCTGAACATATATATGACTACAAATTTGTTATCACCAAAGGCTAATTGTACAACAGAGTAATAATAATGGGCCCAAGAAAGAAGATAAATATAACTAAGAGTTTGTGTTTGTCTATATCAAAGAGTTTTTCAGGGTTACCATAACTATAATAAGATTTTACACTCAATGCATCATCTCTTCTTGAAGAATTTGCTGCCTCTCTTTCCGATTCCGGCACCTTCGAGTCTCGATGAAAGATGAGACCTTGTGTCTGGTCTCCACGTCAGTTCTTTGAGAAGGGAGAACAAAGACGAGAGCGCCGGTGAAATCTCGCTGTCTTTTATGTTCTTACATGACACGACTCTCATGCTCTCAAGCTCTTCCCAATGCAGAATCACTGACTCTAAACCGCTTGTTGTTAAGACCGAGCATCCTTCCAAAGACAGAAACCGAACCCTCCTGCAATGAAATAGCGATGATTAAAAAGGCTTATCTTTAGCATCTCGAAGCAGAGCTAGGAGAAGAGTTTCAGGGTTGGGTGCAAGAGAGCAAACAAATCAAAGCAAGCATTCAATGCTATTCACAATCCATAGTTAACCATATTATGCGCAACATCAATACCAAGTTTAAGTTTTTATGGCCGAATTAAGTTAAACTACATGTTCTTATCTCGGAGAAGCTGCGTTTGACTAAAAGGAGTAATACTTTACTATGTCTTCTGGTCATCAAAGCAGCCATTTGAACAACAAACCATGAATTCAATAATTGAAAGGGAAAACAAACGTATAATGATACCTGAAAGCTTTAGCCAAGCTGAAAGAATCATCATCCAATCCCCAACAATCCTGAATATGAATCTTTCTTGCTCCATCACAGACCTTAAACAAAGCTCTCATCCCGTCCTTGTCATTCAAACAACACCTCTCGAGAAGCAAACTCTCCAGAGCCGGACAAGATCCAAGCAGCTTATCCGGTCCAGGGCTAGGATCCATCTTCTTACACGACGAAACTCTCAGCGTCTTCAGATTCTCAAAGTACGAAAGCGCAGGTATCCAACCATTATCCATTCTATGATCACAAATGGTCAGTTCATCAAGCACTTCACAGCATTGCCCAATCGCTTTAACCCCATCGAAGCTACCTTCACAACCACTAAGCTCCAGCTTCACCAGCCTCTTACACCCTTGTGCTAGAATCGTCAAGCCTATATCGGAAACCGATGAGTTATACAGCCCGTCTACGCTCGCAACCAATCTCAAGGCTCTCAGATTCTCGAAAGCAGCGATTCCACGCAAGAGATTATCGTTGCACTTGTGCAATTCCAGCTCTTGCAAATCAGAACAGTCCTCAGCTAAACAAAGCAATCCCAATTCAGTAGCGTTAATCAGTACGAGCTTGAGTAAATCACAGCTCCCTCTTCCTAAAACCCTAAGCCCTCTATCAACCATTTCGCTGTTCAACAGATTCTCCTCGACGAAATCCCAATTCGACGAATCCGAAGAAATATGAAACGAAATCGACTTGTGACATAGCAAAATACCCGAGTTTTTTCGCGGCGGATTCAAACACGCGCTCGTCAGATCAACGTTCGTGAGCTTGGGAAACCTAGAGACGAGCTTCCCGGACAAGAGAAAATCCCAATCGAAAAGCTTGACAGACCGTAGACGTCGTCCCTGGATTTTCAACCAGCGTTTGCATACAAGAGACAAATCGTTTTTTTGGGAATCGGGAAGCTTTTGGAGGATCTTGAGGAGGAGAGAGTCGGGCAAGGAGAGTGTTCGATCGATATCGGTGAAATCGAAATCGGAAGATAGGGATTTGGACCTGGATCTCGGCGATTGAGCCTGAATAACGGCGGAGACTACTTGCTTGAAAGACGTCGTCGGGTGGTTCAGCCATGACCCGGTCCAGCTCGAGCGTCTCTTTCTCAGCGGCGATTTGGGACTCGTCGGCATCTTCTCTCGAAACGACATCGAATCACAAAACTTCAATCGATTCTTCTCTGCTCTTTAATGGCGATTTTTTTCGCAGATTACGAACTGTTCCAACGGATACTTTGAAAGAGACGATTGAGAGAACGAGAGAGAGAGAGAATGAGAGTTCGAATTTTCTTTTTTGTTTTTTTGGCTAAAATGAAAAATTAAAAAAAAAACAATAAAAAAGAAGAAGATAAATTAGTGTTTAGCACATCTCCACTTAGAGTTGTGTGCACATCTCCCACTTATTTTTGTTTTTTTGGTAAAAATCTCCCACTTAAAATTGTATTAATTAGTCCACTTAACTTTACTAATTAGCCTTAAACACATACTTACAACCTTTAAAATGGTAATCAGCATATTGCCAAAGTAAAAAAAAAAAAAATTCTTCTCCAATCTTTAAGTTTAAGGCAGTTGACTTTCAGATTTCTTTTATCTTCTAGTGCGTGCATGTGTGACTGTGTTCATGTTATGTTAATGGCTAGAGAGAGTATTAACAGATTTGACATTTTCACAATGTTTTTGGTTAAATTTCGAAATTATTGATTTTTACAATGTTTTTGGTGAATTTTTGGACGACATAAGTGTGAAGAAATATTTGATTCGACTTGGTTTTTAATTTGTTATGTGATCTTCTAAAAATGTTTGGCTAATTTAGAGGTTCATGTATGTATAGAGTTAGCTACGTGTAAATTATCCACATATATATGGATATTAGAATAAAAACTTTATATTTTTTTGTAATATAAACTAGATGTTTGGTATGCATATTGTGCGAATAGAG
The DNA here is from genome assembly GCF_000478725.1 of Eutrema salsugineum. Taxonomy (NCBI): domain Eukaryota; kingdom Viridiplantae; phylum Streptophyta; class Magnoliopsida; order Brassicales; family Brassicaceae; genus Eutrema; species Eutrema salsugineum. The sequence goes on from NW_006256829.1 coordinate 13,885,370, forward strand.
AGATTGCATTAAATAACCGGTTAGATAATTAAAGTTATTACTAATAATAAATCAAACATAAATAATAATAATAATAATAATAATAATAATAATAATAATAATAATAATAATAATAATAATAATAATAATAATAATAATAATAATAATAATAATAAGTATTTATAGAAACTAACGAAAACCAATTATAGTATCAACACCACAAGGATAATTAATATAAAATAAAAAAACGGTTTTAAAAATAATCTAAACTACTATTTTTATATACAACATTTATAACTTTCCATGAATTTATTGATTGAGTTCTTTATTTGATATTATGATTAATTCTTCGTTCTCCATAGCCAGAAGTTTTATGAGAATTGTTTCTTTTTTTTATTAGTTCTTATCTTTAAGGCAAACACATGCAAGAGATAATAATATTATACCGTAGGTAAATAATTTTTTTGATAGTCTTGATACCATGTTAAATTTTATCTATAAGATAATTATTATTTGTATAAATTAAGTTTATGCATTATTTTGTTTATTTATTCTTTAGTCTCAATTTTTTTCTTTTTTTTTTTGGTGAAATTGACTCTCCTAGTCAATTTTTATCTTTCTCGTAAGCATGGACATGAAACTATTTTATCCGACCATATGTACTTAACCAATCCTTTTTGCTAGCTTTGATACCATATTTAGTTTCATCTATGAAATTATCATTATATTTATACTTTAAGTTTAAAGATAATTTTAGTTATTTGTTTTCCAAACCTTTCTCCCTATTTCACAGATATCTCTCCTTGTTGGTACTTATCTTTTATGCGAGCACAAACACAAAACTTTGATATCAGAGCGTAGGTAATTAAAAAACTTTTTGGTAGTTCAGATATCATGTTAAGCTTCATCTCTTAAGTTGTCATTATTTGTATTGGTTTATGGTCGATTTGCATTCATGATTATTTGGTAGCATACCGAACCGGTTTGATTAAACCAGCAGTTATGAGAAATTAGTTTTTATAACTTCCTTAAATGAAGAGTTGTGACTCTACAGACTGTATCTTTTCATTAAGTATATATATGAGACATTGCAGAGAGAAATAATATGTATGTGTACAATAGTTTGTGACTGTTGGTAAATAAAGAAATTAGTGAGGAAAGAGAAAATGTTTTTTAGAGAGAGAAATCTTGGAGAGATCAATAGGAAGGACATTTGAACGGTGATAAGTGGTTGATTTCCATCTATGATCTCTTCCCCGATCTTTGCGTTCGTTTTCAGATCATATCGAGTCATATTCATCGCTAAACCGGGTAAAGATATGTGTTTGCTTTAAACGATTCCGCATAAAACTCTTACATTGGTATCAGAGCATTAGGATTCGGTTCTGGAATGAACACGTTCATAGTAATCATGAATTAAAACCGCGATATGTTAGTCACCCTCATTCATGATGAATTGGAGAAAATAGTTAATGCTCACATGATTGAAAATGATAAAATTCGCGAATATATGATGAAATGAATTGAAACTTTGCATAAACGTTCGCCATATAGGCTTGAATGATTCTAGAAAATATCACTTTGAGAACCGTAATAGATTGCATGAATTTGGAAAAATAGTGAGAAAACCAGAAATATTGTTTCGTTCATATCGCTCTGTTTATAATTCGGAATTACGTGATTTTGTTTCCGTGTATATATATTGAAATTATCTTTCGATTGATATATAGAACACATGATTTGGTTATATATTTAGAGAGATATTAGGGTCAAATTTTTTCAGACATTTTTGCTGTTAAACATTGTCTTTTAAGAAGATGATGAACAGTAACCCAAAAAAAATCTGAATTAAAAAATATGATCATAATTTTTTTATATATATGTTTTATTTGGTAATATAAAATACATTGATCAAGTGGGAGTTCTGATTAGTTTAGAACCTAAAATTTTACATGAAACAAATTAATTTATTATAACAAATTTTTGATACGAGTGATGATTGGGAACATAGTGAACTCTCGATCTCATATCAAAATTGAGTTATTTTGGATTATTTTGTGTTCATGGCAAAATTATATGGTATATGTTAAAAGTATGCAAAAAAAGTAATGTTTCTAGGTGTTCAAGCAGATATGTCGTCTACTTGTAAGAACATCATTGCTGAGCTCAACCGAGGAGATAAGTTGGATGGTGAAAATTGTTGGTGGTGTACTTCGCACCTCCGGTTTAAGCTGGTATTAATCAAGACCGGTCCGGAAAGACCTCGGTTTACGAAGATTGGAATCAAAGTTAAATCGGGTGGGCCGACATACGACTTTCTAGAAGGTTCATTAAAGCCCAGTTTAAGAAATTGGCTGACCTTTCCGAATTTCACGGAGGATTTCCGAAAATATCGAGGAAGAGAAATGTTAAATCCCATATCGAGAAGGAAAAGGAAAGTTCTTCTCAAACCGCCTTAGAATTCGTATAAATAGGGGAGGACTTCATTCATTCTAGATATCCACAAATCAAGAGCAGAGAGAAACCTTCGAAGAACTTTGAGATCGTCAATTTTATTTTGAGTTCTCCTTTTATTAACGAGGTCGTTGAAACTACGACGACCTTAACTCAAGTTGTATTTTTTTCGAACTATCTTCTAATAAAACGAGACTTTTGATTCGAATATTACTGTTTTACCCCTTAGTGTGATATTATATATCAACAACAATTATAATATTTGGTATCGAAAAGTCCAGTATGTCCTCGAGGAGCAAGAGGTTAAGGAGACTCTTTTCCATCACATGGAAGAGCCTGAGCAGGATACCACAGCTCAACATGAGAAAGATCACAGGGTATATGTTGCCAGGAAAAGAAAGAATAGCATTGCTCGCATCACATTGTTGAGTTGTATGCAAGATGATCTCATGTGTTAGTTTGAAGAGTATGAAACTGCGAAAGACATTAGGGAGGCCTTGAAAGATAAGTTTGGTGCCACATCGGCTACTAAACTTAGGAGACTTAATCAAAGGTTTAATGATTATAAAAAGCATCCAAATCAATCGATGAGGCAGCATCTTAGAATTATGTCAAACATGATTAGAGAGCTCAAAAATGCTGGTCAGATAATGTCTAATGAACAGCAAGTCCATATGAAGGTTCAGATGACACACAATGAAAATGTAAAAACATTTGAAGATATATCACATCATCTTGAGTTAGAGGATGAACGCTTAGAGGCATCCAAGTCCTTTAACGAGGCCAACTTTGCAAGTTCAAACTCTGGTATGAAACGTGAGAAAGGTAACATGGGACACAAGGCTCTCTATCAGTCTGAACTTAAGAGGCAAAAGAAAGATGCCAAGCGTGGTAAGCGTTGAGGCAAGAAGGATAAGACCAAAATGAAGTGCTACAACTGTAGCTTATTGGGTCATTTTGCTCGTGAATGCACTGAGGCAAACAAGGTATTATCCTTGAACTCTACTTGCAAATATGCTTATGTTTCTAGTTGTGTAATGCCTACAGAATCTCATCCTTTGTGGATTCTAGACTCAGGAGCAACAAACCACGTAGCTAGAAGTCGAGAAGTATTTGTGGAGTACCGACGAGTACTTAAAGGAACGAGATGGTTGTATGTGGGAAACAACCTCAAAGTTGCGGTTCGGGGTATCGGCACTTGCCAGCTACACATGTGTGGCGGAAAAACCCTTATACTACACGATGTTTTTTATGCTCATAAAATCCATCGGGACATGGTCTTTGTTTTTACTTAAGTTAGAATTTGGTTTGAACTTCCATGACATGTGTTTACACATTTCTCTAGGGTCTGTGTTCTTTGGTTCTGGTTATTCTTGTGATGGTTTTATTGTACTTTATTGTACTACAAAAATATTACTACTACAAGTAATTTTGATCATTGTTTTTCATATGTCACAAGTTATACTAATGTCTATATGAATGTGTGGCAAGACTTGGTCACATTGGAATTGATCGAATGAATAGATTGGCTAGAGAAAGTCTTCTAGACTCACTAGCCCGAGTTGATCTTGACACATGTGAACCATGTTTGGCTGGAAAAGCAATAAGAAAACCATTTGGAAAAGTAACTAGAGCTGAATTTCTATTGAAATTAGTCTATTCAGACATATGTGGTCCGATGAATGTGAGGGCGAGGCATGGATTTTCATATTTCATCACTTTTATTGATGATTTCACTCGATTCGGGCATGTGTACCTAATTTCTCATATGTCAAAAGCTCTAGAATGCTTTAAACGATATATCATTTTGGTCGAGAATCAGTTGAAGAGGACGATCAAGTGTTTGAGAACAGATCGAAAGGACTGTGCGAACAGTTCAAATGACTGTGTGATGAAAAATGTATTGTCAGACAATTGACTATTTGCTTTTATATTGACATATGTGTTTGCTGGCCAGCCACTATATCACTCAATTAGAGTTTGTATATAGTGAACACATGATCTAATAAAGGTCCAACATATGTTTTAGGGATAAGATATGTTAAGACTGATATAAAAGGCAAATGAGTTTGGGGAACAGCGAGACATGCTGAAATTCATATATTTTTCTTAGGGTTGTAGTATATATGTAACTTTAACAGGTGCATAGTTTAGCTTCCAAGTGCAGGTGTATTTGCAAAGGTCGCACGGTTCATTTGCTATATGCTTTCCGATTTACGATTCTCAAGCTTAGTCTGTAATACTTCTTCAATGCTTGTTATGTTCCCTATGATGTGCGAGTGGGAGATATTGGTTTATGGTTGGTTTGCACCCATGATTGGGCAGCATACCGACAGTTTAATTAAACCAGCAGTTATGAGAAATTGGTTCTTATAACTTCCTTAAATGAAGAGTTATGACTCTACAGATTATGTCTCTTCATTAAGTATATATATGAGACATTGCAAAGAGAAGAATGTGTCTGTGTACAACAGTTTGTGACTGTTGGTAAACAAAAAAATTACAGAAGAGAGAGAAAATGTTTTGTAGATAGAGAAAGCTTGGAGAGATCAATAGGAAGGGCATTTGACCGGTGATAAGTGGTTGATTTCCATCTGTGATAACTTCCTCGATCTCTGCGTCCGTTTTCAGATCATACCAAGTCATATTGATCTGCTCAAAGTTTAATCCCTAGAGCTACTCTGCAAGAGCACATATGTGCAGTTGTAGTATGTAGGGGTCAAACCATAGAGACAAGAGATTCGTTCAATAAATTCTATAGGCTTGAATTACGCTAAGCAAACACAATAAAATTGAAAGCAGCAATGTAAATTAAACGGTTGTAAACTCAATGGAAAAGAATTAGGCTCAGGGTATTTCTCATGAAATCAGAGAATGCAGATAAATCAACTAGTCAGGATTCAGTTAAGTGCGGTTCTTGAACTTAAATCACGAAATTATAATTAACCAACTTTCGTTGCGAGAATTATCTAAGTCTAAATCCTAGAATCCCAAATTTCTTTGCAAATCCTATATATGTAAACTAGCCTTAAGTGCAGGTTTGATCTGTTCACAAAGTATCTAAACCAAATTTCTTTGCGGATAGCTACTTTGCTCACCCTAGGTTCTTTCCAGTTATTCAATTACACTTTCGTGTCAATCAATTAATCTAAGATCTAAGTTCTAGGTGGCCAGTCCAGAATTAGCTTTAAGAACAACCTATGGTGAAAAACTAAATAGATTATGAATCCTAACTAGCAAATCAATCCAACATTCAATGAAATTCTTTATGAGAACCCTAAACCTAACAAGCTAACTACTCAGACATGAATATTGAAGCAACAGACATGAATGAATAGATTGCAAATAAGCAATCACTGAATAAATAACAGGAGTTCGAAATCTTCTCTCAAAACGAACAGAGTTCATACTTGTCTCCCCAAAAGCTCTCAAAAGTAAAGATGACAAAAGTTTTCTCTCTGAAAGTCTAAAAGTAAAAGGTATCGATAAAGGAGGCAGAAAACCCTTTTTAAATTTAAAAACATGTTTTGGGCCTTTTTTGTAAATAATAAAGACTTCAGGGTTTCACAGATTCTTCAGAAATTGGATAAAATCATGTTTTTCCTTTTATGGTCTTCGGTGTCGCTCGACACTAACAAGTGTGTTGCTCGACACTCATGCACAGCTGAAATCATCCTTCACGAAAATCAATTCCTTTAGCTCCAAAATGCTCCAAAATCTCCAATTAAACTCCAAACGTACCTAAGACCTGTAAAGACTCCAAAAGACTCGAAAAACACTAAAAAAACTCTATAAATAAGACCTATATCATAGTCCAAAACCATAAAAACCATGATATATCACCTATTCATCGCTAAACCAGGTAAAAGTATGTGTTTGGTTTAAACGATTCAGCATAAAACTCTTATAATTTGTATACATTAAATTTATAGATTATTGTAATTCATCATTCTACCTACCCGAAAATCTCTCCCTTTATTGTCAAAATTACTTGTTATTCTTATTGGTTTAACTTTCACGCAAGCGTGGACACGAAAGTATTATATCAAAATGTAGGTAAATAATATTTTTGTTAGTTTTGATACGAAGTTAAGTTTCAAATCTGTATTAGTCATTATTTTTATTCATTATGGATGAATTTATTTTCGTTCTCTGTAACTTGAACTCTCTATTCACGGAAAGATGATTAAATCAATAATAAGAAAAGTGCAGGCTTTACAATTAAACATGCAGATAAATTTTAGAATAAAACGGGGTTTTAGTGAACTAATTATATAAAAAAAATTGCTATATCATTTTAAAATATACATATGATTAATGAACGACCAATTAAAATCGACAAAAAATATCACATAAGACAAAAAAATAAACACACGACATGTCATCATGAAAATACACATATAATAACTCCAAAAACAACACATTGTTGTGAAAACTTAGAAACTTTATTAATCACTGGAATGTATATATAGAGTACATAGGGAATCTAGGTTAAGTACAATGCCCTGATGGGCTTAATGGGCCGGTATAAGAGTCCATATATGATATGTGTTATAACACTCCCCCTTGGACGAGTGAACCGGGTCAGCTACTCAATCGGGATCTCGATAATGCGCTGGGGAATGTTGCCTCATTAAAACCTTACCAGGAAAAACTCAGTGGGACAAAACCATGGTGAAGGAAAAAGAGTACAACACGCATTACTCCCCCTGATTGTAGCATCACTGCAGATCTCTAAGTCTATACATTCCTATCTGTTTGACGAGCTTCCGGTGTGTTGAAGTAGGCAATGATTTGGTGAAGAGGTCAGCTGAATTCTCACTGGATCGGACCTGCTGAACGCTGAGAGTGCCGTCCTTCTGCCAGTCTGAGGTTGAGAAGAATTTCGGTAGAATGTGCTTCGTCTGATCTCCTTTGATATATCCTTCCTTGAGCTGAGCTATGCATGCCGCGTTGTCTTCATACATCACCGTGGGCTGTGTGTCTTCGTCCATACCACAATCTCTGCGGATGTGCTGAGTCATGGAGCGCAGCTAGACACATTCCCTACTAGCCTCATGAATGGCTAGGATTTCAGCATGGTTTGATGAAGTGGCAGTGAGTGTCTGCTTCATTGATCTCCAAGAGATGGCTGTTCCTCCATGCGTAAAAACGTAGTCAGTTTGAGACTTGGCAGTGTGCGGATCTGATAGATATCCTGCATCGGCGAAGCCCACTAACCCATCTTTATTTTGGTTAGTATAGAAGAGTCCTAAGTCTTGAGTACCTCGAAGGTATCTTAGGAGATGTTTTATACCGTTCCAGTGCCTCTGAGTTGGAGATGAACTATATCGAGCGAGGAGGTTCACGGCGAAACATATGTCTGGTCTAGTGTGACTAGCCAGGTACATTAACGCTCCTACAGCACTGAGGTATGGCTTTTCAGGACCAAGGATTTCTTCATCATCCTTTTTGGGACCAAGAGGGTCATCACTTAAGCTTCTAACTACCATTGGGCTGGTCAATGGGTGAGCTTGGTCCATATTAAATCGCTTGAGTACCTTTTCGATATAAGCCGATTGATGCACAAGGATTCCTCCTTTGATGTACTCAAGTTGTAATCCCAAACAGTACTTTGTTTTGCCTAGGTCTTTCATTTCGAATTCTGCTTTTAAGCAGTCGACTGTTTGGGAGATCTCACCAGATGTTCCGAGGATGTTTAGATCATCCACGTATACTGCTATGATTACAAATCCTTTGTTTGAGTACTTCTTGATGAAGATGCATGGACTGATGGGGTCATTTTTGTAGCTTTCTTTGATGAGGTAATCGCTGAGGCGGTTGTACCACATACGCCCACTTTGTTTCAGTCCATACAAGGATTTGTTCAGCCTGATGCAGTATTGATCTCGAGATGCATTTTTGTCTTTTAGTTCAATGCCATCTGGGAGTCTCATATATATTTCGTTGTCCAGGGGCCCATAGAGATATGCGGTTACAACATCCATTAACCGCAGATCAAGATTTTCTCTTATGGCCAGACTTATGAGGAATCGGAATGTTGTTGCATCCACCACTGGAGAATAAGTCTCCTCATAATCGATTCCGGGTCTCTGTGAGAATCCTTGTGCTACAAGCCGTGCTTTGTATCGAACGACTTCACCGAGTTCGTTCCTTTTTCGCACAAAGACCCATTTGTGGCCCACTGGCTTGATGTGTGATGGGGTCCGGATGATCGGACCGAACACGTTTCTGAGTTTGAGACTCTTTAACTCCACGTTTATGGCTTCTTTCCATTTTAGCCAATCTGTTCGATGTGTACACTGTGTTATTGACGTGGGTTCTAGATCCTCTTGCGTGAGCGCAACATCAAGTGCTACTTTGTATGCAAAGAGTGCATTTAAGTCGACTTCTTTTCGATTCCATTGTATTCCGGACATATTGTAATTGATGGAGATCTCATTGTTATCTTCTGAACCTGGAGATTCGGCGTCCCGAACTTCCATTGAGGGTTCATTAGATTGAGTCTCAGCCGCGGCTATGTCTGATATTGCAGGAATCCCGGTTTCGGTTATTGCACCTTTCTTTGATTTCCGGGGATTCTTATCTTTGGAACCGAGAGGTCTGCCCCGTTTGAGACGTGGTGCAGACTCTGTAGCAACTTGGGTCTGTCCCGTTGGGACAGCTATTCGTACTGGTGCATTACAAGCTGGGATGTACGATTTGGTTACTTTGGTCGGGTCAGCAAAGGAATCTGGCAATTGATTAGCTAGCTTTTGATAATGAATAATCTTTTGGATCTCTGAATCACATTCTAGAGTCCGAGGATCTTGCCAATTTAATGATGTTTGATTCCATGAAAGATCTTTGACCAGCTTGTTTGTCTCACCACCTAAAGAGGGATATACCGATTCATCGAATTGGCAATCCGCATATCTGGCCTTGAAGAGATCTCCAGTGGTTGGCTCGAGATATCTTATGATGGTGGGAGAGTCAAAACCAACATATATTCCCATCCTTCTTTGAGGTCCCATTTTGGTTCGATGTGGTGGAGCAATGGGTACATATACTGAACACCCAAATGTTTTGAGATGGGAGATGTCTGGCTCATGACCCGAGAGTAGTTGGGATGGGGAATATTTGTGTTCACTAGATGGCCGGATGCGTATGAGTTCAGCAGCATGTAATACTGCATGTCCCCATGCTGAGGCCGGGAGCTTTGATCTCATGAGTAATGGTCGGGCTATCCATTGAATGCGTTTAATGAATGATTCAGCCAATCCATTTTGAGTATGGACATGTGCTACAGGATGTTCCACGGTTACCCCCATGGCCATACAGTAGTCATTAAACGCTTGTGAGGTAAATTCACCAGCATTGTCAAGGCGGATAGTCTTTAGTGGGAAGTCAGGGAAATGGGCCCGCAATTTTATGATTTGGGCCAAGAACCTAGCGAAGGCTTGGTTCCGAGAGGACAAGAGACAAACATATGACCAACGGGTCGATGCGTCTATAAGGACCATGAAGTACCGGAATGGTCCGGAAGATGGATGTATAGGTCCACAGATATCGCCCTGGATTCTTTCTAAGAAATGAAGTGTTTGTTTAGAGATTTTAACTGGTGAAGGCCGAGTGATCAATTTGCCTTGAGAACAAGCTGTGCACATGAGGTGTTGAGGATAAGCTCGGTTTTCTTTGAGGGTATGCCCTTGAGAGTTTTGAATTAGTTTACGCATCATATTTGCACCGGGATGACCGAGCCGATCGTGCCAAATAGTATAATCAGTAAACCGGGCTTTGAGAGTGGTATTAGCTTCAATCATACTGACTTTAGCATGGTAAAGTCCAGTAGAGAGCGCGGGTATGGTTTCGAGGATTTGTTTATGGCCGTCTACGGTTTTAGTGACTAGGAGGGATTCTTTGTTCCCTTGACCTTGGATTTCTATGTGGAAACCATTCTGTCTTATATCCTTGAAGCTCAGAAGATTTCTCTTCGAACTAGGAGAATATAGAGCATCTGGTATTTCAAGTTGTGTGCCATTTGATAGCAACACATAGGCATGGCCATATCCTTCGATAAGGTTTGAGGGACCCGCGATGGTGCTAATATTTGCGGTTTGATAGGTTAGGTTTATGAAGTAACTTTTGTTTCTTAAGATAGTGTGGCTGGATCCACTATCTACGACTATGGTTTCCATTTGCTGGTGTGCTTCATTATGAATAGAAGATAGAATTCAGTATTGAGGAATTCAGAAAATGTGATAAATCATAAAGTAAAGCAGTGTCTGAGAATAAAGGCAAATGGAAAAAAAATGAAACAAATCCCAAAATGAAAAAAATAAAGAACAAAGTCAAATTGTATCAGAGTTTCAGATGATTGAATTAATCGAGGAGATCAGCTGTTTCATAGTCCATGGGGTCGGTCTGCTCGTTTGTGGTGTTCTCATCATCAAGGAGGTCGTCACCTTCCAGGTTAGCAGCATCGACTGGCTGAGTCATGTTGGCTTCAGCAGGAGCTTTTCCGTACTTCTGGTATAGATCGCAGTGGATCTTGGGGGTACGACATTGCTTTGTTGGGTGGTTGAACATCCCACATCTGGTACAAGCAGAGTGATCGGGGTTGGTGTGGCGGGTCGGCTTGGTGATGCCTCGACCACGACCAGGACCATAACTGAGGTTAGGTAGGTTGCCACGACCATGTCCGCGTCCACGTCTTCCACGTCCATGTCCTCGGCCATTACCACGTCCATTACCACGTCCACGGCGGTGATCTGAGGATCTATCGGGTTGAACATGGTAGGACTCTTGACGAGAAGCTGGGACAGGAGCCGATCCCGGGGGCCTCATAGCGCTGTTCCTCATAAGCAGCTGGTTATTCTTCTCAGCGAGGAGAAGACAGGACAACAAGTCTTCGTACAATGTGTGTTTCATTGCACGGTATTGTTGTTGGAGCACAACATTCTCTGTGCTGAATGTGGATAATGTTTTCTCGAGGAGATCATTATCTGTCACATCCTCGCCACAGAGTTTCCGGATGGCAACAATACGAAAGAGTTCGTTGTTGTAATCATCTACGGATTTGTAGTCCTGGAACCGAAGGTTCTTCCAGTCGAAATCTGCCTGAGGCAACTGGACCATTTTCTGATGGTCATATCGCTTTTTCAGCGCTTGCCACAATTCAAGTGGATTCTCAAGAGTGAGATATTGCTGCTTAAGGCTCGGGGCCAGATGATGGCGTATGTGACATATCGCCTGAGACTGTCCCTTACGGGATGCGGTGTTACCGTCGGTAATACACGCATCGAGTTCTTTCGATGCAAGGAACAAGCGCATGTCTAGGGCCCACTCGAGGTAGTTATCCCCGGAGACGTGAAGGGCCTCGAATTCACATTTTTGAATGTTTGACATCTGAAACATGAGATTGATTTTGTTAGGGATTGTTTTGAGAAAATTTTGAATGCTGATGATGAAACTTTCTATTTTGAGAATATTTCTATTTTAGGAAAGTTTCTAAATTTGGAAAGTTTCTAATTTGGGTAATTTTCTAAATGAGGAAAGTTTCTATGTCGGGAAAATTTCTATATGAGGAAAGTTTTTATATGAGGAAACTTTCTATTAGAGGGAACTTTCTCGGAAATAGTAAATTTTAAAGGGTATGGTTTTAGTTACCCCGAACATGATGTCGGTTTAATAGCTGTGATTTAATCGGTTAAAGCCGAATATAATTTCGGTTAATGAGAACCAGGTTTAGCCGGTTTTAGGCGGTTTAGGAGGAACCCTAGGGGAGCCGAATATGATTAAGGTTTTATCTAGGGTTTTAACGGTTTAGAAAACATATTTTGGATGTGATTTCGAGATCTATAGAATCTGTGGTCGATGGTTTTAATAATTTCACAAGGACAACAAAGAAATCACGTGAAAAGGACTAGGGTTTAAGCATTATGACTTACGATTTTGAAGATTACAAAATCGTGAATCAAGCTTAGGATTTAGGGTTGATTTTCTTAGTTTATTCAATCAAGTGTTTCAAGCAAGAGAATCAACAATCAAATAAGCTGCAACAAGCTTATTAAACATGAAGAAAATCGAATAGGTTTATGCCATAAACATGGCCAAAAACGGTTGTTAGGTTTTTGTAGATTAGGGTTTTATAAAACGAGTTTAAAACCTTTGAACATGCATAAACTTGTAATTTAAACAATCAATCAACAAGTTATCAATCAATCATCAGAGTATCAAACACTTTCAATCAATTAGAGATCGATTTTTTTTTTTTTTTTTTTTATATAGGGTTTTGAAGTGTTTAAACAACAGGTTCTATGGCTCTCAGTTTTAGAAGATACATTTTCCACCTTTGGATTTCTGACAGGCTAATGAAACTGGGAGCTAATAGACCTCAGTTAGCCGCTACAAATTCCAAGGATTGATCACCAAAACTGGAGAAGCTGCTGGTTGAAGAAGGAAAAACTCGGATCTGGTTTTTTTTTTTTTTTTTTTCTCGGTTGATCGTCGTGTACTGTAAGTGTGCGTGAGGGTGCGTCCGACGTTGGATCGACAAACGGTTTTCACCAGTAGATTCGTCTCGTCGAGGGCTTCGATTTGATATGTAGATCGTCTTCTGGTTCCTCACGGTTTGGAAGATATGCGTCTTTTAAGTTTCGACTTGCTTTTAGGGTTTTGGTGGTGGCCGGATTTATTAGGGTTTTTCGCTCAGAGAGTCTTATCGTGCTGATAACGTGTTGTGAAAACTTAGAAACTTTATTAATCACTGGAATGTATATATAGAGTACATAGGGAATCTAGGTTAAGTACAATGCCCTGATGGACTTAATGGGCCGGTATAAGAGTCCATATATGATATGTGTTATAACACACATAAAATTTATGACTTCACAAATAATAATATAGATAAATTTGATACTAAATTTAAATAAAATTAGTTTTTGTCTCGTTTCTTCTATTTTTGTTCATTTAAGAAACACTAGTTCTTTAATATAATGTTTGAATAAAAATAAAATGTGACCGAAATATTAATCATACAAATCTGTGTCTCATTTCCAAAGTTAAACTTCCTAGAATAATGAGTGATTTTAGACCCATTGCTTTATGCAATGTAAGTTATAAAATCTTTTCAAAAATTCTAATGAAACAGTTGAAGCTGTTAGTCGATAAGTGAGTGAGTTCAGTAATAATTAGTATGTATGTTAAATCAAAGAGTGTGTAAAAAGTTCTGACTTAAAAAATTGGTAGTTTTATTTTTAGTTTCAAAAGTCACAACCTTTAGTTGGTGTCTGTTTGAAAACTATTGCCTCCACCAGGTTTGGTTGAATTCAAAGAACCAATCTGGAAATTACAAACAGCTCCTAAGCTTAAACATTTTCTTTGGCGACTATTATCAAATGCGATGGCAGTAGGGTTTGTTCTTACCCATCGAGGCATAATTTCTGATCTAAAATGGCGAAGATGTTGCACCTATGGTGAAACCGTTGATCACCTTTTCTTCAAATGTGAAATATTCTCAAGCTATTTGGAGAGGATATCAAGGTGCTAATCAGGTCTTAACAGACCCCAAATGCTACTTTTGAAGCCTCACCAAACTTGGAGCTGAATTACTGGCTCTACTAATGGCGATGCATCTAATGTGATCAAGAGACTATTGAAAAATTATTTTTGAAGGAGAAAATCAAATGGTCGTTAAACTAGTCAATGGACTTGAGAAGAATTTCAGAGTTCATAACTGGATTAGTGACATTCTCCTAGGGGAAAACAAATGTGATTCAACCCATTTTCGATTGATCGCAAGGAATGATAATAAAGCTGCAGATCAACTGAACTCACAAAGGAAGCTATTTCTTCAACTTTCCCTTTTGTTTTTCATTACTATGTACCAAACAGTATTGTACAAATCCTCCATAAGGATCACTATCATTTCTTTGGAACTCAGTAATAAAGCAGATAATATTGACGTTAAAAAAAATGAAAAATACGATAGCAACTAAACACATTTTTCATACACCATTTTAACCAATTAATCTTTATACAAAGTTGCTCCTAAATTCATTAAATTCTACCGCTTCTACCCAGATTGAACCTGCTCTGCTTCAAAAGACTTTACTCAAAATTGAACCAATTAATCTTTATATAAAAATGCCCTTAAAACCATTAAACCGCTTCTACCCAGAACCTGCTCTGCTTCAACCTCAAGACTTTACTCAAAATCTTTTTAACCTCTGGAAAATTCTTCAGTTTCAGAGGCTTCTTCTCTGAGATATCCATTGACTTCTTTGATGCTCTCCTGATTCTCAACCTCAATAGAAACGATTTCTTTGAAGATCTAATCTTTTCCTCCGTTTTCTCCTCTTCTTCTCGACGCAAAAACCGATGAAACAACAGCTCATACGCACTTCCTCTCTTCTCAGGCTTCTTTGAGAAACACGTTTCAATAAACTTCCTTGCATCACAAGGCAAGCTCTCTGGAATCTCTGGAACTTCACCATTACGGAGACGAGTCGCGAGATCATCGATTTCAACTCCTTGCCATGGAATCACACCTGTGTACATCTCCAACACCAAGCATCCCAACGACCAAAGATCTAGGGTTTTCTTTGCGCCGCCGTCACGGAGAGACTCCGGCGACATGTAAATCGGCGTTCCAACAAACGGGAAATCGATTCCCCAATAATGAGGTTTCTCTCCGACTTGCAACGAGTTTCCGAAATCAGAAATCTTCAGTTCGTATGAAGAAGAAGAATCTTTACACGGGAACACAAGGAGATTGTCGGATTTGAGATCGCAATGAACATAACCGTGGTCGTGAATCGATACCAAACCTTGGAGAATCATACGCGTAAAGTCTTTGATCATCGGCTCAGGCAGTTTTCTGTTGGTGTAGTTGTCCATGAAAGCACTTAAACTACCTTCGGATGCGTACTCGAGAAGTAATTTGTGGACTCTGTTTCCGTAAGAGCTGATACCTTGTTCCAATTTGTCTCCAAAGCATTCGATGATTCTCGGAGATCCTCTGAGTTCCCGCAGAATCTGAAACTCTCTTTGAAGATTGTCGAAGTCTTGGTCGTAAGAGTTTTTTACGGCGGCGAGAAACGAAGAGCCGTCGTGTTTCGTGTATCTGACGAGATAGACATAACCGTAAGAACCTTCTCCTAAGAACTTGACGAATTCTTCGTCTGAATATTGCATCTTTAGGGTTTCGAAAGTGAGTTACGAGAAAGAAATTGAATCACTTGAGAAAATTTGCAGCGGCAGAGGAAAGTGGAAAACAAAACAAAAATATGGTAGGAGAGAAAAAAAAAAGAAATTATAGACTTTTATAGAGTTAAGGTTCAAGTCATTGACATTAAAAAGGAAAAAAGGAAAAAAAGTGGACCGTTGGATTCTAGCCCTGGGAATTCGGGATCCGATTGGATTCGGGTCGGGTTATTCGAGTATTCGATTATTCGGATATTGAAATCAATACCTATTCGGTATTTTAGAAATTTTGGGTCAGTTTGGATTGATTCATGTCTTGACAGTCTTGTTTGGATTGGTTCGGATTGCAATTTTTCAAATCCGATTTAAAACCGAAAATCAGATTTACACCATCATTTATAGTTTTTGGAGTTACTTAAATTATTGGTAACCCTGAGATTCTAGTATTTTGAATTTGTGGATATGGAACAAATGTCACTTGTTCTACTTGTGATACTAGGATAAAATACTCAAACTTATTGTACCGTCGTGCGGCCCCAAAGTTGTTAATAATCCAATAGTTAAATCAAATCAATCATATTTGAAGATATTTTTACCAAACTGAGATGTTCCACTTTAATAATATTTTTTAAGATACCATAATAATCTCGTACACATACTTTATAGTTGGTAGTGGCTGTTGAATATCATAATTGTATGGAAACAGAACCCTTAGTTAATACAAATAAGTTTCCTTATTTTGGAAAAAGTTTTCTATTTTTGTGTCATACTTTTTCCGAAAATTCTGATGGTTTTGTAACATTTAGTCTCTATTTTGGACTTAAAGTTTCTCTCTTTTGGTCTTATGATTCCGGGGATTTTAATTTATCTTCTTAAATAAAAATCAGATGACCAACAAAAAAATTATTACAAATATATCATTTTGGATTTTCCATTCAGAATTTCAGCTACATGTCGGATACAGATACCTTGAATTCAGGTCTCAGACTCGTACCCTAAACTAAAACATATTACAATATAAAAAACACGAACTAACTTAGAAGGTTTGTTTCAATTAAAATAAAATAAAAGTTTCCTTTTTAATCAACACAACACATCTACACAAACTACACTCGATACAAAGATTGTATCGTCTTTCTCTGTAAGTTATGATAGCCTTCGTTTTCCCCATCTTTTCCCTGTGTCTAAACCTACAAGCCTCGACGAAGACTGAGCCAGTGATGGACCACCTACACCAACAGACTCTGGAATGTCCAGATTCACTTGCATTGATTGCCCGTAAGATACTGCTACAGACTGTTCTTGTGCATCCTCCACTTGATGCATTTCTAGCCTCGCTTTCGCGACCTGTAAACAAGCAGAGAGTGTGTGAAGCCTGAAAGATCTTTATACTTATTGCAATACCAGAACAAAAAGAGATCATTTTTGGTCTTCTCACTAGTTCAATGTGATGAATTGATCCACGTGTTTCATCAAGTCTACTCTGCAACTCGTCCCACTTCTTCTTCCTGTGTTCTTCGTTCTCCATCTCGCTCCCTTTCTCACCCAACTGCTGATACATAGCTGCATTTTCACCAATAAAATTTCGCTTAGGACACGAAGTTTTCTTGAAACTCAACTCTGTTTTCGACAAAACTCTGATACTAACATGTGAAGATGGAGAGAACCCATAGCTGAGTTGGTATATCAGAGAGTTTCTTTGCAAGTGTAAGAGAGGAACGCAGTATCTCCCTGGCTTGTACGGTGTCGTGTAAGCAAAGAGCCAGATTTCCCAGGAGTGTCAAATACTGTGAAACTAGCTGCAGGTTACCCAAATGAGTATGTGCGATCTGCAAACCCTTTGCAAGACGGTTTCTACATTGGTATCATACAGTTACATTAGACCATGAACCATATCTTCACATACATTAGACAAGTAAGTGTATACCTTGCTTCCTGTAGATCTTGCTGCTTCATCAAAAGGAGACCGTAAGCAAAGAGAATACTAGCTTCCTCTCGAACACCAGATAGTGAATTCGTCATTCCATAGAGTGGTCCAATTAAATCAAGTGCCTAAAGACAAATGAAAATCAGCCTTCTTTAAGCTCACGACTATACAGCAAAGCAAGTATGAACATCCAGTTAACTGCAGGAAATTTTGTCACACCTTAGCTGATGATTCAGCATCTCCGATAGCAAGGTAAGAAACAGCTGCAAAAGCTTGGCACGTAGCTTGCATCGATTTACTCTCTGTCAGCTGAAAATTACATTGCATATGAGAGATCACCATGGGAAGCAAAAAGGCAAATATTTAGATCAATATAGCACATAGACACCTCATCCAACAAGCAAATGTCTTCCATTTTACATGAGGTTATAAAGTTTACCGTGGTCGCTTCGATGCAGTGGAAAGCAGCTTCATTGTAGCAACCAACAGAATGAGAATATTGCCCCCTGAGCATCTCAATCACACACTCAGAAGCTTGCAGAATCGTTGGAAATCGAGTAAGCAAATTTTTCATCTCAACCAGAGCCTGCATAATCGGATATTTACTGGAAGTGTTAAAAAATTTCCTTCAAGAGAGCATTATGCTAGAGAAGATAGCTAATACGACCTGATGTCAGGGGAACTAGATTGATTATACATACAGAGCTGGTTAACTCAAAAAAAAGAAAAGAAAAAAGCAGGCTCTATATCACGGTGATGTGGTGAAGGGAGGCAAAAACAGATAGTATAGGAAAAATAGAATCGATGATTTACCTCTTGTGCTTCAACATATTCAGACCTTGTAAGTTCCAAAGCCACTTTGTTTTCAAGGAACTGCATCTGTAGCGTAAGATAAACCCCAGACATCCAGATATCCGTGTGCCGAAAATCAGATTCTGCCACGAAAGAGAGAGAAAAAAAATAAGAAAGAAAGAGAATGTGAGCTTCAACATTAAGAATTGTTGCTTCAACTAAGTGTAGTATAAATAGAGCTGTCGACTAAACCTCTAACTTCGTCAGTAATTCCAAGCTTGATCAGTTCATCTGCATAAAACATAGCAAACACACAACATGTCATGCCATGAGATGGAATCTCCTAAGCTTCTTAGTTGTGTTTTAAGAAGCAGAATGCTAATTCCTAGAAGCCACATGTACTAAGAGAATGGATCACTGCCACATGTACTATAATAATGGAACACTGACCCAATTCCGAGGAGAATGGGTTTTCGGGTTGATTTCTAGTGCTGCAGATAAATGCAATAGTAGGAAGTAAACGAAGAGATAACGGGAACTTCAAGTGATAAGGACAATAGAATAACCTTGAATGATCTGCATTCCACACTCGAAACGTTCTAAACACTCTTTAAAGTTTCCCTTTGGACGTCCCGATATGATGACCATAAGATGGACCAACGCATAGATGGCACTTTTTGGCAGCCACTCTCCATCAATTGGAGATGGTGAAAGCAGTAGCTTTTCTGTCCATGAACGATCTGCATTGCCAAAGAACGCAGGCTCCAGAGAGTTACCAGTGGTAGAAGATGGGGATAATGCGTTTAAACGATCTTGGAGCTGAGATTTTCTGGTGGAGAGGGCTGATCTTTCTCTGGAAGGAAGATCGTAACGGGAGAGGCTATGATTTAACGAACTGAGCTCATCCTGAAGCTGCTGCGCCTCCTGCATCCTATGCGAATGAGCATTCATGGCTTGGTCTAAGCGGTCGACATGATGCTGAGCGTTTTTATGATCACAGAGCCTGAGGCGATAGAAAACATGCAACATCTCATTGTAGAAGAACAAGCCAGGGCAGCGTTCAGTCTACAAATGATAGAGGAATTAGCTGACTTGGGACAAACCAAGCAACCAGAAGCTAAATGAGCAAAAGATTAAATGTTGGTTGTACTGTAACATACCTTGTCTGAAGAAATAGTCTCCCAGATCTCATCGCATCGCTGAACAGCCTTCTCCACTGAATAATCATCTGTCCATTGCATGATATGAACGTGAAGCATAGAAGCTGTGAAGAACATCTAATTGCAGCACAAACCACAAAAGTTAAAAACAACGATCACCTCAAGCACAAATACAGAAAAAGAAGAAGAGAAAATCTACCTGGAGCTCAGGAAAACAAATGTGTGAAGCAGCGAGGAAACCAGACTCGAGAGCAGCGAGAGAAGAAGGGAAATCAGCTTGGATAATGAACGTGTTAGCGAGCTGAGAGTTGAAATTGCAAGACCAGAGGTAAGCAGAGACATCCTGAGAGACAGAAGACGCGAGCTCGAGGGCCTTGAAGAGAAGGTTGCGCTGAAGAGGCAACGAAGCGAGGAGGTGATAACAGTGGCTGAGCAAGCTATAAGCCCTGAATTTGAGATCGAAGGAGGAAGGTATAGAGTTGAGGAGAAGAAGAGAGCGCTCGAGATGGGACTTGGCATGGTTGACATTGTGAGAGTAACGGAGTAGAAGAGCAGAGACACGGAGACGAGTCTTGACTTCAACAAGAGGAAAGAAAGAGATTTGGCTCTGGCAGATTGCTTCTAAGCATTTTATGGTTTTCCCAATCTCACCAAGCTTCTCGTGGTGATCCGCTAATCCCCATAGCCCTTCCGCCACTGCAGCACCTTCCATGGTTTTCTGCCATTGATTGAGAAAGAGAAGTCAAACGTGTAAGAACATCACTAAAGCCAAAACCAGTGTCGAACAACAATGATCAGAAATTAAACAGCTCTAGAACTTGTACAAAGGAATTGATACAATTACGCTACGAAATCAGACAAAGGGACTTGGCAATATGAGATTAGATCAAAATGGTCCCAAATTATCCCAAAAAAAAATACAGAATTTTCCCAATTTTGAAAATTGAAAATTTCAAGAGTCGCCTAAAAGGCTCATGTAACTCTTCCATGGGAGAAAAACAGAACAAGATCAAACAAGATGAATTCAACAGTGACAATTCAGTATAGAGAGAAAGTACCGGTGTTGCGAGAGTGACGCAACAAACTTCGTCGTCTTCTTCAGCAGTTCACCGGTCTTCAAAGCGGCCCCAACTCACAAGAGAGCTAAAATTGCAAATGCTCAAAAGGGTCGGAAGTTAAACCAGTGTAGCTTGTCGAAATACTGGGCTCGAATGGTTTGATCTCGGGATATTAGGCTCGTCGAGATTTTAGTTCGGCCAGTGTTTAGAGTTTCAGGATCGCGAATAGGTTTTCTTCAAGTAGGAAGCTTTATTCACTTGTGCAGTCGAAAACAAGGAGCAACTGTACTTTGATTGCTGTGTTGCTGGAGATCGGAGATGGTGGAACACCGCAAAGCTCTGACCTTTCTTCTCTCGGCGATGAAAATCGAAAGTTCTCTCGCCCGTCGTTAGATCCGACACACTGTGAAGATATCCAGGCCCGTTGCTTTTGACTCTAAATTTTGTCAGCTGAGAGGCCCAAGGCCTAATTTTTGTAAATTAAAACTTCTGTTTTTATTTTATTTTTAATAGCAACTTCTGTACTTTTTGATTCAGTAAATTGTAGGAAATTCTAACTATGTCTATACATATGCCTTCTGTTTTTAACTTGATTTAAATTTCCTTTTTACTCTTAAATTAAACAAAAAAAAACTTATATACTGTACAAGAAATACTTTATATGAAAAATATTTTTGAATATATACAACCAAAATCCAAACTAATTCTGAAATATGCAAAGAAAAGTCGAGCATTATTGCCATTTTAAATGTTCACAGGAATGAATTTACTTTTAGGAAAACAAATTAACGGTTTCAATCGGTGATGAAAGTTTAGCAGGTGAGTAAAAATAATGAAAATCATCAATTAGGTAACAACACTTTTTAATTGCATTCGATAAAGAAAAAATATACTGTTAGATACCGAATGCAACAAGCCATTTCGTTTGAATGACGAAGGAATTTAATACATCAAGACATTAATGCATATGAATGGAATAATGTGAATGACCAAAAAATGCATAAATCGAATTTCGTTTCACCGAAAAATGCATAAATCTGGTTTGTGACTCTATTTTTTAACTTTTTTTTTTTTTTTTTTGACAACATCTCTATTTTTTAACTTTATACAGTATGTATTTCACCCGCATGATAAAATAATTATATTTTTTCTACACGTGAGGCCTCCAGTCTAATGAGAGTAGGTCCCCACTCTAGTAACCCTCTCCGCGCGTATACTCATCATAAGTTATTCTCTACGGCCGATTCCGAACAAGTATGTATTCTATCACCGTTAAAAACGTCACAGCTTCTAATAAAAACACGTGGCTTTAATCCATCCATCCATTACGGTACGCTATTTCGTAGACGATCACAGACAACCAATTGCGCGAACGAACATCGTTACAGACAGTTTGAGGGTAAAATCGTCATTCAATAACGAGAACTTGCAGCGCAGGAAAACTCGCACGTGACATGCACACGCTTACGAGTCACACTCACACTCTCTCTCCCGGATATATAAACCCCACCGTGCTGATTCATTATTTAAGAAAGCAACATTTTGAAACTTTTTTTTTTTTTGTTCATTTTCTTCCTTCGTCTTCCCCGATAGAATCAAAAAGATATTCTGGTAAGAAAAAAATTGTTCACATGTTTCTGGGTTTATTGTTATGCATTTCCTTCTTCATACTCTCTTAACTTTTTTTTTCTCGATGCTTTTGAATTTTTTTTTCATATCACTTCAACTATTTACAAAATCTCCTTCAGCTATTTGAAATTTGTTCTGATGTTTCTGGGTGCATTGTTATGTACATTCTTTAGTTTTTTTTTTCTCGGAAGCTTTTGATTTTTTTTCCTTCCATTTTCACTCAACTATTTACAAAATCTCTTCATTTTCGCTGTATCAGATCTGTAATTTCCGTTGCTGATTTTTTTTCCCCGATCGAAATTGAAGGTTTGAAGGATCGGAGAGGAGAATCATCGGAGCAAGCAATAATCATGATTGTGAGCTTTTTTTTTTTTGTTCTCTCTCTGTAATTAATTGAATTCAACAAAAAAAAAAAATATTTTCTCTCTGTGATTTGGATTTGTTTGCTCTGTGCTCTCTCTCTCTCTCACACGAAGATCAAACAATATTCTCATCATTCCTCTTTAGTGATGTTGACACTGTTTCCTCTGTGTCTCCCACGCGCGTACCAGAGAGCGCGTGTGGTCTTCTTATTATTTTCCCAGAGTCTGCTTTTTTTCTCTCCTTTTCAAATATATTCTCCAGGAAACAACGGATTTTCTCTTTTAACAAACTTTCCATTTTCGGTTCTACCCAGGAAGAAAAAAAAGTGAACCTCTTGAGTAATATACTTGTGCAGGAAACGATGTTCGTGAAAAGGAATCCGATCAGAGGAGTCTCCGCCGGGAAAAGCTCTTCTCCGCCGCCACCGCCTGTGAATGGTAAAATCTGAATCGATTTGTTTCTTCGATTTTTGTATCTTCTTCTTCTCGCTTTCTCTTCTAATTCCAGTGTTTTCTCTCCTTTTACAGTTGCAGTCGCGCACATTAGAGTCGGATCTTACTACGAAATCGATTCCTCGATTCTCCCTCAGAGATCACCGGAGCAGCTTAAATCGATCAGAGTCGTCATGGTATCAACCGATTCTCTGTTTTTCTCCGTCATCAATTTGTGATGGATCTCGTTCTCTTCTTCTGGGTTTTAGAATTATTTCTTCTCCTCGCTCTGGTTTTTTTTTCAAGGTGGGAAAAATCACGGCAAGCGACGTGTCTCTCCGATACCCGAGCATGTACTCACTCAGATCGCACTTCGATTCCGGCGGTGGCAACAGGACTAAACTGGAGAATAGTAGTGGTGGTAGTCTTCTTCCCGTTTTGGACGAGAGCCATGTGGTGTCGGCGGAGTTAGCCGGAGATTTGCTTTACAGAAGAATCGCACCTCACGAAGTTTCCGTGAATAGAAATTCGTGGGGTTTCTGGGTTTCTTCTGCTTCTCGCCGGAGCAGCAATCTCTCGCGGAGGGAAACGGTTTCTCAACCGGCGTACAACACTAGGCTCTGTCGCGCGATTTCACCGGAGGGAAATTGCTGGTCTGAGCTGAGATCGAGAGGGATGATCAAATGGGGGAAGAGATTGCGCGTGCGGTACCAGAGCCGGAATAAGGAGGAAAACTCAAGAATGAAAGACGAGGAGGAAGACGAAGAGCTCCGCAAGAGGGCCAAGGTGTATGATCAGAAGAAGGAGAATCAGATCGTGGTTTATAAGAAAGGCAAGGTATCTGATCAGAAGAAGGATGATCAAATCGTGGTTTACAAGAGGAGAACAGAGAAGAAATTTATTGACAGATGGTCTGTTGAGAGGTAAAAGAGCAATGTTTTAACGAAATTGACGTATCTCTGAAATTGGAATTGCGCTTGATTCATCTGATTCTTTGTGGTTTCGATTTTGGAAATTTGAAGGTACAAGCTAGCTGAGAAGAACATGT
>NW_006256829.1:13909495-13958937 GCF_000478725.1 Eutrema salsugineum
CATCTGCTTAAGCACATGGCAGGGAAGGTAGCTCCTGGAGGTCAAGATAGGTTTAGGAGAAAACACAATGCAGATGGAGCAATGGAGTATTGGTTGGAGAGTTCTGATTTGATTCACTTAAGGAAAGAAGCAGGAGTCGAAGATCCTTATTGGACACCTCCACCTGGTTGGAAGCTTGGTGATAATCCTACTCAAGACCCTGTCTGCGCTGGAGAAATCCGTGAGCTCAGGGAAGGATTAGCTAGCTTGAAAAGGTAGAAAGCTAACTTATTGGGTTGGTTATATGAAAATCGATCTCTTGTTGTTGTCTTTATAGCAATTGTAACTCATGTGTGTCTTGGTCTTGAGCAGAGATTTGGAGAAACTCGCTTCGAATAAGGAAGAGGAGGAGCTTGTTCTCATGACTACACCTAATTCTTGTGTTACTAGTCAGAACGTGGACCATGATAACCTGATGACTCCAGCAATGGTAAAGAGCTTGAAACACTAACTGATCTCTATCTTGTGATAACTCTCTAATTTGATGCTTAACATCTCTGATGCTTCATGTCAGGAAATCTATTCCACTCTGCTGAAGAAGAAATACAAAATTGAGGACCAGCTAGTGATAATTTCAGAAACCTTGCTTAAAATGGAGGTACATATATATACAAACACTCCTCTTTCTAGTTGTAGCTGAACCATTATCCAAAAAAAGTGAAACCTTCTAAATTTGCTATGATGTCGTAACTATTCATTAATCAGAAAACATAAACCCCTGATCAGTAACAGATAACGAGAAAACTAGGAAATAATGTCAGTGAATACCATGTTAAATGTGTCCATTACAACTTTGTTGGTAAATGAATGATGATGAAACATTTGTGTGTGTTTTACGAATGCAAATGCAGGAAGACATGGGATTGCTTAAGAGAACAGTGGAAGAAAAGTGTCCTAAAAAGCCAGACTCAACAGAGATGCCTCTGCTACTAGAGGATTCACCAAAAATGAAGACACTAGAAGTGAACACGGAAAACCAAATCACAGAGTCACCTCAAAAGGGCAAAAGTGATGATCGACAAGAACAAAGATCACCACTTTCACTTATAAACAACACTGGTTTCAGAGTCTGCAGGCCTGTGGGGAGTTACTCATGGCCTAAGCTGCCTGCTCTTGCTTCTGCTACTGACACTGCCGAGGTTACTTATTCGCCAAGTCACCGACCATCTCCTTCTTCACCTAGTCACCGACCATCTCCTTCTTCGACTACTTTTCCGGTCAAGCCAGTTGCAGCTAAGCCCCCTATCGGCTTTCCTTTTCCCTTCGAAATCACCTCCAAAGAAGCTGCCACATATCTCTTCAACATTTAAAGCTCTCATCGAAAACTAATGCATCAGATCTTTGCTTCCCCAAAAAGTAAGTTCTAGTTTATAAACTACAAGCAGGCGGGTATTTACAAGATATCACTTATAGGATTTAAAGTACTAAAAGAAGGATAATACTTATTCTTATGGAAATAATTGGGAATTTTGAACTTTTGTTTCTTCTTTAATTTTAGGAATTTTATGTCTCTGATTAAGTATATATAGAGGGATGAGTTGAATCGGCTTATCATTTAGGGAAATATTTTGAATACTGGGATCAGATGATTCTGTATTACTGAACAATTTTTATTAATGATACGGTTATATATTATACTTATTCAACTCCATAAGGCTTTTTGATTTCAAATCCAATTTTTGCGCTTTTTTTATTTCAAATCTAACTTATGCGAAATTTTTTTGAGAAATTTTCAATGTATCACGTGGAATAGTTATGTTATATTATCTACAGAAATAATATTTTGCGATTACATGACGTATACAACTAGAGTATTTGTAACTTTGTAAGTAGAGAATGTCGTGGTACTTAATTAACTGATCCGGTCCGGTCCGGACCGGTTCTTTAGAATGCTTTACTATCTTTTCTCAAATCAGAACCGTCCACATTATCACGTATGCCAATCTTCACTACATTTTACAATTGCTTCTGATTTTGTTCAGGTAATTCTTCATTTGGAATCACAAACTATAACTTAAAACAGAATGGTTATTTTTGTTTGTTAAAGATATAACATAATGGTTATGCTCATACATTGTGGTAATGAGTCTAATGACATAGTGGAGTATGTTGTAGGTGGGCTGAGCACAGCCCCCTTTTTTCGTAATTTCGCTAAAAGCCCATTAAAGTCATAGGTCAACAAGCCCATTTGCAAAGGGTAAAGCGAGGTCGTTTGGGAAGATGACATTTTCATATCAAAGGACCAGCTCGTCACCTCGACACGGATGGGATAGCTCGCCCCCTCGACATGGATGGGACAGCTCGCCACGTCAGCGGAGATGAAACAGCTCGCCAGCACGACGTTTCGATAGACGGTCGGTCAGGTCTATTTACCCGGCCGCCCAAGCTAGTCTGACCGAGATGTAACCTAATCTCAACACTATAAATAGCCCTGTAACTTCATTTATTACGGGATCCGTAATCTGAAATAGAGACTAAAACACTCGATACTTAAAATCTTCAACTCTTACCTCGTTTACTTGACCTCGTAATATCACCTCGAAAACATCATATCGATCTCACCTCTATTTAAACAAGAATCTCCGAGCTCCACCTAGATATATTTACCTAAATAACCTCGTGTGCGGATACGATACAACAATTGGCGCCCACCGTGGGGCTAAGAGATTTCTTTCTACGCAAAGAGGAGCTCGATAATGTCAGGAATTCAAATCAACGAAACGACTACCTTACGAGATCATCACCGATAATGGCCCAAAATTAAGGCAACCGATGTGAAGAACTTCGTCTGGAAGAACATCATCTGCCGCCATGGATTACCTTACGAGATCATCACCGATAATGGCCCTCAATTTATCTCTGATGTCTTCGAGGATTTCTGCGCCAAATGGAGAATACGACTTAGCAAGTCTACACCGCGATATCCACAAGGAAACGGCCAGGCCGAGGCAACCAACAAAACCATCCTCGACGGCATCAAAAAAAGACTCGAAGATAAGAAAGGCTTATGGGCGGACGAACTGGACGGAGTCCTATGGTCACATCGAACTACACCGCGTAGATCGACGAATAAAACCCCTTTCTCATTGTCTCACAGCATGGAAGCCTTAGCCCCCGCCGAGGTTGGTCTACCAACCATACGCAGAACGATGTTGACACAAGACGATAAAAAAAACGGAAGAATGATGAAAGATAGCCTCGACATGCTCGAGGAGGAGCGATCACGCCCTGTTACGTATGCAAAATTATCAGCAGCAAATCTCACGATACTACAACAAACGCGTGAGAGGAAGGCACTTCGAAGCCGGCGACCTCGTCCTTCGAAAGGTGTTCGAGAATACCGAAGAATACCGCGCCGGAAAACTAGGCGCAAAGTGGGAAGGCCCCTACCAAATCACCAACGTTGTAAAACCTGGCGTTTACGAGCTGATGACGATGGACGGCGAAATGATACCTCGATCTTGGAACTCGATGAACATCAAGCGGTACTACTACTAGAATAAAAAAAAAAAAAAAAAAAAGGACGCTCACCGAGCTATACTCGGTCGAGCTATATCTCGAATGTGAACTACGATCGGCTTGATCCCAGTTTGTTGGGTACGTAGGCAACCTCTTACGAGGTACAGCTGTTAATAAAATTTTATTTATACGAACTTTCACTTCGACATCTTTCACTTCGACATCTTTCACTTCGACATCTTTCACATCGACATCCTAGCTAGATGTTCGATCCTCTAATACGCATTTCCCTACAATGCAAACTCTTAATCAATCCTACGGAACAAAAACCTTACGATTGTGAGAGAATAAGCCGGGACCAGTCCCACATCCTTTCTTAAATCACCTGAATAACTACGTCGAGATCATTCTCACTATTCGGACACGATTAATGAAATAAAACAGGGTAAGCCGAGTCATACCTCACACCTATTGTTCCCGTAAGCCGAGTTTCACCTCGCACCTATTTTTCCCTTAAGCCGAGTTTTACCTCACACCTATTATTTTACTAAGTTTTATCTCGCATCTCGTACCTCGCATCCATTATTTTCTTAGGTCAAGTCTCACGCCTATCACTCGTAAGTATTAAGTAAGTTCTCACTTCGTTCCAATCTTTTTGAACCAATTTTCACCTCGTATTAAGCATTTCATCTCAAATGTACTGACGATATTCACATTGGTCGTTTTGTTTTGCTTAAAAATACCTCGTATTTACTTTTTCTTTATAAATTAAATCGTGAGCATTAATTAAATTAAACAGGTCGAGTCCTTACAAGCGCGGCTAAATAAAAAAAAGTCAAAAGAAAAAAGCAATAACAAACGAGAAAAAGGCAAGTAGGATCTAGTCTTCAGGCTCGCTGCCGCCCTCGCGGTTCTCTTCGTCCTCAGCATCATCTCGATCCGAACCATCATCTGGAGTTTCAGGGTAAGCCGGAGGCAAGTCGCCTTCCTCGAGGTCCGTGAAGCTGAGGTTCTCGAGCTTCTGTTCGCAATCGCGCTTCGACGATTCCAGCTCAGCTCTCAACTCTGCTTCGGACGCCTCTTGCTCCTTCAAGAGATCAAGGCACTCCAATGTACCTCGAGCCTGAACCAGATCGAGCTTAACCTTCTCAATCGCCTCCTGTTGAGCAACCCGAATCCTCAGCTGATCGATGCGCCCGGAATTCTATGCCTCGGCATCCGCCCAAATTCGGTTCGTCTCTGCTTCGATCCTCTCATCAGCTTGTCGCTGTGCCCGGACGACCTCAATGGCGATCGACTTCTCGACCTGGATCTTAGCCTCATTAACAATTTGAAGATTGTTGACTAAGTCCAGATTCTCCTGCTTCATCGCCTCGATCTTATCTGTCAGCTCCTTCACCCCGGCATTGAGCTGTTCCGCCTTTCTTTTCATCGTTTGCCAATTATCCTCGGCAACCTTTTGCTGCTCGATAGCGGAGTCACGTTCCTTCACCGCTCTTTCCCCAGCAGCCTGGGCATCCTTCAGCCGAGCTGCACCATTCCGGAGCCAGCGCATGTATTGCCCCCTCGCGCGATTGCAGCTCGCAATGAACTGAAAATAAAGATAAAAAAAAATATATCAGTCGAGCTCACAGATTATTAAAGCGTAAAGAGAAGATTCCAAACATACCTTGAAGGCGAAGCTCGCCATATCCTTGAAAGCCCCATCGGTACCAGGAGGGACCTCGGAAGTGGAGCCTCTTATCATCCCAAATAGCTCAGCACATTTGTCGACGTTGTTGACAAACGGCTCACTCGACTCAGGGTATTCAAACTTGAAGCTCCAGTCGATCTCCTTGATTTTGTCGTCGCCAGCTGGATCAACCCTAGGCCGTTTGCTCGCAGCCTCCGATCCAACTTGACCGCCCTCGTCACCATCCCCGGAAGGTTTCTTCTTTTTTCCTTTCGCCTTAGCCTCGGCGAACTTCTTCTTCTCGGCGAGGCGAGCAGCCTCGGCTTCCTCCTTCCGTTTCTTCTCCTCGCGTTTCCTCTTCTTTTGTTTCTTCTCCTCGCGCCTCGCTGACTACGTGGCTTCATCGGCTCCATCGTCAACTTGTTGAGTAGACACTTGGTCATCGGCACTCTGAGCCTCGACCCCACCTTCTGTTGCGGCCTCGAGATTTACGTCGCGTTGAGTAACGACCTCAACCTCTTCTTGGGTCGGCACTGGATCTGTGCGTGCAGGCCGAGATGCGGAAGGACCTCGATCCTTACTCCCGCTCTTCTTGGCCTTCAAGCGTGCAGCGAGGCTGGGCGCGTTGACTTGAATAGGAGCCATCGCAATCGCTCTCTCCCTTAGAGAATTTTCTCTTCTCCAACTAGCTGAAATAAAAGAACATGTTAGACGACATAAAAGCTCGACTTGAAATATCGACGACATCGAACTTACTGTTCGTAATACGAGAAATGGCAGCCTCGACTCTTCGGCGATGAATGTCAGGCCAATGTTGTATCCCAACAGCCCTAATCTTCTGGATATTCACGTGGAAATTCTCCGGGAAAGCTTCGAGCTGGACGTTTCGATCTGCAAAAGAAAAATGAGGAAACATCAGCAAAAGAAAGGGAAAACTCGAAATACGACCGAATTAGCGATCTACCGATGCTATGGCTCCACTCGTTCCTAAAATCTCTGGTCGTATCGACGACCAACGCCTCGTCCACTTTGGCGAAAAAGAAAGACGCCTCCCAGCTTGGCGTCCTGTTGACGGGATAAACCAAGGAACAGTCTTTCCTTGCCTTTATCGTATATGTGCCCGGGATCGAGTTGTTCTTCTGAACCGTAGTCATCTCCTCGAAGAAACGCCAGTCCACGTCGACCCCAACCTCGCTCCCAAATAACAGGGCCGCGACCATGAACCGAATCCCCGCTGGAAGGATTTGCGAGAACGCAATGCCTCGACAATGGACGTAATCCGTCAACAACCTCGGCAGAGGCATCCAGAGATGACAAAGGCTGAACCACGCTTCGTAGAGCGTGACCCAACCCACTGGTGCGTGCCATGGTCGATCTTCAGGCCCCGACGCCATCAGCTCGCCTCGAAAACCTTACCGCAACTGAAATTCCTCGAGGCGTTGAGCCGTCATCTGTGAAGAAATGTTGACTAGTCGATTCCTGATGGCTCCCTTGCGCTTGGAACCTTTACGTCGAGGTTTGGCCTCCTCACTTTGTTCCTCTTCCTCGCCCTGACCGTCTTCTTCTTCACCCCCTTCATCGACCTCTTCCTCAACACGCTCCACAGCCTTCCCATCACGATCTTCTTCCTCGAAAGGAACTATTTGAAGATCCGTCACAGTTTCACCTCGCGGAGACGCCCCGTCGGAACGAACTCGATCCGCCAATTCGACCAACGGAGATTCTCCTTGATCCGATTGGATGTCGGACCTCGAAGACACCTCAGGAGAGGAGCTAGAACTCCCAGAGGCTTATTGTTCAGACCTAGAGCCAGACTCTAAGCTCGACTCGATGCACTGACCCCCCGAAGACATTACTGGATGTCGGATGACAATAAAAGCAAAATAACACAAAGACGAGTGCTAGAGAGAGAAAGGAATTCTAGAGAGAAAGGAGAGCAAGATTACCTTTTGTAAGCGGAGAAGAAAATGAGAAGAAGAGGAGGAGAGCATAATATATAAGGAAGAAAAAACAGCGGTTACCGAGGAAAGCAATCATGATCCGGACGCTTCCCAGTACTTTATTTAGCGACGGATTCCACGCGCTTCCCGAAAACTACGCCTCCACTCGCGACTCTTCACTGCCTAAGACGACCGTTGCCTTTTGCGACTCTTCGTAGCCCAAGATGACTGTTTCCTTTTGCAACCCTTCACTGTCCAAGACAACCGTTGCTCTTTGCGACAACCGTTTCCAAGTATCACCTCGACTCCGAAGACCCCACATCGATATCGAGGTCCACAAGAATGAAAGTTCTCCAGCTCGATGCGTTGAATATCGAAGTAACATCTCCATCAACGGACTGGGGGGGGACAATTGTTGTAGGTGGGCTGAGCACAGCCCCCTTTTTTCGTAATTTCGCTAAAAGCCCATTAAGGTCATAGGTCAACAAGCCCATTCGCAAAGGGTAAAGCGAGGTCGTTTGGGAAGATGACCTTTTCATATCAAAGGAGCAGCTCGCTACCTCGACACGGATGGGATAGCTCGCCACATCGACATGGATGGGACAGCTCACCACGTCAGCGGAGATGAAACAGCTCACCAGCACGACGTTTCGATAGACGGTCGGTCAGGTCTATCTACCCGGCCGCCCAAGCTAGTCTGACCGAGATGTAACCTAATCTCAACACTATAAATAGCCCTGTAACTTCATTTATTACGGGATCCGTAATCTGAAATAGAGACTAAAACACTCGATACTTAAAATCTTCAACTCTTATCTCGTTTACTTGACCTCGTAATATCACCTCGAAAACATCATATCGATCTCACCTCTATTTAAACAAGAATCTCCGAGCTCCACCTAGATATATTTACCTAAATAACCTCGTGTGCGGATACGATACAACAGAATAATCTTGATTTCCGCGATTCAATTTATGACCCGGTGTATCAGTGTAGCAAAAAACAAAAAAAAAATATCTGAACTATCTTTTTATTTATTTAGTAGTGATGAAAATAATTGGTATTATAATCGTGAAGAATAAAATAAACAAAGCAGTAATATATGTAACTTGCCCAATTGCACCCCTAAAATTTGTGGCATTTTTAGAAATTAATTAGCCACTTGTAATTTTCTGGTTCAACTTGTAAGTATCATACATATCATGTACCAAAACCAAGTATGGAGAAAATAATTAAATAAATAAATCTTATTTATGTGAAAATAGTCTCAAGTTTGATTGATAGTCAATCACTTGTTCCCGAAGAAATTTGACGAAAAAGGGTTGCAGTTCACACTTGTATTATCCTATTTTTGCGTTTAATTCATATCGTATAAGTGTATATTTGAAATTATAGAGTGGTAGGGTGGTAATACTTTCTAAAGCATATCCCCACTTGGGAAATAAGTATAACCTACCAAAACAGTTCACAAACACGATATGTACGTATGTTTTCATAATAGCATTCATGTTCCTTTCTGACTCTAGAATCTGAATCAACGGTCAGATTTCTTTTTAATAAAACTTTAAATTCACATTCTACAATTTTCGTTTTTTCAACATTAAACCAAGATTTGGTGAACAACAAAAAAAAAATATTGAACCCTGAACAGAGTTTGAAAAAAAAACACATTTGAACTCAGATAGATGCATAATGCATTCGGAAAAAATACCAAAGTACTAACTATATATATATATATATATATATATATATATATGTATGATGTTTTGTTTTCATCTAGAATTTATAAATTCTCGAGTTTACATGTTTCTAAGTTTCAAAAGATGTGGATTACCATGATATTTCAGTAATAGCAAACTTTTATTAAAAAAAAAATATAAACAAAAAAAGCGAAATAGACATGAATTTCATTAGACTCGATCCTCAACTAAACCTCAAAACTCTTTCAACACAAATCACTTAAACAGATTTATAAGAAATTAACTTTATCAGATTTACACATGCATCTTATAACGCCAAACTAATCTTCACATAAGCTTTGTTACAACAAGTAAACCTAGTCTTCATTTAAAAAATGCAAAAAAAAAAAACTAGTAAACCTAGATATCATAAATACTATTAAGCATTTTAGTACCTTTCGAATTAAAATGCTATGTTTAGCCTTAACATGAAATTATTGATGTCGTTTTGTAAAATGAACTAATTCGCGCAAGTCAGCTCAGCTCATCACAAATTAGAGTATTTCACTTAATTAGTTTATTTATTATTTGAAATTATATCTATCAATTTTAACTTTCATCTAACTAAGTCGTGAGTTAAATGAATTAGTTCGAAAGCTAATCCTAAGTAAACGCTACACTTAATTACTTCCAACAAAATCAGATTATATAAAAAAATATACATAATTAACTTTACGAGAATATGAAAAAAATACAAAAATCAAATAAAAAGTTGTGTATAATTAACATGTATTCATACTTCATATATGCAATATAAAATCTGTATATAGATACTGAATAAAGTCAGTTAGCTTATAATCCTTGTATATAAACATCATCATGTACATTCATTCTAAGTTAACGAGAAATGTTTTTCTCTCTTAATATGCCCAAGATTATAAGGAGTGTCTAACAAAAATGGGATAGACGGAGAGAGCCGACATGAGAAAGCGTTATAGAATACAATCTTGCTGGCTCGCTGGACCTGGACTGTTTGAGTTTTTATCATGCGATCAAAGATTTTTATTATTATTAGCATTCATAGAAGAAATGTTTGATAAAACCGTAAAAATAAAAAACAGATTTTTTTTTAATATGTACTGTATTTAACTATATTGTAAAGATAAGAAATCATATTATTCAAAGGTAGTGTAAATGGTTATAGTTAACTTATAAATCTTATATTTTAAACGAGTATAAAAAATAGTTCAAATTCGAGCTGACTTGAGGCAGCTCATGGGCAGGCAAATGGCTCTTTAACAATTAACACCTAACCATAGAAATCAAATGTATTTAATCTAGTATTTGTTTTTTCCTATATAACCTATAAATTTTCAGCGTATGGAGAATGGGGCAAAAAAAAGTTAAGTTCAACACATATGAGAAATAGTTGACAATATATAAAAATAAAAAATATGTTGGCAACCACAAAAAAAAATTAGGGAAATAGTTTGTTTAATTAAGATTCTCGAGGATGAAGAGTTCCTAAACTTCCTATAGAGCCGGAAAGGAGCACACCAGCTAGCTGTATAAGTGTTTGACCTTCTTAATTATTTATTTAAGTATTGGAACTATACTTTAAACTCAATATTATAATTTTCAATTTATGTTCCATGTTCTCATTAAAACCAGTTTTCAACTCGAAGACAACTGTAGCTAGGCTTTGCCTTAACCATTTCATTTCATTTCGGCTGAGTCTGTGTCAATTAAAAAAATTGCTTTGTGTGTCAAGGGGACAAATTAACAAAGTATTCATTGCTTAGAGACTTTCTATCATATAATATACATAAGAAACTATTATTAAATATTTGTGTTATGTGAAAAGAATGTTAGTGTTCTAAAAATTGATTTGTATGGTGTTTTAGGTGCTAGGCCACCACTCTTAATTTCTTTCTTTTTTTTTTGGTTTTTTGTATCGATTAATATTAATTTTTTAAAACATTTTATCAAATTAAAGCAATATAGTCATCTAGCTAGTTTAATATTAATATTAGAAGTTAGAAAAGAATCATCTAGATAGGTCTAGAATTATATGTACTACATTCTGGAAATATAAATCTACAAGTCTTATAAAGCAAATATTAGCTAGTAAACTTTTTGTTTCTATAATTTGTTTTATAAACGTTATACGTTAGCCATCCGCAGTATAGTATTCTTCATTCACTTATGTTTCAGCTTATTAACTCCTAAGATTTCTTCTCTAGTTTTGGTTTATCTTTGGGGTTAAAAATGTAACTTACTTACCACCTACATGTTCTAGGGTGATCGGATTCTCATTTTCTCACGCAAGCAGTGTCTAACCATTATCAAAATCTTAATGTTTAAGCAATTTTCTCCCAAATTTAGCGATAAATAAAATCCCACTAAAACGGTCGAATAAGAATCTCGACTTTTTAATCATTCACAACTCTCTTCAGTCTTCACGACCAAATTTCTTGAAATGTTTCTTTCAAAAAGAAAAAAAAACATCTTGAAATGTAGAAATGATTAGAATAAAATAGATTGGCTGTAGTTTGTTTTGATTATTGCAACGACGACAAAGATTAATTACCTGTTAGAGTTTCTGATTATTATACGAAATAAATACTTGATTTATATGCAAGACTTCAACCATAATATATAAGAATTGTGTAGTGGATATAATACTTTACACTTCTGAAAAAACAAAGATAAATCCCGTAATTAATCAGCTACCTCTACACACACACATATATATACACACACATAACATAAATATGCAACGTTCATAATCATCATTTGTGGTTAATTAAATGTCTTTGGAACTTCCGGTGTTTGATATTTCAAAGCCTTTAAGCGAGTCATCGCTGACGTCACTACAAGATGCGTGTAAAGAGTGGGGTTTCTTCTACGTGACAAACCACGGCGTCTCCGGCGACATGTACAAGAAACTCCGGCGATTCTCCGGCGGAGTTTTCGAGCTAGGAGACGAGGAGAAGATGAAGATGGGAGCGTATAACTACACTCCACGTTTCATCGCATCTCCGTTCTTTGAAAGCCTCCGTGTCTCAGGTCCCGATTTTTACGCTTCGGCTAAGTCTTCTGTTGATGCTTTTTCCGACCAACCTATGGATGAAGAGTTCAGGTATACATAAATTACGTACATTAATTATGTTTCTATTAAAATATACTCCTTGATATTTTTTTTTGGCAATTCCCCAAACGATGTCATTAAATGGGTTGCATTAAAAAAAAGCTGATCCATATATCTATCTTGAAGTTAACCTTAGAAATCAATTGTTGACCAAGCAATTAAAAAGCTTAGAAACCAATTAAGCTGCCCTCTCAAGTCTCAATTAATTGATTTGCGACCTATGAAATGGATTGTACCTTCTCGTTTCGACAAAGAATTTTACATAAGTCCTAAAGAATATTTCATGCAAATTGTTTTTCCAAAATATCAATTCATCGATCATTACTAAAGAAAGAAAAAGAAAAATTGCATCAACATTTACTTTTGTATTTTTTTCATCAATTTAACTAGTAGAACGGTGTCGTGAAAATTTAGGATTGTCAAACAGAAATAAATAAATAAATAAAAACCCAAGAAAACACCAATAAAAACAACCCAAACCTGATTCCAATATTGGTCACTTTATTCTATAAGTGCGCATTGCATATTTGCATTCTATTCAAGCATTTATTCATGCACTCATATATTCTTTGTGTCTTTGTGATACATTAAAAATGTGAAACTTAGGAATGTTAAGCTGTTTTAACCATTTCTGTCTGGTTATGCTTCAGCTTTTTTTTGTTTTTTTTGTTCTAATCTGAAGACCGGCCGGTCATATATTTTTGCGGACAGTTTACTGATAAAAACTCCGAAAAGTAAAACAAATAATAATTATAGTTGTGACCGGTACAACTTTTTTTTTGGGTGCAAAGTTGAGTGGTACAACTTAAATCTATTAAAGTTGGTTCTATATATGTAAAGATTATATCTTAATTCTTGAAAGTCATTTTTGAAAGTCTTTCAACTTTTAACTAGGAATGTTAATATGAGTTTATATGACCCGTAGTGATCTTATATATGTGTATATATATCGATTTTTCTAATCATTTTTGTTGTTGTTTCAAAGCGGGTTGATGAAAGAATATGGAGAAAAGATGACAGAACTATGCGAGAAAATAATGAAAGCCATTCTTGCCAGCTTCGGAGACGATCTTCATCACAAATATTACGAGTCTGAGTTTGGAAACTGCCATGGCTACTTCAGGATCAACAACTACACAATCCCTTTACAAGAAGATCAAGAAGATGATGAACATGATCAAGACGAAGTTGATTTGATCGAAGGGCTGGGAATGCACACGGACATGAGTTGCATCACGATCGTTGATCAAGACGACATTGGAGGTCTTCAAGTCAGAACCAGAGACGGGATGGGTCTGATGGATATTAACCCTAAAGAAGAAGCTCTTGTCGTCAACGTCGGAGATCTATTGCATGCTTGGACCAACGGACGGCTGAGATCGTCTCAACACAGGGTTGTATTGAAACGGCGTGGTTTCGTCGGTAACAGATTCTCACTGGCGTTTTTCTGGTGCTTCGACGATGAGAAAGTCGTGTTTGCCCCTGACGAAGTCGTTGGAGATTGTGAGAGTGAGAGGGTATTTCGGTCATTCAAGTGTGGGGATTATTTGAGGTTTAGGGAGAGTAATGAGAAAGGGAAGTTCGAGAAAGTTGGGCACACGGTCGAAGACTTTGCACGAATTGAAGATCAGTAATTAATTTTTGTTTTGTTTTTTTGTTTTGGTTTGATATGATAAACTGGTAATTTAAATTTGACAAATATACACTAAAATACAACACTTGCATTTTTATTGCTTTGTATTTAGTTATAAAAATTCAAACGAAAACTTGCTTACATTTTCCCTTATATTTTGAATCCTATAGGAAGAAAGTTTTGTATTAGACAATGTTTTCATAGACTCAAACATCAATCAACATAATGATACTTGTGAACGTTAACATATATAAAGCGGAGCAAAATAGTTTTGATACGGACAGATTACACTACATAATGAAGAAAACCTGTTTTTCCAATCATCCCTTGCTATGTATACTTACTCTTGTTAGCTTCTTCAAGCTATACTTGTTTTTAAATTTTTTTTTCTGAGAGAAGCTACAAATTTGGTAAAATTGTTTAAAAACAACAAAATCGAGATATATATTGATCCGAAAGCAAACAAAAATAATATCGCTGCATTTGTAGAACATAACAAAAAAAAAAATAATAGAAAATTAACCTGAACCTTGGTTTGATCTAGACATGGGGTCCTTCAAGCATTTTCTTACCACCTGAGCTTCTTAGCCCCCTGTTCATTGTCTTCACCACATTTTACTTTTTGTTTTCTTCTTGTTCTTGTTGTGGTGATTTATCTTAAGCTTCTTCCAGTTTTGTACTTGTGCGCAAGGTAAGCCTCTTAACCTTGTTCTCTGCAAAATCACTACCACAACATATAAACATGTTCCTGGCAAATCAATAATTGAGTCAGTATCAAGGAAGAAGAGAAAATGTGATTCACTCCTTTATTTACTATTACTTTTTTCACCAAATGTATAGGTTCTACTGATATTTTAAAGAGCAAATCTGCAAAAGAAAAAGAGAAAAACTAAAGTCGTAAAGTCCTTGATCATAAAGGCAACAATACAAAAAACTAAAAACGCAAGGCAAGACTATACAAACTTACCGCTTTAGAAGCTTCCTCGCTCGTAGAGAACTCAACAAACCCACATTCATACCATTCAAGTGGACGATGACCTTGTAAGAAGTGATAGTTCCAAACTCAGAGAATAAAGCTTGAAACTTTTCGTCGTTAACTGAATCCTCTAGAATCTTCACATAGAGATTCAAACCTTGAAACACTCTCACATTTTGTTTTATCTTCTCTAATTTGAATTCAGCTTTCAAATCTTCAACTATATTATTTTTCCTCTGAGCCCTCCCAACATACAACTTTTTTCATGGACGGATGTCCCATTCAACTTCTCTATCACAGTAACCGCAGCTTCAGAATTTTTTAAAATTCACAAAGCCAAATCTTCTAGATTTACTATTTGGGTCTCTCATCACAATCACGCTAGTAACCATTCCAAATTTCCTGAAATTCTATTTCAAATCAGCATTCACCGAAGTATGAGCAATTTTTTTAACATAAACATTAGGGGAAACCAAAGACTCATCCCATTGACATGGTGTAGTGATTTATTTATTTAGAGGAAGATGACTTCAGAGAAAGTGAGTTGGTTAAAAACGTGGTATATAGTGGGAGAAATTTAGGGAATGCTTTAAATACGTTTTCGGTTAATCTAGTTTTCATTACTTCTTAATTTTGTGACTTTCTTTTACTTTTTAGGTTAAATTGTTTTGTGATTTAGATGATACGTCACATATCAATTTTTAATT
Organism: Eutrema salsugineum; assembly: GCF_000478725.1. Lineage (NCBI taxonomy): Eukaryota > Viridiplantae > Streptophyta > Magnoliopsida > Brassicales > Brassicaceae > Eutrema > Eutrema salsugineum. The sequence continues at coordinate 13,924,753 of NW_006256829.1, forward strand.
GCACAAGTGATTTGTGTTTTAGTAGATACAAATTTTTATATAAAAAATTATTTGAAAGATTAGGAATATTAAGAATTGAGGCAGACCTTAAAGTTTTCTTAGAACCATAAAATAAGAACATCTGAATGGAAATAAGTTTTGCATAATTAGAATAGACACCTTCTTAATTGTACAAGTTTAGGGCATTTACTATTTAAATTTTTTTAATCATTATATTGTATATGAGACTAAACTTCATCTCCATTTTGACTTGAGCGTTAGTCAAATTGTTCTTGGGATTACCAAATTCACATTCATCCAAAATTTTCCTTTCTAAACACCACTCGCACGCGCATTCGCCCATTGATTCAGAATTTATCTCACAAAAATCATTTCTATAAAGTTTGGATGCAAAGTCCAATTGATTTAGGTCATTGTCGTTTGCCTCATCACAAGGTCATTTGGAAAAGAGCACTGCTCTGACATATCATAGCCCATTGATTCACATCCAGCATCTCTCTAGTAAAATTTAATACATTTTTTAATCTTAAAAAGTGGATAGTTGAGACTTTAAAAGAAAAACTAAATCAAAACATGGCAAAAATTTGACTTTAAAAGTTATAAAATTGTTACAGGCTAACACGAGTACCCCAAAGAACTTTTCTATGGATTTGTAGCAAAACAAACTTTAAAAGAACTGACTTGCTGCTATGAGTACTGTCCAAACTCTATTTTAGTGTATAATCATGACATCTTGTCATAAGTCCTTCTCCAAGCAGTTTATGTGCTGACTTTCTGAACTTTAAGCTCACCCAATAAGTTAAAACGTTAAAGAAGACTGTGGAGAAAATGAAAGCACTAAAAGATGAAAATTACAATGAAGTGGAGATAAAAGACTTTAAGGCTTATGTGATGGCTGAAACTGCACTGGTCTCAGCCAAGATTCGAAAAATAAGATTGGAGGTGGAGGAGGAGGAGACGACGGAAATGGAGACAGCTGCAGCGGCGGCAGAAGACACTAAGTGAAGCGGATGTTATGTGTTATTTGAATTTATTGGTTCCGTCTCTGTTGTTCTTTTTTTTTTTAACATCTTAAATTTATATTACTTAGACCATCTCCAATGGTCCCTCATTTTGAGGGAAAACATCTAAAAATGAGGGAAACTCTTCTTCAATGATACTTCATTTTGAGGGAAAACATCAGTTTATGAACAGTATTACATCAAATTTGAAGGAACACTATTCATCCCCTCATTTTACTTTTAACTTTATTTATTTGCAAAATGATCCTTATAGTTTTACATGTATCTCATCTATATCTAAACAACGTTTTAAACTTTTATTTACTATACAAACAAAATATTATGGTTTATATGATTACTTATAAGAGTTTATAAGTTTTTATAAGGATTTATAAGATTTCTTATAAGGATTTATAAGATTATAATTATTTGTTATTGCTTTGTCAAAATGTCTATATTGTATTAAAATTATATTTTCACATTTTTATTTATAAAGTTAATTAATATTTATTTATAATTATGGATCACTCAAAACCTCCGATTCTGACTGCTGAAGCTTTTAATGGTTCATTGCCCGAAATTAATGATTCTGTAGCTAAGCCTGAATTACTGCAACCTTTATTATCGGAGAATGCTGTTAGCAAGACATTGAATGATAACAAGGATCAATCTGGCGGAGAGGAAGAGAACACAAGCCGGAGAAAACGTCGGAGCCGGTGGGATCCTCTGCCTACTCAATTGGTTAATAACCCTATCACCGAAGGTGGTGGTGGCGGTAGTGATTCCAATACTGGGATGAAGAAGCGTAAGTCTAGATGGGCAGATGATGAGCCAAAACCGGTAATACAGCTACCTGATTTCATGAAGGATTTCGCCAGTGGTATCGAATTTGATCCCGAGATTCAAACTTTGAATAGTAGGTTACTTGAGATCAGTAGGATGTTGCAGTCTGGTATGGCTTTAGATGATAGACCGGAAGGACAAAGGTCTCCTTCACCAGAACCTGTGTATGATAACATGGGAATTAGGATAAACACTAGAGAGTACAGAGTGAGAGAGAGGTTGAATAGAGAAAGACAAGAGATCATCTCTCAGATCATTAAGAAGAACCCTGCTTTTAAACCTCCGGCGGATTATAGGCCTCCTAAGCTCCAGAAGAAGCTTTTCATTCCGATGAAGGATTTTCCGGGTTACAATTTCATCGGTCTTATTATTGGTCCCAGGGGGAATACTCAAAAGAGAATGGAGAGGGAAACAGGTGCTAAGATTGTGATTCGGGGAAAAGGGTCTGTAAAAGAAGGTAGGCTCCAGCAGAAAAAGGATTTGAAATATGACCCTTCGGAAAATGAGGACTTGCATGTTTTAGTCGAGGCTGAGACTCAGGAAGCTCTTGAAGCTGCTGCTGGTATGGTTGAGAAGCTGTTGCAACCTGTTGATGAGGTGCTGAATGAAAACAAGAGGCAACAACTCAGGGAGCTTGCCACCTTGAATGGATTGATAAGAGATGAAGAATTCTGTAGGCTGTGTGGTGAGCAAGGACATAGACAATATATGTGTCCGTCTCGTACAATTACCTTTAAAATTGATGTTCTTTGCAAGATTTGTGGTGATGGTGGACACCCTACTATTGATTGCCTAGTGAAGAGTACAACTGGGAAGAAAATGCATGATGAATATCAAAAATTTTTGGCAGAGTTGGGAGGAATTGTCCCTGAATCTTCTCTCAAACAGAGTCCTACCTTGGCTCTTGGTACGGGAAGTAATCCTTTGTAGGCTAACAATGCGGGGAGTGGGGCAAGTGCTCATCCTGACTTAAGGTTAATTCCGGCCAAACCTTCCAAAGAATATGACGAAAGAAATCTGTACATTGGGTTCTTACCTACGATGCTTGAGGACGATGACTTGATTAATCTGTTTTCACCCTTTGGTGAAATTGTGATGGCAAAGGTAATTAAGGACCGTGTCTGGTCTGAGCAAAGACTATGGTTTTGTGAAGTACGCTGATGTCCAGATGGCCAATACTGCTGTTCAGGCAATGAATGGTTACCGGTTATAAGGTAAACCACTTTCTGTTAGGATTGCTGGTAAACAGCCAACGTCTACTAGAAGATGTATCTGGCGACATTGATAACCAACCACTTCTAATACCGAGAAATTGAGCTAGGTCTCAAAGTCCTCAGATTGTTCTTCCCTGCAAACGCCAAACGACTAGCATACCGAAAGTTTACAGATTTAGAAAACGAGTAAACGGAAGAGAATCCAGATTTTTTACCTTGCTGGATAGAATTTCGGAACAACATCGTTGTGATTTGTTTGTTGATTTTTATTTTGGTGTCGTCCGAGTTTCTACCTTTTTATGTGAGTTTTGGATTTGAGTGCTGACTCGAAGTTAGATATACGATCATGCTCATCTTTGATTGCAACGTGGTTCAAGATAGGCCGCTAAATCTAAAAAGATTCAGGATTCTTTAATTTGACTATAAGACGTTTTTTTTTTTGTGTTACATACTTTAGAAATCATTTGTTTTAGGAAGTAATGAGAAGATTTTGATTCAACGTAGTTTTGTAGCTATTGCATAACTAACTGTGACTAATTATGTATTTTGGTTGTAACTGATTACAATTTTATTTGTCTTCAATTCAAACCAAATTATAACTAGCGTTTAGTCATTGTATTGTCATAAATGGAGACTATACATTCAATCACTAATTCATAACAAAATATTAACAACATATTTAGTCATAGTATTGTCACCATTGTTACGATTATTATCTTTGTCAGAATTTTGTCACTAATTGTAACTAAAATTGGCTATAATTTAAGAACGTCACAAGATTGGGATGAAAATGCTAATGCTACTTATTTGTGACAAAGAAAATTATTCACGATATTGTATCTAAAATGTAACAAATTTATGACGAATAATTTCTGTATCAAAATTTCGTCACAATAACTCAAATTTCTTGTAGTGAATCCTCCTGTGTCAACATCTGATCACTCAAAAGGTCTAGGTAATGTACCTTGGGCACCTAATCCTCTTATGCCACCTCTGCTGGATATTCGCAGAGCATGGGGAACATACCTTTGGCTCCCAAGCCTCCAGCACAGCCACCTGTGGAGAATTCATCCTCTGTTGGAGATTCTGAGTATGAGAAGTTCATGGCTGAGATGAAGTAGCATGTGTGTTCTGAGGAGAAACTCCTTAGGGGAGAAGGTAAGATGTCCTCATTTGATGTTTTTGTCTTGTTCTCCCTAAAAGTATTGAAGCTCAATTTTGAAATTGAATTATATGGCATTAGCATATATTAAAAACTTTTCATACTCAAAGTTTTCCTACGTTTTAAGAAATACTTTTTCCCAACATCAGCTTTTAGACTTGCAGTTGCAGGACAAACCAAGTCGAGCATGTTGTGAGATACAACTGCCTTGTTTCCTTCCTTGTTCTTCATAAAAGTTTTTATACTAATGTTTCTTTTATGTATTTCTCTGTTTATAATTTTGTCACATGATAACTAATTGCTGTAGCTCATTAATCTGGGCACTGGTGTGTTTGTTAGCAATCCCACAGCTAAAGGAGCACCTGTTCTGGTATCCGATACTGAAACATAGAATTCGGGAGTTGGATGTTTGAATGTTTATCAATCTAACCTGTGTTTTTTTTGTTAATACTCTTTTTACTCTTTATTTATATAAAGTAACTCCTAATGTGTTTTCTGACCATATAGGATGCATTTGTTTTCAGTGTTTCCATTTGACTAGATCTAAACTGCCCCTAGTTATTGTATACGGCTTATTAACACAAATATTTGTGTTCTTCCTATTGTTTAATTTTTTCTTTTTAGGCGTGATGTTTCTTGGAGCTTTTGTACCATAATTTCTTACACCTTTCTTGTTGGAAGTTTAGGAGTCACATCTTAACCCTTGCTATGCTGTTGTGAAATATGCACAGATTCAGGATGGAAGCTTCTCAAATTCCATACAGTTGCGCTTCAGAAGGCTGATAAGATATTTATTCATGTTACTGATAAAAGCTGCTCTTTTGTAGGACTATATATTGTCTCAGGGTTCATGTTTTATTTCACAATTAATACTCATATTTACCGGTGACCAGTGTGTTGAATCTGTCTTGAGCTCTCTCATTTACTCACATTTGCTTCTGTACTTTTTCAATTTTGGAACTTGAAACTTTTAGTAGTATTGTAGTGCGAAACATATCTATTATTCATTGTGATGCAAGATATGATCCTCTTGCTCTTGAGGTTTTCTCTTTTGTTATCTCATATCTTGTGTGCATAGAGAATTATTATCTATCAGTTTCACATGAACATGAAGGCAGCAGTGTATGTTGAATACTTTGATCATTCTGCCCCTTAATGCAATCTTATAACACTGATATCTATGATATAATATATCTCAAGCTTACATGTGATAAGTGTGAATTCCGTCTAGTGATACCAGTTAACTTTAATGCCATTGTTATTATACTCAGCTTTATCTTTATCTGTCCAAGTGTATATATATATGTTTCAAAGTCTGTGTATTAGGAGTCGGCATTACATAGCATTGGTGGTTGTTTAAGATATTTAACTTAGTAAGAGGATTCATTTACTTCATGAAACATGTCTCTGGAAATATTTTTTATTTTTGATACAAAGCTTTTTAATAAGTAGGGTTTGAGGACTTATTGTCACTGTTTCTGTGTTTCATATTTGTTTGTCAGCATTGTCTGCAAGACTCTGCATTAAGAAAGAAGCTGTTTCTTTTTCGATTTTCTTGGATAAGATGTTGAATTAAGACTAATCATAGAAACATTTTGTTCAAGTGTGCTTACTTTAACAATTTTGGGTAAGTGGTGTGATGTAATAAAACTAGGGATATTGGCATGGAGCGTTTATGGAGGAAGTTGCTCATCTGCTTTGGCCATTTGTTACCATTAGTTATTCGGAGAGCATCTTTCTGAGCAAATGTATCTTGTGTTAAGTCATTTCATTTTTTTTTCTTAATACATACAAATTTTTATGCTTAATTTTAATTTATAAAAAAGCTCTGGTTAACGTTATTTCTTCTCGCACAGAGCTAAAAAATAAGAAAAGCGTATTGGCTCGTGATCGTTTTTTCCCCACCTTTTCTTTTCTGCTTTTAAGTAAAAAGCTATTCAAAACCTCACAATCCTTACACAGGTTTATTTTTTTTTTTGGTACAAGACTACAAAAATTAGAAAATAAAAAACAAGACAACTATTTTCCTTTTTCATTCAATAATATACTCAGTTCTCAATATACTCAGTTCTCAAAGTTGCATTTCTCAGAATTCCCCGAGAAGATAGATATTTTTGTTGTGCTAATAGTTTTGGGTTTTGACACTGAAGTTACCGGGTTTTGATGATATTCTTATTTATATGTTCTTCTACTTATATTCCAAAAGGTTAATGCTTTGAATCTGACTAATGTTGTTTTTATGAATTAGGAATTAACCCGCACATTGTGCGGGGTAATATTTTTTAAATTATCTTTAAATTTAATTTTAATTTTTAATTTTAGTAAAATTAGTAGTAAAAATTATTCAACAAAAAATATAAAATTTTTTTTTATATATATGGATTGATTATTCTTTAAACCAATAGAATATATTTTAATATTTTAATAAGTAAAAAACCTAAATATATTTTTGATTTATATCCATATATATTCAAAATAAATTTTTGAGCTTTATATTTAACTATGTCTTACGAAGGAATATTTAAGTGAGCGTTATATTATTGTAAAGTTTTTTTATGTAATATTTTATAGGTAAAAATTGATTTATATAATATTTTATAAATAAATGTTCATTTATATAAAATATTCTGTAATATTTTACAAATAAATGTTTATTTATATAAATATTTATTCAAATAATAATATAGAGACGATAGAGAAACTCTATACTCATCTACATACTGTTTTTATTTATTTTTTAATCAAAAATTGACGAAAAAAAAGAGACTTTAATATATTAAGCCCGGCTGGGCCTAACTTTTTAATTAGCCCATGATTCTCCAATCAGATCTACAAATCCTCTCTCTCTGATGCTGCATCTTCCTTCTTAGTTCTTATAACTATTTCAAATCATTTTATGTTCTTTCGTCGGAAAACAAAATATAAAAATCATTGACGTTCTTACTACTAAAATCCAATTTGGAGTTACCTTTTTTTTCTTCCGGGAACTTTCAATCTCGGAAGCTGAAAAGCAGTATCGATTTGGTTTTGATCGAGTAAAATGGAAGAAAAGCATGAGGATTCCAGTTTTTCTGGTTTGGACGACGATTCCGGCAGTAACGTGGATCCCGACGGCGGATTGTCTGTCATGAGCGGGTGTTTTTTCTTGGATCATGTTGGCGAAGTTTTGCTTTCTCGGAATCAAGATGGTTTGTCCTGGAAATGCTTGGATTCTTCAGATTGTGTAAGATTTGTCGATAATGGTATATGCTTCATGCTTTCTCCCGTTAATCAGACGACTGTTTTCGTTGACTTTAAATCTTTCTGGGTTTTTTTCGAAATTCATCATATGTGCATGAATTGTCCATTTTTATACAAATTAGTGTCGATGTTAGAGCTGCGAGATGCAACATCAATGGAGCTTCTCCTTCTTTGTTACTACGTATTAAATCAGAAAGTTCTTAAATTTGGTGTGAGTGGTTTATTATGCCTAAAAGAGCGATTTTTTTTGGTTCTATGATGACAGGAGGGAACGACTTGTTTGGGAATTAGAAACTCAGAGAATTTCAAAACTGAGATCAAATTCTCTGATATTTATGCTGTGGAGTTTGCTAACTATGGCTTGGTGCATAGTTCAAAGTTAGGCCTTGGACATGCCAAAGAATGTTTCCGGGAACGTTTGTTAAATACTCAAGAGGTATTTTTTTTTAAAAAAAAATTTGTTTCACTTCTTTTATAGTTAGGTTGTTTTTGTTCTTGAGATTACAGTGTAATGAGTTCTGCTTTGGATGTAGATGTATCGGTTCACTGTGCATGGATATCAATGTTCACCAAAGGAGCCTTGTCTTTGGAAACTTGCGGCATTCACTTTTGGCCATATGAATTTGCAGACGTGCCAGAGTTGGCTGGATCAATTGAATTACTCTTTGATCAAGGAAGTAGAAAGACCAAGAAATCTTTTGGTAAATGTTTCTTCTGTTCAGGTTCTAGCACTCTGTTGCTCCTATTTGTATCAATGCTTTGACAGGATTGCTTGCCATTGTTTAGGTGTTTGTTCATCCAAAAAGTGGCAAAGGAACTGGCACCAAGATCTGGGAAACTGTTTCCATGATTTTCATTCGCGCTAAAGTTAACACGAAGGTATGCTTTTCATTGCATCACTGGCAGAAAGATCATTTAGTAATTAGATTAAGAGAGAATTGTTATAGATTATTCATTTATGACAAAAGGCACACGAGTTTGCTTACTGGAAAAACTGATTTGATTTTGTGCTATAGTAGAACATTTTTAGATTGTTTTTTAATATGTAATGTACAGTATTTGCTTTATTTTTGGTTTATCAAGGTCAAGAGATATTGTTTGATTATCAAGGTCATACGTTATATTTGTAGCAAATGAGCGCAGTGTTATATATGATATTCTTTTTTGGTAGATGAAGCAATTTGACTTCCACAATTTTTGCCATTCAAGGTCGTTTGTCCATATATTGGCCAAATGAGACATTCATTGCCTACAATTGTTTGCATAGTTTCTTGTGATATAGCTGTCATAGAGAAAGACACATAAATGTTTGTCTCACTGTCCATGCTGTGGTTGTTCGTTTGATTTACTTGATTTATCATTTAAATCAGGTGATTGTGACAGAACGAGCAGGACATGCATTTGATGTAATGGCATCTATCCAAAACAAAGAGCTCCATTCGTATGATGGCATCATAGCTGTTGTAAGTAGTAGACCTTTTGACAACGATTGCAGTGATTGATTCACTAAGTGCATTTGTGAAACATTATTGTGATATAACACAACCTCCAGTTCATTACATTTATGAGTCAACTTATGGTTTAATGGAGCTTCTCCACTCGAGATATCTGATGTCACATTTCTTCCTCATGGGGCTTACTTGTGGATCATTTTTCTTTCTTTATAAAGTTGTGGATCATATATCTGCTTTTCATGATATGATTGTCATTATGAAAAATCAAATTTTGTTCAGGGTGGGGATGGCTTCTTCAACGAAGTCCTTAATGGATATCTTTTGTCAAGACTTGAAGTCCCTCTTCCACCAAGTCCTTCAGATTCCTCCAATTATGTTCAAAGTAGAGGTAGCTCCTCAGTTCCAGAATCAGGAGATGCAGTTCATGAGACTGACCAAAAGGAACACTCTCCTCTTCTTCCTGATTCAGTGCAAGAGGTCGTGAATTGCAGTATGTATTTAAATCAACTTTATCTTATCTTTGTTCAAGAGCTGGGACTGTTAACTAGTTGTAATCTCTAAGTGTTGCTATTAACTTACAGGGGCATTCAACGGCTCATCTGAAGGTTAGTTTGTTTTGTTCTCTACAGGACATTCAGTTGGATTGTATGCGTCCGTTAGTCTGGTTTCCCCTCTTTCTTATCAAATCCCTTCCTTTACGGTTTCCTTGACAATCGCAGGAATTGAAGATCCCGATCATCCCTTCAGTGGTGAAAGGCCTAGATTCGGCCTCATCCCGGCAGGTTCAACCGATGCAATAGTTATATGGTAGAGTTCTTTATCATCATCTACTCATAGTCATTCTCCCACTAGCAAAGATTATCCTGCGCCAAAAATGAGAAGCTATTTCACTTGTATCAGCATTGAGCTGTAGTTGCCTACCAAATAAATAAGACTGCATATGCATTTGCAATCTCTACTGTCGTTTTTTCTTTTTCTGCTCCATACAAATTTGAAAGAATGGGTGCGTCTTCAAGAATGTAAAGTTAGCGTATAATAAGCTTAAGTTCTTAAACTACTGTTTATGCTGTCGTGTTTCAGCACCACAGGAGCTCGTGATCCTATTACATCTGCGCTGCATATCATTCTAGGTAGAAAGCTCTTCCTTGATGCAATGCAGGTTGTGCGGTGGAAAACGGCATCAACCTCCACGATTGAACCTTATATTCGTTATGCAGCCTCGTTTGCTGGGTAATGACTAAAACCTTTTCAGCGTTTGCATTCTTGTAAGAGGAATGACAGATTCTGTTATTTCTCATCCTTCACTTGGCTTCTTATTGTAGTGGCAATTCTCGTTTTTTATCATAAAACACCTCAATATCTTTAACCATTAGTGCCTGTGAATATGACAAATGATTGCTCCAATCTCTAACAGAGTTTTTGTACAATTGATTAGTTCAGATACGGGTTTTATGGTGATGTCATTTCAGAAAGTGAGAAATATCGGTGGATGGGTCCCAAACGCTATGATTATGTTGGAACTAAAGTATTCTTGAAGCACAGGTATGTTCCTAACATGTTTACCAATTTAAACTTGCAAGATGTGCTAAACACTAATGGAACTTCTATGATATGACCGTTGGTATTTCTTTTTTCCTCTTTTGTTTTGAACTTTTGGTTTACATGTTAATGCAAGATCATATGAGGCAGAGGTGATGTTTGAAGAATCTGAACCAGAGAACGCTAAAGCTTCCCCACACACGCGGAGTAAGACATGGCCATTCCGAAATACAACAAGATCGGAGAAAATACTATGCCGTGCAAAATGCAGTATTTGTAACTGTAAGGCAGAGGATGGGAATATCATGCGCACAACACCAAACTCGTGGCTAGAAAAAGCAAGATGGTGTAGAACGAGAGGGCGGTTTCTGAGTATAGGTGCTGCAGTGATGTCAAACCGAAATGAAAGAGCACCTGATGGTCTTGTCGTTGATGCACACCTCTCAGACGGTTTCCTACATCTCATACTCATCAAAGATTGTTCACGTCCAAAGTACTTATGGTAAGGCCTTGTCTTCTTCGTCTTTGCTTTCTTTCATTGTCATCTATAGAAGATACACACACTTGAGAGAACAGGAGTACACTTTGGTTCATACACAGTAACACAGAACATGTTCTTACACAATTTGGTGCAACAATGATATAGCAACATACTTGCTTGGTCTATTACACAGGCACCTCACCGAGCTTGCGAAAAAAGGCGGGGAACCTTTGAACTTCGAATTTGTGGAATATCATAAGGTTTGGAAGTTATCTGTTTTCCTCTTCAAATCTTGGTTTGTTCATGGTCTGTTTCTGATAATCTCTACTGAAATGTATTGGGGAATACGCAGACGCGAGCTTTCACATTTACTTCGATTGGGGAAGAGAGTGTGTGGAACTTGGACGGAGAGATCTTTGAGGCTCACCATTTGTCAGCTCAAGTCTTGCGTGGGCTTATACCTCTTTTCGCATCTGGTCCTGAGGTATAACGAACATTCATTTGAATGTGGTCTTTATATGAAGCTCTGTGCCTAGTGACCCAAGTGAAGCATATATGAAATATTTGGAAACTACAAAAAGTATAATAATGAACATGGCAATGATATCGTAATTCATGTCCAAAGAAATTCAGTATATGTATACTGTATGTAACATTCCCCAATTTTACCCTAGGATCTCATTTTTTAGGTTGTGCAGTGGATAATTTGAGATTTTCTTGTTGATTTATGTTTTATTAGTTTAAAAATCATGTATTATATATTTATATCCAAATGTTAGAAAGAGTAGAATAATGAGATCATCTAATTTCTCTTCATCATTATACAAATGATCCCTTTACACTTTCTTCTGGGGCAATTATATTTATAGGACAAAAAATGGGGCAATTATATTTATAGGACAAAAAAACAGTAGTATTGTTCCCTTAAGACTTTTTCAAATTTAGCCACTTTTGGACATAAATACCCTTTTATAGAATGGCAAAATTTTTTTAAAAAATAGTTTTACAGTCTAAAATATTTTGGAAAAATCAAAAAGGGAATTACAAAGACATTTTCCGTAACATAATATTTTTTTAAAAAAATTTAAAACATTTGTTTTATAAATATTTTCCGAATTAGTAGAAAATGCATTCTTAAATCTATAAATTATAGAATAGGCTTTCTACTATTTCATTAGTTTTCTACTAAAAATATAGAATTAGTTTTCTACATTTCTTCTATGTTCTACAAAGATATGAAACCGTATTCTATAAATTTATCATTGTTCTACAGTTTAGTAGAATGATATTTCTATAATTCCTTCTTTGTTCTACATCTTAGTAGAATTGTATTTCTACAGAAACTCTTTGTTCTACAACTTAGTAGAATTTCATTTCTACGGAAACCCTTTGTTCTACAATTATGGAAGGACAATTCTTGGGTTCACCCCTAGAGGTGAATTCATTCATTCACCCCCTCTCAATTTAGCCAATAAGAATCTGCCATATAATAAAATCAATTAAAGTAACTTACCAAAATAGTATATTTCAAATATATTTTTTTTAAATAGGAAAAAACTAAAGCCTAATTTGGAAATAGTGAACCCAAACATAAAATTAAAGTTTATGATGAATTATTTTTAATAAAAATATATTTTTACATAATTATGTGTTTTATTTTCAAAATTTAAATGAAAAAAAACTAAACCCTAAAAATGAAATAGTGAACTCAAACATAATATTACATTATTTTTTAATGGAAAAAACTAAATCCTAATTTGGAAATAGTGAACCCAAACATAGTTTATGTAAAATTAGTTTTGATAAAAATTTTTTTTTTACATAATTATTTGTTTTATTTTTGGAATTTTAAATAAAGAAAAACTAAAACTTAAATTAGAAATAGTGAACCCAAGCATAATATTATATTTTATTTATATTTATTTTTAATATATATATATATATATATATATATATATATATATTTATATATTTATTTGTTTTATTTTCAAAATTTTAAACCCTGATCTATGAATTTTAATTTTTAAATCCAAAATTCTAATTTTTATACTCTAAATCATAATCTATAAACTTTAAAAAAATTAAAATAAAAATTAAATCGTAAATTCGAATCTTTATATATATTATATATATATATATATATATATTTAACAAAATATTTGATTGAGTATTTAACTTTTTAATTTTAATTTTTTATTTTTCTTTAAAAATAATATTACATGGCAGATTCTCATTGGCTTAAATGAAAGAGGATGAATGAATGAATTCACCCCTAGAGGTGAACCCAAGAATTTTCCATTATAGAATACCGATTCTACAATTCGGTTAAATGAATTTCCGAAAATCTAGGAGCAGATCTAGAGAATATATTACTTTCCTTTTCATAATATTTAATTCTTAATTAATTTTTTAAAACTTTTTTTTCAATTTACAGAATTCTATCGCCATTTTTTTCTTCTCCTCCTCAACTTAGCGTTTTTTCTCCTCCTTCAACTTACAAACTTTCACGTTTTCTTTATAACTTTTACGTCTTCTCCTTGATTTTTTGTACCAACTACCTTATTTCTCATAAGTCTGAAAACAAATTATGTTTCTTTTCTTTACTCTGCCATTATAAGTCTATGTAAATTATTTTTCCTGCAGCTGTTAAGAAATTAAGTAATGAAAACTACAATGAATCTCATACACAATGAAAAGTCGAGGCAATTCGATGTAAAGTCGTCGTAAACTGTACGACGCATTTACGACGATCTTTTTCCGTCGATGTTACGACGAAAAAAAACCGTCGTAGATTATACGACGATTTTACGACGATTTGTCTATTACGACGATGAGTTTACAATGATTTTGAAATCGTCGGTAGTCTGTCGTAATAGTCCTATTACGACGAAATAATGACGATTTTGGCCGTTGTAAAACGGTGTTTTTCTTGTAGTGGAAGTTTTGCAAACCCTGATCATAGTGAGAAAGCAGTAAAAAGATATGATTCGACCACTCTTGTTTCTCCGCATCCTCCAAAACCCACAGCGAAATACTATTCCAACTCGAACCAACACAAGCTAACTTTCCATGATAAGCTATCATCATCATCCTCCAATACGTATCCCATTGAGTTGTTATCATATTGAAAATTTCCAATCTTACATTGAAGCTCATTATAACCCTATAGGAACCAATTTCAGCACGGTAATATAGAACCCGTTGATGCATCGTCCATAAACACCTTTGCAATCGCCAGTGAAGGGAGAATGATTATGGCTGTATTTGATTCTCCATGATTGTTGATCTGATCCTAATGTTAAAACCCGACAGTACTCTTTATCTAATGAGTTATGAGGACCAGAGACATGCACACAACTTTTTGTTTACACTGGACAGGATCGTATCCTAAAAAGACTGTTATGTCCTTCCAGGTCTTGTCCGGTTTGGGCAGAGGCAAGAACTTTCTCGTGCTAGGGTTCCAGACTATGGGAGTCTGCTGATCTTTGAAAGCAGATCAAGCCATGGACTGACTCCGTTTTGATCTTTGAAGGAACAATGTTTTGGGTATGTCATATGGTAAGTATCAATAGGCTGAGAGGATGAATAAGAATATGGTGTTGACAGAGCCGTTTCCAGAGATACGAAGCCCGTAAACGAACTTTAAAAAAAGATCCTCATCTTATTAAATTTATATAAAATTGAATAAATAATAACTATTATCGTCTCAATTCGTATAAAACCAATAAAAAAACATAATAAAAAAAAACAAGGATAACAAAACTTAAATCAAAAATTTTCTTCCCTTATTTGCAACAAACTCATTAACCAAGTTTTCAGAGTCAACACTTTTAACCAACTCCAAAATTATCCAGAGTTTTAGGTTTTTTTGAAGTACTTGAATAAAGCATTCCCTTGAGATTTTTTTTTCTTCTTCTCTTTTTTGTTTAAATTTTCTTTTCTCAAATCCACTTAATGGTTTTTTTTTTTAAGTTGTTCGGAGACATCTGAAAAAAAAATTACAAAAAATTAGCAAAAAAAACAACAATATGATAGAGAGAATATCATGTGAGCCGATAGCCCACATATTAGATATTAAACCGATAAGAACAAATACTTCACTTTATCTTAGCCAAAAGACCGAGAAAAGTATAAAAATTATGATACCTATATTTTTAAACTAAATCTCACCTTTTCTAAAATAGGAAAAAAATATAGAGATTATCGTGAATAAAGAGAATAAATTATTGTATCTTATTCCAAATAATGAAAGGTATATATAGTTTTAAAAAGAGTTAGTTATGCTAACATTTTACCAATGTGGGATTTTTTAGAAAAAAGTTAAAACACATCGTCTAATTAAGTGGCCAATAATTTATCATCATTAGTTATTACTCTAATTTTTTGTTAGTTAAATATTGGGCTTAATATTTAACTAAAATCTGCTGTCACCTATTCTATGTTGGGTCTTGGATTTGTTTTTTTTTTAATGAAATTTGGACCCGTAGGCCAATGCTTCTTTTTCAGTCACATAGGCACGGCCGGGCCTGTGTGTTGAGGAAACGAGAAAACAAAGAACTCATCACCTTCTTTGCAGAAGAGTAAAAGCCTTGCCTTAGTTTGGAACGACTTGGTGAAAATTGGCTCGGTGATGATTGATGACCAAAACTTCGAAACACAACGAAACCTCAGGATAGATTTTACGGGCAGCTTTGAGAATATCTCTAAGGCTAGGTTGAGAGGTAAGGAAGATGTTGACGTAGATCTTCTTCTTTTTCTCTTGATATTTTCGGTTTGCTTCATCGTTGCTCTAAACCTGTTTGCTATTTCTCTTATATATATATACATATATATATAGTAGAATCTCTATACATTAATATTTGATAAATTAATAATCACTATAAAATAATAAATTTTTCTGATTCCGAATCGGGCCAATATAAAAAATTCATCAAATTCGATAAGATAATAAGATAATAATTTTTTTGAAACTTCTATGTACTAACATAAACATAAATTAATAATTATATAAATATATAAGTATATATAAGATATAATATACTAAACTATGATTAATGTGTTGTTTGTTATTATTTAAGGTTGAAATTTTATTGAAAAGAAATCTCTTTACTTATTTACATCAATAGCTTTTAATGTTGCTTTTTTATCTCTATTCAAAATTTATGAAAAAATTTAGATGTGATAATTTTTTTTTTTTATGCGTAACTGTTTCAAAAAATAATATGTTATTGTCTTCAATTTTAGTATCAACATTAAGGATAATAGCCATGATTTTTTTATTAATTTTGTACTAATGAACATTTGTATTTTACATAGATAATTCAATTCACAATTAACAAATAGAAATAATTATTCTATTGCGATTGCTATGATTAGTAATCATAATTTTAAATTGGTGCATGTTATATTTTCTAAGCATATGAGTTTATATTCTTAAATATAACATCATTTGAAAGAAACTTTAAGAAGAAGATGAGCGAAAAAAAATTTCTTTATAAATTAATAATTAATAATTTATAGATAAATTAATATCACAATAAATTAATAAAATATCATAGTTCCGACATTATTAATTATAGAGGTTTTACTGTATATACTGGATAAGTACCCGCATATATACGGATTTGTAATTAAATATTTTATAGACTATGAAAAAAAATAAAAACTAAAAACAAAATTACATCACGCATAAAAATATCTAATACATAATTTTTAAATCAAAATTAAACCACCTGTAGTTTTTCTATTAATTAATTTAATTTCTTTTAACTTGACTTGACACATGTTGCGATCACGTGAATTAAAATTTTTGAAACATTCAATTTTAAAAAGTTTTCCTTTTTTATTCTTTTTTTTTGTTATTATCAATTATTTAATTTCTTTATTTTAATCTATAATATACATCTTCATTTAAAAAAATTTATTTTTATGAATAGTTTTTTATTTAAAAAAAATTCCTTAAAATATCCAAAAACACACAATTATGAAACACACACAATCCAAAAAAACTTATTTTTATGTATTGTTTTTTTTTAAAATTTTTATTGCTATAAATTGTTCAATTTTTTTATTCTAATCTACATATTTTTATTTATTTTTTTTTAAAAAAATTTCCTTAAAAATAAAAATTTCTAAAACTCAAATAAAATATATAAAAACGTGTCAAAATCTTATAGAAACATTTAACACATGTCACAATCAGACGAATTATTTACTTTGAACCATTTTCTTTTATATAATTAAAAATGTAAAAGTTATCTGAATTTTACGTATTTTTAAGAAAATAATTCTAAGTTAAGTAACTCACCAGATGACATACGTCAAGTTAGATAAATTGAAGCTTGAAAGACAACAAGATGAATCATGTATCGTGTGTGAGTAATAGGGGAGAAGTTTTCCAGGCAATGATACTTGAGTCCATCGATGTACCTGCATTGGAAGAAAAGGTTGTGAGATTCATCACCTTGGGCTTGGACACACAAGAGGCATAGAGAGGGGAAAGGCAAACCAAAACTTCGAAATCGATTACTTGTATGGAGCCTGTTCAGTGCAACCAAAAAAGATATTGAAGCATGCTTTGGGTTGTATTTATGTACCTTTTGTGTCCATATTGATTTAGTCTAGTGTCGTTCCTCAGAGTTTACTTAAATTATCTATTTGGAGCCACAAATTCATTTGAAGAGGAGAGGAAACTGCTACATTATAGATATCAGTCCACATATCTTCGTTCCGTTGTGGAAGAAAAATATTCTACAGTGTTAGTGACACCATACACCATCATAAAAATAGGGTTCACAAACAACCCAAATATTTAGTGTTAGTGACACCATACACCATCATAAAAATAGGGTTCACAAACAACCCAAATATTTCCATCATCAGAATACTCCTATTTGGTTTATAAATTCCAATCATAGATGAACAAAATATTAACTGCCTTCTCTTCCTTCACATGAGTTTCCAAAAGGGCACCAACAAGTAACCTAGTAAAATTGATCCACGAGGGGACTCCCACTTTCCTCTGTCGTTATTAAGAAACTGATGTATCTCATTAACAAAGTTCTTTGTTCTTTGCTTCTTGGAGTAACTGATTTGATTTTTTTCTATAGTAGAGAATTTAGGGAAAAATGTGATTTATCTTGTAATGTGGTTGCTTCATTGTGATTTATATATGTCAATAGATATAGTGAGTATATATATATATATATATATTAGTAGATATTGCAACATGACTTAACTCGACAATTTTTGTCATTCCAGATGTTATTTGGCCAAATGAGTCTTTCTTTGTCTACCTTTATTGTATGCATAGGTTTTTGTGATAGTATATCTATGGTCCTTAGTTTGTTATTCTTGATTTACCATATAAATCAGGTGATTGTGATCGAACGAGGAGGACATGTATTTGATGAAATGGTATCTTTTCAAAACAAAGAGCTTCATCTATACGATTTTGTTGTAGCGGATGCAAGAAGAAAACAGTAAACGTAAGATCATACACAGATTTAACGTGGTTCATTAACGATGTGTTGGCTACATCCACAAATAAAAAAGATGGATTTTATTACAGAGACCGAAAGTTTCATAATACATCAGAGATTAGGATAACATGGATACTTATAGTAGGAACCTTAGTTAACCCTAACTGCAATTGGGCTCGCTCACTTAGGTCCATGTAGGAACCTTCATGCACAAACAGTGGCCCAAGTGCACGCAGACTTTTACATAGCTCACGCAGGCTGTAGTCTTCGACATCAGCTTACACAACATGTAAATCTCAACTTCAGCTTCAGTGTGCAGTGTGTAAACATATACACAACCTCAAGACGCAGCATGTAAACTTAACATGCTGCAAGTAACATGCATGCTTGATCACGCAGGCTGCATGCTGGATCCTGCAGCCTGTATGATTGATCGTGCAGCCTGCACGCAACTGCACGTATCAACGCTAGGAAACTTCTACATTTCAGGATTCAAGGCATATCAACAAATCTCCACCTTGATTTCAATCCTCCAGAAAGGTTCTACGCATCAGGATTCAAGGCATATCAACAAATCTCCACCTTAACTTGAATCCTCCAGAAAACTTCTACGTATAAGGATTCAATGCATACCAACAAATCTCCATCTTGACTTGAATCCTTCAGACAGATGTATCAGATGCACCACCATGGTTACCAGATGTACCGGACTTCTCCTTTGCCTCAGATTATACGACATGTACCAGATGCACCATCATGGTGCCAGATATATTGGACTTTTCTAATGCCTCAGAATGTACGACATGCATCCTCACGGAGCTAGATGTACCAGACGTTCTTCATATCAGACATACCAAATGCACTCTCATAGTGCCTGACATACTCAGAGAACAAGATGTCCCTACAGACCAGATCAGACGTCTTTTCAGAACAAGACACTACTTTAACACCAGACTTTTGTTTGGAGTTGGACGTCCTTTCGGACCAGACACCTTTCAACACACTTAGATAGTCTCTGCAGAACCAGAATTTCCACACCACGCTCACATATATATGCCTGCGGAATCAGATGCCATACACCAGGTTCAGATGCTTCATGCATAATCAGACGCTTTTCACGGAGCTCAGATGCTTCATGCGAAATCAGCAGAATCAGACGCAGATCAGATACTCCCTACAGAACCAGCCGCTCTTCATAGAACTCAGATGCTTCATGCAAAAACAGATGCTCTTCACCGAGCTCAGACTGCATGCAGAATCAAACGTTCTTCATGGAGATCACATACTCCCTGCAGAACCAGACGGTTTTCATAGAACTCAGATGTTTTATGCGGAATCAGCAGAATAAGATGGTCTTCAACGAGTTCAGACTTCATGCAGAATAAAACATTTTTCATGGAGATCACACACTCCCTGTAGAACCAGACGCTCTTCATAGAGCTCACATGCTCAGACTTCATGCAGAATCAAACACCCCTCACCGGGCTCAAATGTTTGATAACACCGTATTTTGACCACTTTTATGGATCGTTTTGAAATACTTTTTCTATATTTTTAATTGCTTTTAAGTACTTTTATTACGTTTTTCTAGTATTTGTAGTTCCAAGACTCTTTTCAGGTAACTTTGGAAAAAGCTTAACAAAATGGATAGAAGACCAGATTTCAGCTCAGAGTCAAACCGTCAGAAGTTCACCCCCGATTGAAGGCTTTCTCACCGTCTGATCCAGCTCAAATTTGGAGATCTCAAAGATGGAAGTATCAGCTTTCCAGCACACTTTACAGCTTGGCAATCCAACGGTTCAATCAAAAGATACGCGAAGAGCAAGATGTCCCGTAAACCAGCCGGCAAGCGTTTCCACCCGCGGCCAACAGGCCATTCTCCGCGGTCACAACCATCCCGACCGCGGCCAGCCACCCATTCCCCGCAGTCATGCACTTCCCGACCGCGGCCAGCTAACTCCGACTTTGAAGGCCCATTTCTGAAGCCCGTATCATTTTCCCAGCCTCAATTCCGGAACCCTAGACACCAGAGAGTATTGGAGACTATAAATACATGTCATTTATGTCGTTTTTAAAGAGAGAAGAAGAGAGATGAAATACTTTACAGAAATTTTACTTTAAGCTTTGTTTTTAGGTTTTAGGGAGAGAGAGATCTATCTCTTGAACCCTTGTTCTTTCTTTTTCAATATCGGTTTCTGTACTACTTTTTAATACTATGTTTTTGATTTCGTTTATCATGTCTGAGTAGTTTTATTTTTGGGTCTAAGGGATTTTCGATGGGGATATATGTGTTCGATGAGGTTTCCATGAGCTTTTGAGCTGAATCTTAGAACTTTTTCTTCTGAATTCGTTTTTACTGCATGAGAGTAGCGTCATGAAGTACAATTTGATCAAGATGCTTGGTGACACGAAAGTGTTCATTCGGTATCAGATCTAGTTTGAAAGAGCAAAACAAACATAGGAGTGGATACCTACCTATGGACGATTTTGTGAATGCTGACGAGTCTTAAACATAATGCACCTCTTCTTTTCCAGGACCAGAGTGGAAATCTACTGGTCAGGGTTGAGAGAGATAGTTGTCTATGATCACGACAGTGGTGTATTCATACGTCCATGACTCCAGTTCGAAAAGTTTAAGCTAAGATCTTATCAAATTTACTCTCTAGCAATGTTTTGAATCGTTCATACCCCTAAGAAAACTTCCTTGAACCCCAGCGCTTTCTTTCTTATAGATTTACACTGATTTTCATTCAAGCTTTAGTCTAGTTTATTTACTCTTTCAATCGATTTTCATTTAAGCAATTAAGTCTAGCCGTTTTCTCGTTTTTACTCGTTTTCGTTAAGTTTAGTTATTAGGTCATTTTAATTCCCGTATTTTCTCCTTAAGATTTGTTTTTACGTTTTAAACACACCACCAAAACCCTCACAAAACTCGCCTGGTTCTAGACTTCCTTACTTTATATTTCTTTCGAAGGCTTTTGTAGGAAAGATCCTTCTTCCCTGTGGATTCGATCCTTAAGTACTACAATCGATCATCTGTGCACTTTCGGCTATTGATTTCATTTAGGGTAAAACTTGACACCCTCGACACGACACACATCAATGTTCACTTCAGAACCAGACGCTCCTCACTGAGTTCAGATGCTTTATGCAGAATCAGATGCTTTTCACCGAGCTCAGATGCTTCATACGGAATCAAACGTTCTTCTTTGGAGATCACATACTCCCTGCAGAACCAGATGCTCTTCATAGAGCTCAGATACTCAGACTTC
The DNA here is from genome assembly GCF_000478725.1 of Eutrema salsugineum. Taxonomy (NCBI): domain Eukaryota; kingdom Viridiplantae; phylum Streptophyta; class Magnoliopsida; order Brassicales; family Brassicaceae; genus Eutrema; species Eutrema salsugineum. The sequence goes on from NW_006256829.1 coordinate 13,946,440, forward strand.
ATGCAGAATCAGACGCCCTTCGACTAACTTGGATGCTCATGAGAAGCCAGACAGACATCCTTCACAGGCTCAGATGCTCGCAGAGCCAGACACCTTCTCAACGGGCTCAGATGCTCCTTGTGGAGCCGGACGCCCTTTACTGGGCTCAGATGCTCCTTGTAGAGCCAGACACTTTCACAAAGCTCAGCTGTTTCCCACGGAGACAGACGCCCTCCCAACGGGCTCAGATGCTCCCTGCATAGCCAGACTCGTTTATAAAAACTCAGATGCTACTGCGAAAACAGACATCCCACACTGAGCTCAGATTCTCCATGTGGAGCCAGACGTCCCACACTGGGCTCAGATTCTCGATGCGGAGCCAGACGGACTCAGATGCTCCATGCGGAGCCAGGCGCCCTTCACCGAGCTCAGATGCTCCTTGCAGATCCAGACGCCCTCCACAGGCTCAGATTCCCAATAGACGAGCAGCAGTTGTTTTGTTAGAAACCTCAATGATGATTTCATCTGCAAGACAGAGCAAAATAATTGAGTGTGCCTTCTCCTCCAGACTTACCATCGCAGCAGCGTCGCCCTTGTTGTCTTTCAAAAACGCCGCCCACAAGTCTTGTTGCTTTAGCAACGCTTGCACTTTGATCTGCCAAAGACTGAAACTGTTCCTCCCCGTGAACTTGTTGATACTCACGTTTAACCCAGACATCTTCTTGCCAGACGCGGACACTCCGAGAACCTGGTTCTGATACCAGTTTGTTGTAATGGATGCAAGAAGAAAACAGTAAACGTAAGATCACACACAGATTTAACGTAGTTCACCAACGATGGGTTGGCTACATCCACGGACAAAGGAGACTGATTTTATCACGGAGACCGAAAGTTTCAGAATATATCAGAGATTAGGGTAACATGGATACTTATAGTAGGAACCCTAGTTAACCCTAACTTCAATTGGACTCGCTCACTTAGGCCCATGTAGGAACTTTCATGCACAAACAGTGGCCGAAGTGCACGCAGACTTTTACATTGCTCACGCAGGCTGTAGTTTTCGACATCAGCTTACACATCATGTAGATCTCAACTTCAGCTTCAGTGTGCAGTGTGTAAACATACACACACAACCTCAAGACGCAACATGTAAACGTAACATGCTGCAAGTAACATGCATACTTGATCACGCAGGCTGTATGCTGGATCCTGCAGCCTGTATGATTGATCGTGCAGCTTGCACGCATCAATACCACGAAGCTTCTACACTTCAGGATTCAAGGCATACCAACAAATCTCCACCTTAACTTCAATCCTCCAGAAAACTTCTATGCATCAAGATTCAAGGCATATCAACAGATTTCTTACATCTCATACTCATCAAAGATTGTTCACACGTCCCAAGTACTTATGGGTGATTTATGCCTTGTCTTCTTCTTTGTTTCTTCCATTGTCATCTTTAGATACAGACACTTGAGAGAACGAGAACACTTTGGAGTTACTCTGGAACATGTTCTTATACAATCTGGTGTGGAACTTGGACGGAGAGATCTTTAAGGCTCACCATTTATCAGCTCAAGTCTTGCGTACGTGGTCTTATACCTCTGTCCGCATCTGGTCCTGAGGTATAATGACATGCATATATGAATGTGACCCCAAGGAAAATCCTATATGAGAGTGGAAATAGAAAAGGATAATAATGAACATGGCAAGTAAATATCATAGTCTTGCATATCGAGTTTTCCTAAGAATAACCTAATCTACTACAAACATGCTTATTTTCGCATTTAATCATCCACATAAGTATGCAAATGGATTAAACAAGTGAGTAAAATTGAAAAAGATTACGTAAGGAGCGTTAAAAAAAATAGAATTTGACTAAACAGGTTCAAAGTCTCGAGTTTTGCAGCCACTACAAGAAAACATTGTTGTTTTTCTTAGAATTTTTTTGATGATTTCTGACCGATTTAGACGGTTTGACATGATAATTACGATGAATACGGTGAGTCTGAGGAGCTCAAGGTAATCTTTAGAATGCTCTTATTAATGTTTGTTTATCATCATTTAAGAAAATTATGTCATAACAAAACTAATAATTTTAAAGTTCATAACACCAAGTTGTGAATACAAGAATCAAGGTATTTTTTTGTCTATTTAACATTGACGATTGAGCGGTATCTGATTATTAAGTACATAGATAAAAGTCAATTTGTTGACAAAAAAAAAAGGAGATAAAAGTCAATTTGAAGTATCTGATTATTGGCTAATATGTCGACATACATTCAAGTCTGACAAGTCTGACAACATATGGACATTTTAAGAGGCCAATTAATTTCTTCACATAGAATATGTTTTGGTTTACATTAAACAAATGATCACTTTACACTTCATTAAACAAATGATCACTTTACACTTTCTTAATATATAAACATATGAGTTGTGTTAAAGAAAAAAAAATAGACTACACATTCACATTGACATATTTATACGCATAATATTAGAAACCAAATTAATTAAAAGACGTGAGGACAAGATAGATCATGGGAGCAATTAAGTGCAAACAAATCACAACTCAAATAATTATATATAGAAATGATATGGTTGTACGTCTGACTCTATCAATTGGTATTAGAGTCAAATTTTTGTAGGATTTTACTTAAATTTCGATGCAGTTTAACCTCGACGGAGAACAAATCAATAGATGTTTGGTTTTGAGATGAATCATAACATGTGATGTGCCTGTCCACATGCCTACAAAAGTGTGTTTGTTCGAAGAAAGTAAAACTGAAGAGAAATTCACATGCACACACAATTCAATGATGTTGTATTTATTGATATATAAAGTCGATTCACATTTGAATATAAATTTGTTTACGTGAAATATACCATTACAATTTTCTTCTACAATCCCAAAAAGGAAAAAAATATACCTAACAAGTATTTTGGATACTCGCAAATATCTCTATAGAAACGCAGATTGTTCAAAGAAAATCAGTTTGAAGATGCATGGATAAAATTTCTTGGCAGGCAAGCAAGACCTTGTGCAGTTAGTTCAAAGTATTAGCGTTTGTTATAAATAAGTTGCTTAGATTTAAAATTTCTGCAGTTTTTATTACTTAATAAAATAGCGCAGAATTTTTTGTAATTCAATTATAATTAAATCTCTATAAATTAATACCTGATAAATTCATAATTTTTTTTGGTTCTGAATTAGATCAGTGTAAAATATATTAATTTGATAAGATAATAAGATAATATTTTTTTTAAAATCTCATATAAATATATAACCCCAACAAACTTATAAATTTATAATTACATATATATATATATATTTATAAGTAAGATACTATATAGTAAAATATAACTAATATATTCTTTGTTTTTACTTAAAGATGAGATTTCTCTTTTATTTATTTCAATCAACAGATTTTCATATTTTTGCTATCTACATTCAAAATTTGTGAAAATATTTTAGATGACTGATTTTTTATACTAGATGTTTCCAAATGTATTGTGCTATTGTTTTCAATTTTTTATCATCAACATTAACGATATTAGCTATAACTATTTTATAATTTTTGTAGTTTGTATATAAACTCAATTATATTTTTCACATATATTCGTTAAGCTTGATCAGTACCGGTTTTATAAACGGCATGATCATTGGCATACCCAACTATGAAAGGTCTATATATTTATTGTTGCCAAAGCATGCAACTCCTCCAAAATATTGTGTGTTTATCTTTTTTTTTTGGACTTTGACGGTGCATATATTTTTGGTGTACATAAAATCTACTTAAAACAATAACATTTTTTGTGTAAGTAATGTATTAGTAGAAACACATGCATGAGCATGAGTCTCATCTGTCTCTTGTATGTGGATTTACATATCACTCACATTTTAAAGTAATTAACATGAGACAAGATGATATGATACATCATACAATATATGCATAACGGATCAGAACACGAATAGTTCATACTGTTTTTAATAAATTTTCTCACTAGCAAATAGTAAAAAATGGTTATATTATATAAAGGAAACAAGATGCTATGATACATCATACAAGATGTCTATATTCTTAGTTTGTACGATTCTATTCATCTTTCTGAAAAGGTGTTTCCAGCTATTCGCACCACAAAAAAAAAAGGTTTCCAAACTGACATTTTCCAAATCTAAAAAGACACTTGCTAGCAAATTGTCGAGGATTCGACAAAACAAAAAAAAAGATTGTTTGAGGAAGCATAATTTTTCAAAATAAATAAATAAAGAAAAGTTATTAAAAGATATAAAATCCATGTGAGGATAAAAAAATTAATATATAATTTGATGACTAATTCAAGACCCTTTTCTCTGTTACTCTGATAACGAAGGAAAATTCGTGCGTGAGAAAGAGAGTAGTAAATAAAAAGAGTGATCTCTCAACGATAATCATGAGTCATGAGGAAGTTACCTTATTTTATAGTGATAATAATTTAAGAAACTCCATAAGATTCTTCTGTGGTTATTAGATTGTCTCTGAAATGAGGAGCACGAACGTGGCTGCTCTTTGTGAGAATAGAAGATTCCATTCTCTTATTCGGCTTCAAGAATGTCAAATTGAGAGAGAGAGAAAGAAAGCTTTCTTCTTCTGCCATAATTCATCTCTTTAGGTTTGAGCTTAAAGTTACATCTTTTATTTATCAGGTTGGTCAGATTTCGTGATTTTCATTTGTTATCAGATATTTTGATCATGCGTGGCTTGATGAGTTTCATGTTTCCACGCTTTTGTGATGATAAAGTTCAAAATTTATTGGCTCAAAATTTCATAAAACCTGTATTCGGAAAATGATTCAGAGTTGATAATATATAGACTTGCAAAATTCCTCTGTCTATCTAGATTGACTTTGTAATGTGGCCTTATAATGTCTAGATTTTGACTTTTGAGAGCTTAAAGCATCTCTTGATCGATGCACTCTCTTGTTGGAATCAAGATCTTGTCCAATGCTTACATTCTTTATGAATCAATTTGTCTACTCTTCATCGGTTATCTAGTTTTGGTTTGGCTCAAGGATCTTGATTTCAATTGTGATATTGTGCATGACTTATCTCCAAAATTGTTTTGATACACAGATTGCTAGTATCTCAATTTCTTGGAGGAAAGATAGGCTACGAGTAGAACCGTTGCAGAGCTGGCCCTGACATTTTGAGAGGCTCCAAGTAGCATACATTTATCAGAAATCAGAATAAATGGATTATTTTTTCAGAAAAACATCTACGGACCACAAGCCAGTGCTTGACCAGCTTCCTGTGAGGACCGTCTCAGATCTTGTGTCTACTTCTCAATCGGTGACCATTGCGGTAGCTATTAGTGGAAGCAACAAAAGCAAGAATGTAGTTAGGTGGGCTCTCAAGAAGTTTGGCTCTGACAAAAATGTTGTTTTCAAGCTGATTCACATCCATCCAAAGATTATGTCTCTTCCTACACCTAGTAAGTTCCAAAAGATTTCTTCTCTACCTGAGACTTTATGTTAACTACTTAAGAGCTTGATACTCGGTTTATGTTACCTTCCTAAGCTGGAAACATAGTCTCTATCTCCGAGGCACCAGAGGATGTGGCAGCTACTTATAGACGACAAGTGATGGAGGAGACGAAAGAAACTCTTCTTAAACCATTCAGGAAGATGTGTGAGCGGAAAAAGGTTTCTTTATTTTTTCTTTATTTTCTTGGTCTTACTTTGTAATATATCTTATAGCTAAAGATTAATGAAACTCGTTTTGAATCTTTCTTAACAAAGGTTCCAGTGCAACTTCAAGTGCTCGAATCAAATAGTGTTGCAGTGGCAATAACAAGAGAGGTTAATCAGCATTTGATCAACAGGCTTGTCATTGGACGCTCATCTCATGTTGGCTTGTACGGGTACGGCTTGAAAACATTATTTTTGTTGACTTGATTATCTGATTGCACAGAGTTCTCTCCATGAACATATATGTGTTGACACAATTCCAGGAATCAGGATATTACCGCAAAGATATCAGCCTATGTGTCAAACCTTTGCACAGTCTATGTTGTCTCAAAAGGAGTCTATATTCTTTCAAAAGACAGATCAACTTCAGATGCGGAGATGAATGAAAATATAAGAGAGTCTGGCAGTGAGAGAACTGATTCCTCTAGCTGTTCTTCTGGTTCAGGACCTATGTCAGGTTTGCAGCTTCTTTAAGTAGAAACTGATGTGTATGTATGATTCATGAGTCTAATTTTTCTTTTGTATATTTTTTAGATGCAATGTCGAATGCACTCAAATCCAAATCTCTTGCTCAGTCAAGTAAGAGATTGCAACATCTCCCGACAATAGTAAGAGGGGTTTCTGTTCGTATGGAAAGTAGTTCTGTTGACTCAGATGACACTAGAAGTATGTCTTCAGATGCTGCAGAGGAAGTTAGCAAGAGAAGTAGCCCTGAGACATCACGTAACGTTTCTTGGAATCCACGGTTTAGAGATTTTGATGAGAGAAAAGACGGTATGAGTTCTTTGTCTGGGAACGTTGAATACGGGAATGTTACTCATCAAGGTGATGATTATCTCACAGACGACCAGGTAAGTTAAGTTTATGATAAGATTGTTCTTAAAACCTCTTGTGTTGAAATCGAAAAGCATTAGAAATGAGAAGTGTTTTTCATTGGTTGCAGGACACGCTCGAAGAGATTACAAAGTTGAGAGATGAACTTAGACATGCTCAAGAAATGTATGCAGCTGCTCAAGTAGAAACCTTGGATGCTTCTCGCAAGGTCTGCTTAAATAATATCTAGTAAAACTGGATACCTTTGTATTTGGTGAAGCTTCTTAGCTATTGGTTTTTTTATCTAACGAATCTGCATCCTTTATGGTTTCAGCTAAATGAGCTTAAGTTTGAAGAGCTAACGCTAAAGGAGCAAGAAACAAAGGGGTTAGCAGAAAAGGAAACACAGAAATTTGAGCAGAAGAGAAGGGCGGCAGAGAAAGAAGCTGCACAAAGAAGAGAAGCAGAGATGAAATCAACCCGTGAAGCCAAAGAGAAGGAGAAGCTTAAAGAAAGTTCCCTTGTGGCTCCTAAGTTGCAATACCAAGAGTTCACTTGGGAAGAAATCACTACTGCAACTTCATCTTTCTCTGAAGATCTAAAGATTGGAATAGGAGCTTACGGTGCTGTTTTCAAATGCAATCTGCACCACACAATCGCTGCTGTCAAAGTTCTGCATTCAGCTGAAAGTAACCTATCCAAGCAATTCGATCAAGAGGTACACAAAACCCAAAAGTTTTTCTTGTTTGAAAGTTTTCTTTTATTGACATTTCTTGCTCTCTCTTAGCTCGAAATCCTGAGCAAGATCAGGCACCCACACTTAGTTCTTCTTCTAGGAGCATGCCCTGAGCACGGTGCTCTAGTCTACGAGTACATGGAAAACGGTAGCTTGGAAGATAGACTGTTCCAAGTCAACAATAGCCAACCAATACCATGGTTCGTCCGGTTCAGAATCGCTTGGGAAGTCGCATCAGCTCTAGTCTTCCTCCACAAATCAAAACCAACACCAATCATCCACCGTGATCTTAAACCGGCTAACATCTTACTTGATCACAACTTTGTCAGCAAAGTAGGAGACGTAGGTCTCTCCACTATGATCCAAGTCGACCCATTATCAACCAAATTCACAATGTACAAACAAACAAGCCCCGTTGGAACGTTATGCTATATCGATCCTGAATATCAACGAACCGGAATGTTATCTCCCAAATCAGACGTCTATGCTTTTGGTATGATCATTCTGCAGCTTCTTACCGCTCAGCCGGCAATAGCATTGACGTATACAGTCGAAATAGCTATGGAGAACAACGACGACGAGGAGTTAATACAGATTCTTGATAAGAAAGCAGGTGATTGGCCAATCGAAGAAACTAGGCAATTAGCAGCTTTAGCACTATACTGTACAGAGCTCCGTGCTAAAGACAGGCCTGATCTGGAGAATCAGATTCTTCCAACGTTGGAGATCTTGAAGAAAGTAGCTGATAAAGCAAGAAACTCGCTTTCTGATTCGGCCAAGCAACCTCCAAGCCATTTCATCTGCCCATTACTTAAGGTAAACAATAACTTGTTCGTTACTTTATCTGTTTGCTTGCGAGAGAAGTCAGGTTAGGTTTAGAGAATAATGTTGTTGTTATGGTATGTTTGAAGGATGTGATGAAGGAGCCATGCGTTGCGGCTGATGGGTACACTTATGACCGGCGATCCATAGAAGAGTGGATGGAGAATCACCGGACTTCGCCGGTGACTGATTTGCCGTTACAAAATATGAACCTTTTGCCTAATCACACTCTTTATGCAGCCATCGTCGAATGGAGACGTAAGAATCAGTAAGGCAAAAAAAAAAAACCGTGCTCCATTTTGGTTCCTGTTCTTGAAACTGCATAACGTGTTTAGCCAATTTAAATGACGAGATGTCCTTTTTAGCGCTCATCTCTATACTATTATTTGCGAGGTCAAAAATCTTAGGTGTCGTTTTCATAATGATTGTTCTACATGTCATTAATAAAAAAATATTATATGGTGTTTTAATTAGTTCTCATTGGTCGATCATTAATCCTACGTTACATGTTAATACCTGTGACATGGATTTATTCGCTCTAAATAGGTCGCATAAGCCCGAATGATCTGCTATGGGCCAGCGATTTCGAAAATCTTTCCCAAGTTGGTGTTAACTAAAAACCTAATGTGTAGATAAGGACCCATATATAGAGGTTTATAGTTTATTATTTTATAGCCGGTGAAAAAAAACAATAACTAAAAATCTCTTTTATATAGAAATGGAAAATTAGATTTTTTTTTTGTTTTTTAAAATTAGTAATTCATTGTTTAATCTTATTCATCTAAATATGAAAACAAAAATAAATTTATTTGTGGAAGCCCCTTCCAGTGGTCGACTAAAGGTTCAGTAATGCTTTCACACCAAAAGTCTGGGTTTCAATTCCCGGAAGATGCGATTTCTGCAGGTTATGAATGAAGACAAGTTTATAAAAAAATTTCAGTGTGGTGCTAGAAGAACCGTTCGTTGTGGTCCCAGCCTACGTGGATTCAAGTGGAGCGGATAGATTATCAGTTGGAAAATTGTTCCTGTAATAATTCTTCTAATATAATCAAAAAGATTTCAGACAATAAAAAAAAATTATTTCATTTTCTTATTAACTTTATATTTTAAAATAAAATTTAAGTTTTCTATTTTTATTTTTATTTAATAGCATTACTTTTTATTATTAAGATTAGAAATAGGTCATAGTTTTTTCTTATTAACTTTGGCTTTTGTTGTAATTGTATTTTCTATTTTCTGTATATATTTGATAACTATACTTTTAAGGATTAGAAACCGATTAAAATTTTTTCCATTTATTGTTAATATTACATATCGGAATCTAATTGAAAATTTATTAAACATGTGCCAAAATCTAATCGTTTATCTTGACACGTGTCACGATCTCGCAAAGTACTAACTTTGAAACACTCTACTTTATATATATATATATAGATCTTTATTTTGTTAGATATAACATATTTTTTTAGGTCTAGCGCTTTTACCCCTTTTTGTTTGTTCATCAATTAATTATTCTATAAATATTTTGCATATGATTGTTTTCGTACGTTTTGTTTTGTTTATGCTTGATACATTATTTCATCGTGTGGACGTTTTTGTGTCACGTTGTTTGGACGATCTATAGTGTCTAAAAACGTCATGCTCTTTTGTTTTTTTTAGAACGGCACATGTTAGTTTCTAAAGTTCTTTTGATCCCAATTCATATATTTTGTTTCGTCAGCTTCATTTATTGTTTCGTTTGTTTGATCGATACACCACTTTGTCATGTTGACGTTTTGTATCTCGCCAGGTGTGGCTCATAAACAAACGATCTAATGTGTATTTAGACATGTTGGGGTTCTTTTGTTTAGTTTTTTTTAAAAAAAAAACGTAATTACTACATAAATTCCTTTTGTTATGTACCCAGTTCGTATATTTTGTTTCTGATTTGTATATTTTATAATGATTCGTTTCACCTCTCTGTATTGATGATTTCTTGTATTTTTTTATTTCGCTCGAAATTTATTCGAACTAACATGTTTTACAATTGGTGTGGGTCTTTGAGTTGATTAAATGAGTAAAAAGAAAGGTAATTATTTAGGTTCGTGGAGTTTGTCTAATTCATCGTGTTGTTTTCCGGGTTTAATCATCGTATTGCAGGTGAAAGGTTTTGCAGGTCAAGCCAAGGCATGGAGCCAACGCTTCTTTATACAAACTTTCATGTTCCACATGCATGAGCCAATACCTCTTTATACAAACTTTCATGTTCCACATCAATCTTCATTCAGTAAAAGTGTATTATCTTAAGAGTCTTATATTGATTAAGCCTCAGGCAAAGGAAAGAGAGAGAGAAATTCTTAGGCTATGGCAGTCCAATTAGATTATTGCTGAAGATTATACCAGAGGAGTTGATTGATGGCACTTGTACAACCAAAGCAAGAGCAAACAATGCACCAAAAATTGATTTCGAGATCGGTTACTCTCGCAATGGCCACACCTAGGGATACTATTGCTAATGCCACAACCTGTGAAAGAACAAACTCTAAAGCAGGGTTAGAACAAAAAAACATGTCATGAGAGTTCTTAATTGACCAGGTGAAATCTCACAATAAACTAGCAAGACCTTTGTGGAAAAAATGGGTTCTTTTTTGAAGAAAACAAACTCTGCAAGGGTAATCGTTAGTGTCACCATGATCTTAGCCATTTGATAGAATCCAATTGTACAAAAACAAAAGCTTTCAAGTATGAGATAAGAAGATAAAACAGAGCGCAATCTCTTTATCTCTTCAGTGTCTGAACTCCGATCTACATAGTTTGATTAGTGCTATCAAAGGTCAATTTACAGCTTAAGCTATAATTCTTGATGCAATCATTACAGATTGAGTTATGAACCTGTTGTTTTTGAGGCTGGTACTAGCGAGACCAGAAGCAAATTACAAGACAGATCCAAAAGAGAAGAGAGAGGCGAACAATATTGTCTTTGATGTAGGAGACATATTGGAAGTAATTAGAGAGACCTTAAGAAAGCTAGAAGTATCCAAGCTACCAAAAGGATTGTTTACCTACGTACTGATACCATGGTTCCGCGACCACGCTCTTGAAAAAGAAAAGAACCAAGAAAACAAAGTGACAAAAGCTAGGAAATGGATTGTTTATCTACACTCTGATACAATAGTTTTGCGCCCGTGCTTGCCAGAGTTAAAGCCTTCAGGATCACGAAATTGATCAGCATGTATCACTATTTGAGAGAGATTTAAAGCCTTCAAGAACATGTAATTGATCAATATTTAATCACTGTTAGTTTGTTCATTATGTGTTTTTGATATCTGATTAATATGGTTGACAAAAAATTTGAAGTCTACCAAAGTGGTTGTTTACCAATGCACTGATACCATCATGCCCACGCTTATGAGAGAGAAAATTACCTACAACATATTAATGATAAGGAACTTTGGAAAGAAGTAGAAAATAAAGAAAGCTAATACAAATCAAAAAAGAAGAAGAAGAATAATTGAGAGAATACAAAGACGATGAAAAAAAAATCAAAGACGATGATGAAAATGAAAGAAAATGGTGAGGAATAAGAAAATCAAAAGATATATAAGAGAAAGAAGAAAAAAAAGTACAAGTCAAAGACGATGAAGAAGAAGAAGGAAAATATGAGGAAGAAGAAGTTGAAGAGTTTGGGGCAGAAAAAAAAGACAAAGGACATAAAATTGGAGAATGAACAAGAAGACGAATAAAAACCAGAAAAATAATAAGGAAAATATAAGGAAGAACTAAATCATAAGATTAAGGGTAAGAAGAAGAGTTGAACAAAACAGAAGAGGAAGAAGAAGAAGACAAATCTGAAGAGGAAAATGAAATAGAAGTTGAACACGATAAAGAAGAAGAAAGAAAAGATAAGGAACAAAAAGATTGAAGTTAATGATAAAAAGACGGAAAAGACGAAGAAGCCCAAGCCAAAAAATGAAAAAAACCCCTCCCCCGAAAAATTATGACAAGACGAAAATGTTGAAGAATAAGAAAGGTAAGAGATTATGAATTAGGAGAAAGAGGGAAAGAGAGAAATTGAGTTTATGCTTTCAGGGAAATGTAGATGCTTTTAAGGACATGTAGATGGAGAGAGAAAGAGAGTGTGTGAGAGAAATAGAGAGAAAGAGAAAGGGGAGAGAGACTTAAATCTTTCAGGTACGTGATATTAAATATATGTTAATTGGTCTTTTTGTGTTCATATTTTTTAATATACGAAACACTTTTTACTTTAAATGTCGTTGTACAAATCCTATGTTATATACAATCTAGGACAAGACCGGAAGGACGATAGTGAGAGAGAAATATTAAAGAGGGAGAGGGAGAGAGAAAGAATGATAGGGAGAGACGCTTTGATGGGGCTAGAGCGAGAGATTTAAAGTTTTGAGGTATATGTATTTTATTAATAT
>NW_006256829.1:13959037-14159495 GCF_000478725.1 Eutrema salsugineum
GATGATGAAGAAGAAGAAGTAGAAGAGGAAGAAGATAAGGAAAAGATGTGGAAAACACAAAAAAGAAGAAGACGTGACTAAAAAAAATCTTAAAGAATAAGAAGTAATAAAAGACATATAAAATGAAGAGGAGAAGGAAGAAGAAAAAAAAAGAAAAAAAAAAATTAAGAAGTAGACGTGAGAGAATAAGGAGAGATAAAGGTGGAAAACGATAAAGAAAGATAAGAAAAAGACAGTTTAGAAGAAAAACCAACATATAAATAAGAAGATGAAAAACGATTATGTGGAGACGAAAAATTCCCTTTTTTTTAGTTCAATTGGTTTGTGAGTTTCATACACTTATTTAGTAGCATTTTGGTCTTAAATTTTGGATGGTGTTTACTTTGGGATTTATTTTATTTTATCATCTATGTTTTAAATGATTTTTTTAATACTCTTCAGTCGTTAGTTTATAACATCAAGTTCTGTTGTACGTTTCTGAAACTCCTATGTCCGTGCCCAATCATATCTTAATAGTATTAAGATCTCAGGATTGCCAAATCATGAATTAAAATTAAAAATAGGAATACCTATTATGTTGCTTTGAAATATTGACCCTAGAGGTGGTTTATGCAATGGAACAAGATCCTTGGTAACACAATTGGCCAAACATGTTATTCAAGCCAGCCACATAACTGGTGAGTGTATTGGTCAAAAGGTCTTGATCCTACGAATGTTTGTTTCCCCCACCGAGACAAAATTTCCTTTTAGAATGAGGCGTAGAAAATTCCATGTAGCTATCGTCTATGCAATGACTATCAATAAAAGCCAAGGACAGACTTTGCAAAAGGTTGGACTGTATTTACCAAAACCCGTATTTTTCCATGGACAATTTTATGTGGCTATATCACGTGTTACTTCGAGAGTTGGTTTGAAGATTCTGATAATGGATACTATACATAAGCCACAAACCAATACTTTGAACGTTGTATACAAGGTCCTGTCTTTCAGAATGTAAGGAAACGATAGTTTATTTTATTTGTTTTGGTTTAGACTTTTACTAATTAAATGTTTTTTTAATGACACTTTGGTTTACTTATGCTTCAGAATTGATACTCTTTCTCTTTTTCCATTAATGGTTTTTCTATTTTTCCATAATCGATACTTTTACTAAACATAAAGTAAATCGAGTACAAAATTATAATAGTGTCTGAAAAATACACACTGAAACAAACTGCAATTTAAAGATCTGCAGTATTGGAATGTTGTACATCAGCAAATATTGATGCACATAGCAATAATGGTCATGGTTGATCAAATGATGAGTTTTTCCAAAAGTATCATTATCCAACTATCAAAATTTATGGGTTTATTAACGATACAGATCACAATATCATTATCCAACTATCGAAGTTTGCCAACAAGTCTACATTGTAGAAGTTTATATTTATTGTGTTTAGAAGTTTATATTTTTGTAATAATATAGCACGATATAATAATTATTAGAATAATATTTCATACAATTGTAGAAGTTTGGAATCTCCAGTATCAGCTATTCTTGATCTTGTGTGGTTAACAGCATTTCTACAATTGCAGGAAATAATCATAACACTTACCTCTCAAAGCTTGCGTGGCAAGCAGCGATTTATGAAATATGGAGAGAGTGTAATTGTTGGCTCCATCGAAACTCCCACAGAACCACTGACTCGGTGATTCTGCAGCTCTCTATCATCATTAAGAACAAAATCTCATCCTTCAGGTCTGTGAACCCTGTTGTGGCGAGTGATTGCATGCAATATTGGTTGTTTGGTTGTTCTTTATATTCCATCGTTGAAGATATCGATTGATCTTCCCCTAAGAATTTCTGGGTCCTGCTCTGATTGCTGCTCTGGGCCTCTTAAATTTGGGGCTCATTCATCCAAAATCATCTTTCATCCAAGATCTCTTCTGGACCTTCGCCAGCTATCTCCCAATTGGCATAATTTGCAATAGGGTTTGGTTCTTTATGGTTCAATTTGGTTTTTCGATTATGAGTTTGTAACTACTGTTGGCTTGTTGTAACCTTGAGTAAGCACTTTTGCTTTAGTTGTATTAATGAAATGAAAATGTTTAAAAAATAAAAACACATTAATAGTTTTCCTGTTTTTTTAGTAATATGGGAACAAATGTTTGAAAATTAAAATCTAATAAACATGGAATTAAATTTAAGCAAAATAAAATAATTTTCAAAAGATATAAATATTTGTGTTGACTAAAAAAAATTAGTCATAATTTACAATGGGATTTGGTTCTTTATGGTTCAATTTGGTTTTTCGATTATGAGTTTGTAACTATTGTTGGCTTGCTGTAACCTTGAGTATGCACTTTTGCTTTAGTTGTATTAATGAAATGAAATTTAAAAAAAAATAAAAACACATTAATAGTTTTCCTGTTTTTTAGTAATATGGAAACAAATGTTTGAAAATTAAAATCTAATAAACATGGAACTAAATTTAAGCAAAATAAAATAATTTCCAAAAGATATAAATACTTGTGTTGACTAAAAAAAATTAGTCATAATTTACAATGGGGTTTGGTTCTTTATGGTTCAATTTGGTTTTTCGATTATGAGTTTGTAACTATTGTTGGTTTGTTGTAACCTTGAGTAAGCACTTTTGTTTTAGTTGTATTAATGAAATGAATTTAAAAATAAAAATAAAAAACACATTAATAAGTTTCCTGTTTTTTTAGTAATATGGAAACAAATGTTTGAAAATTAAAATCTAATAAACATGGAACTAAATTTAAGCAAAATAAAATAATTTCCAAAAGATATAAATACTTGTGTTGACTAAAAAAAATTGTAAGGGAAAACTAACGTCGATAAAGCCTTTCGACTCTTCATTTTCATAACTCAAACTTGTAATTTTCAGATCGGTGAATTTCCAGAAATCTGATTCCGATTACAACTGAACAACACAAAGAATATATAAACCCTTTTTGATCAGTATTGTTTGTGCTGACGCGCGCAATAATAACTTCGAGGTAAGCAATTATTTTTTTTAATTTTTTTTTAGGCTGATTATATAGTTGAAGAAAATTTTGTTTCTAATAGTACAGAGAAAATTATAATTTATATTTTATAAGTAAATTAGTTAAACATCAATTGATTGTTTTATCGCTAATTAAAACTGACAAAATATATGAGATCTGATCCGAGATCTGATCTGATCAAGGCTAAAAATAAGATATTCAAAGGTTCAAAAATCTGGATCTATGTATTTTGATTCAAAGATAAGCATACCTAGATCCGATTTATATATAATTTTCTGTATTTTTAATATGTTTATAACGAATATTATAAAATTAGTTTTGAAAAATTTTATATGATATTTTTAGTTTATTTTTCTATTATGTATATGATTTTTATAGTAATTTATATTATTATTTTAAATTTTAGTTCTTTTAGGCGGCTTTAGATTGGATATAAGTGGATCCATATAAAATTTGAATATGTAGTGGTAGCAAATCGATGTGGATAGTTATTTATAACTGAAAAATTATTTAAGAGATTATTTTTCTTTTTTCCCCAACATAAATTATTTTTTCTCAACACGATCCTTTTTTAAAATATCAGATCTTTTGAAAAACATTATAAAAAAATATTATGGAAAATGTTTACAAGAACGGTTTGGAAAAGCTTAGGAACCAATATTAAAAGGTTTTCAGAGCTTTTCTGAAAAACAAATATGTGAAGAAAAAAAATGATAATGTATAATTACAACGAGATTTAAGAATTTTATGAAATCTTGAAATAAGAGAATAATTTACTAAGTGAAATGAAATTTTAATGTTTTCATTTCACTTATAAAATACACTAACAAAATTACTTCTTTTCAGATACTTGAATTAGGCTCGCTTCCCGTGGATTCGCTGCTGACTGACTTCAAACGACGATGGTTGTAATCACTGAAACTTCCGACGACTTTAATTGCGGCGATCCAGGTACAAACAAGAACTCGCAACAACTCCAGAATAAACGAAAAAAAGTCGAGAAAAATACTTCTTTCCACATTCCAGACGGAATCGCCGAAATAATTTTGGCAAAGGTTAGGAGACGTGGTTACCCTGTTCTAACTCTCGTCTCCAAAACCTTTCGTGGCCTCATCGTTACTCCGAGACTCCACGACTTGCGCTTGCGCCTTGGCGCTACCGAACCCATTCTTTACGCTTGCGTGGGATCCACTCTTTTTCTCAGAGGCCCTAGGTGGTGTATCCTCTATAGGAAACCCTACAGTAACTTGCCGAACACGGTTTCTGTGAGGTTGCTGGAAATCGACTCACTCCCTCCCATGCCTTGGGGATCTGCTGTGGTCACAATCGGGCACGAGATGTATGTGATTGGTGGATGCGTTGGCCTAACACGCACAAATGTTGTGTTTGTCATCGATTGCAGATTCCACACTTATCGCTTCCTCCCGAGTATGCGAGTGGCTCGTTGCGGCGCAGCGGCCGGAGTGTTCAACGGGAAGATATTCATAGTCGGAGGCTGTGAGATGCGAGCTATGGATTGGATGGAAACGTTCGATATAAAGGGTAACTTTTGGATAAGAGGCAGGTGGACAACAGGCATACCACCTTACGTGAGTAGCAAGTTTGTGACATATGCGGTTATGGAGAAGAAAATCTACATTTTGGGTGAAAGAATGTGTTATACTTACACTCCCGGAGAACAAGGAGGTTTACTAGAGTACGTGATGCCAGGAGAATTTATGAGTTTTTTTTGGCAAGAGTCTTCTTGTGTGATTGATGGTTTGTTGTTTTCCACTAATCCTCAACGGGGGCTTGGTGCATCTCCAATAATCATTTATGATCCAAAGCAGAAGATTTGGAGACCCTTGACTGGTTTACAAGGTTTTCCGGCTAATATCCTTCTTCACAGCTCTAAAATGGCGAATTTTGGTGGGAAGTTGGTGATTCTGGGACCCGATGAGTATTGGTATTTTTTGAATAAAGGGAAAAGAGAGATTTGGTGCGTAGAGATTGCTTTGGAAAGACGGCAAGGAGGTGAGATTTCGGGGAAGGTTGAATCAGTAGCGGTTGTGCTTACAGTCCCACAGCCAGAGTCATTGGCTTCAATTGATGTTTGCGCAACTGTTACCATTTGATGATTACATGCATGGGATGGTTTCTTACAGGTATATATGCTTATGGTCATGGGTATGGACTTTTGATGATGAATTCAGATATTGTAGTTAGCCTCCAAAACTTACTTGTCTTTTCATTATCTTGCAGGTGAAGGATCTTTATGAAGCAAAGTGGCTAAGAAGTTGTTATCTGACACCGTAAAACTAAGCTATGTGGAGTATAGGCTATTCTTTAACCGTCTTTATTTAAAAATAATAGTAATTTTAAATAATAAAATATTTTTTTTATCGTGAATATTGATGTAGACCAATATAATTATTTTTAAAAATTTTATGTGGACACCCTAAAAAGCATTTAGCATTACTTTTAAAATTCTAAACAATTAGATATATCAAGCAATAAAAATGATTCAAAGTTGCTTGAGGAAATCTAATTAAACAAATGATTATCTATACCAATTCAAACCGATGCTCTTCTGAACTAACCAATTTAGCATGATAATATTGACCAAATGGAATTAATCAAACAAACAGATTTTGGTAACTCATATGTGCATGATTCATTAACGAAGCAATAAGACAATTTACTAAACCAACCCAAACTATCGATTTATTAAACCAAGCAATAAATTTTGAGGGTATGAAACAAACGGATCAAATCAAATAATAAAGCACATATAGTTAAACAATAGAGAAATGCATCATGTTTCGTTCTATTGTGTAGCATGTCTTGATGATTAAGTCAATAAAATAATAACCAATAAATCACAAAATATCAAACAATCGAATCATAATTGAATTCATGTAGGTTGAGTTATGAAAACACGATCTGAAGCATGAGTCGGTATTATAATTTACTCAGTATAATTACCAATTCGATAATGGCTTGTGCTTATGAAAACATAGCAAAGCATGAAAAGCTAGTCCTAGATCGATTAAAATCCCAATAATGCATGTGCAGTACTATTTATCTCGATGGGGAAACCAGTTAAATCAGTTATCGGTTTTAGGGCAAATTTTGATTAAACTCATAAAACCCTAATATGATTCAGATTAAATCATTTTTGTTTTATATAACAAGATCTCAATATCTAATATATTTTATAAAATCTTTAATGAGAAATACAAAGATCAAACAATCAAATTATTATTCTAGATAAACATCGATCATTTTTTTATATAAATATGATTTGAGGAAACAGAGTCTAACATATGATCAAAATCGTAAAGGCATAGACTACCATAAAGATGAATTCGGGAAACGTATAACTTACCATCCTAGAAAAAAAAACTTTAGACTAAGTATCACATTTTATAGGGTAAGAAAAACATCTAGAGACTATCATGTTGATACCATGTTGTGAATAAGCTATCAAGAGAAAGAGAAAACTGGTGTATATTATTCCATGAATAATGAGAGGTAATACAAAGATTTAGTTATGCCCACAATCTACCGATGTGGGACTCTTATGTTAAACCTCTTTATAATATAGGTTTTATAATGGGCATACATATTAATAATTTATAACAATAAACACGTTATTGGTTTGATAATTTTTTTTTTTTAATTGAATATAAAATTGTATTCAATCAATTCATATTTTACATCAAGTGTTTCTGAGTTTGAGATTTATCAAAGAAAGAAAAAAACTTAGCTTCTGCACATTATTCACTAGTTGAAAACAGAAAGTTGAGGCTATCCTCAAATGATCGATCCCCTTGAAGTCGGATGGTGCTAAGCCGATTACGAACTGTTTTATCTAGGAGTTTTACCAGTCTCATCGGATGGGAAGGAAGTTCACCATGCCGCCTTGCATTCCTCTCTATCCACAGTTCATATATGGTTGCAGAAATATAAAAAGATGAAATCTTATGATTTTGGACCACACCCTTTATAATATTTTTTTCATATTTGATGTATCGTCTTTCTATTTTTTTTTCGTTGAAGAAAATAAATTCAAAGGGAATGAAATGAGAGAGCTGTTTGGTTAACAATTAGGAGTTCCTATCACTTGTCTTTGAAAAAGAGGGTGTTGGATTTAATAGTTTGGTTTTTTTGTCATCCATTTCATTTGAGCAAACTAGAAGTATATTGTAGCCCAACTAGGCCCATACAACATTAACAATACATCATAACAAACATGTTAATTAAAAGTTAGGGAAAACGACGTATTTCCCCATCGGAAGTATCATATAGTAAGGTTTCCTTTCATCGAGTAACCAGGATGGCGATAACGATTTTTCTTTGGCTGTAATAGAAGGATGGATCGATTATGGTATCTGTTATCGGTATGGGAGGCAACTTTTATATGGATTGTTCAATTGATTCGATGGAGGGATCTTAGCGGTGTAATAGAGATGGGCTGGTATATAGGAGAGAGTTTTCTGCAGTCAGATCTGCAAATAATAGAAAGAAAGGGGAGTCATAGAAACTCTATTTCCTTTACGTTTGAAGTCTGGATCTACTGTGATATGATTGATTCGAATGGAATCAAGGGAAATAACGATCTGCAATCCAAGAGATTCGGTTTGGGCGTCGGGATTGGATGCGGTAAAACATTGAGGGAGGATTCAAAACAGATCTTCACAGAATCCCAATCAAATACGATTGGAAGGAATCAATTACGGGAGAAAAAATCAAGATTTAAACCCACGGAGATTAATGCAGGGAAGGTCATACAAATATTAGCTTTCCCAAAAGTGATATCAGTATATCTAGATGGTGAGTCACAATTTCAAAAAAGAGATCTTCTTAGTATCAGAAAATTAAGAGAGACGAGAGGCTATATAAAGAAGCAAAGAGAAGCTAGTCTTCTCCATCAAACACAGAATCATCAACCTTTACTCATATTATCTGTCTTTATCGAGATCTCTCTACGGTATCAAAAAATGACTCAGAGCAATTTGGTGAGGCACGATGCAACAGGAAAGAAGGTTGAGGTCTCTTTGAAAAGAATGAAGATTACGGTTCCACGCTTTGACAACTCGGGGCTTATAGAAGAATATTCCAAGACTTTGATTGGTCGGTGTATGAACTCACCGATGCAAGATATGAAGATGCTTCTATACATGTTGCCACGAATTTGGAAGGTGGAGGAGAGGGTAGCTGGTGCGGATCTGGGACTTGGGAGATTTCAGTTTGATTTTGAAAGTGAAGAAAACATTAAGGAGGTCATGAAGATGGAGCCTTTCCACTTCGACTACTGGATGCTCTCGATTGTTCGGTGGACACCAATTGTCGATCCGTCGTATCCTTCAGCGATCATGTTCTGGGTATGAGTCATCGGTGTACCACTTCACTTCTGGGCTGACCCGACGTTCCGAACCATCGGGAAAGCTCTAGGAGACGTCAAGGAGGTGAATTTGGACGATGGCAAAGTCCAAGTCATGATTAACGGTTTGCGGCCTCTATGCTTTGAAACAGTGGTTGAGTTTCATGGCGGAGAAGAAACTACGGTTTTTTTGAGGTATGAGAAACTCTTTGGTTATTGTAGAATCTGCTACAGCCTCTGTCATGATCAGAAGATCTGCCCAAACCGAGCAGAGTATACGGAACGGAAGGTGCAAGAGGATCACTACGATGACTCCACACACAACTCAGGTGCTGTTACTTACAAAGCTGCGGTCAACTACGGTTCAAACAGGGCTAACGGAAACATTGGAAAACATGAAATGGGAAAGGTGAACTCCAATCACTTCCATGGTGGACAAAACAGAGGTAAAGGGAAGCTTTTTGGTCAAAAAGAGGAGGTGAAACAATCCCATATGGGAGAGAGTTACCGTTACCACAAAGGAAGAACAGACCGTCGGTATGGTGAAGGTTCGTCTAGAAGTGGGAGACCAACAAACTATGCTCCTCCAAAGGATCTACAATACCGGATAACAACAACGACGGCTGGTGTATCCAAGATCAGGAATGCAGAGATTGATGATGAATTTCAAAACAATAAAACTGGTGGAAGCTTGGAGGATACTGCCGCAGATATGGCAGCAAAAGGGAAAGATACATCAGATGCGGTTCTTAATACAGGGAAACAGGTGAGGAAAAGCCTAGTTTTTGACGACGAAGGATTAACAGCTCCGGAGGCACAAGAGACGAAAGAAAAGGTTCATGAAGAATTGATGAGCACCATGGAGGAAAACAATTTGGAAAACAAAGAAGATACAGATCATGATTGGGATGATTTATTAGCTAATGATGACTCTCTCATGGATTTTGAGATTGAAGGTACGATGGTGGAGAATTTTCAAGAGGATGCAACAGGGAAAAGTGAATTGGTGGAGCAAGGTGCTACTCTATTCGAACCAGGGGAACTGCAGTTGGAATCAGATGCGGTGAAGGACTTATTGGAACAGGAAGAAGGTGAAATCATGGTGAATTCTGGGGAAACCGATGCTGAACGTGACAGAACGAATATCATTGGTGTGGGTTCTGAGACAAATAACAGTGAGATGGGGACCATAATGGCCACTGTAATGGAAGGTACTGAGGTTGGAAATGAAGGGAACAAACCTGCAAATAGGAAGAAGATAATGAAAGGCTCATCTTTCGTTGGAGGCACTAGCAAAAAGAGGATGGTTCAAGCTCTGATTTCTCCCCGTAAGAAGCAGTCTGGCAAGGGTTCATCAAACCCAAAACTGGGACTGACTGGAACAAAACCTGCATAATAAATGAGGATACTTAGTTGGAATTGTCAAGGTATTGGCAGCCGATGGACAATAAGCTATCTTCGGGAGATTTGGAAAAAGCATAGACCAGAGTTTTTATTTATTTCAGAAACTAAAAATGATTTTTCTTTTATGCAACAATTTTAGTTTCATTTCGGTTATAATAAAATGTACACGGTTGAACCGTGCGAGGCAAGTGGTGGACTTGCTTTATTTTATGATAATTCTTTTGATGTCACTATTTTATTTTCAAATAATAGAATAATTGATGTTGAAGCGAAAATTCTCGGAAAAAGAGTATTTATATCTTTTATTTATGGGGATCCGGTTCCAAAATTGCGGGATCAAGTTTGGGAACGTTTAACAAGGATAAGCCTCACTCGTACAGAACCTTGGATAATAATTGGGGATTTGAATGAGATAACTGGAAATCATGAGAAACAAGGTGGCTTTTTAAGACATGCATCTAGTTTCGTGTCCTTTAATACGATGATACAAGATTGCGGTTTTCTAGAGTTTCCTTGCGTAGGAAATACAATGTCTTGGAGGGGAAGACGAAATGCAAAGATGGTTAGATGTAAGCTCGATCGAGCCTTGGCAAATGAGAATTGGCATGACTTATTTACATAATCCTTTGTCGAATATTTAGCAATGATTGGGTCGGACCACCGACCAATTGTCGCAACAATTGCGGATAAAATTCCTCATAAGAGGGCACAATTTAAATTTGACAAGAGATGGCTAGGACAAGACGGTTTGAAGGATACTATTACTAAAGGTTGGGAACTAAAGTATGGAGGAGAAGAGTTTCTATTTGTGGACAAAATCAGGAATTTTCGGCGAGAAATATCAAAATGGAGACACAATCTTCAATCATATGGGCGGGAAACAATTGAGAATCTAAAAAGGGCATTAGAGGAAATCCAAAATGATGATTCACGATCAGAAGAGGAAGTGATTGAAGTTTCAAAAAAACTAAAGGAAGCATATAGGGATGAGGAGTTATTTTGGCAACAGAAAAGTCGGAACCAATGGGCCATTTCAGGAGATAAAAATACAAAAATTTTCCATGCACAAGTGAAACAACGGAGAGCAAGAAATCGAATTATTGGCATACATAATGCGGCGGGCGAATGGGTTAATTCGGAAAAGGAAATAGAGAAGGTGGCGGTCAAGTATTTTGATGATTTATTCGTTTCAACCTCTCCAGTGGAATTTGATGAAGCTTTTGAAGAGATAAAACCGCTAATCACAGAAAATGATAATATAATGCTTACAGCAATAGCTACGGAAGAGGAAGTACGTAGTGCATTATTTATGATGAGCCCGGGAAAAGCTCTAGGACCAGATGGAATGACAGCACTCTTTTACCAACGCTTTTGGTCAATCATTAAGACAGATATCGTAAATCTAGTCAATAAATTCCTTGAAACTGGGGTCTCTGATAAGAGGCTAAACATGACAAATATCTGTCTAATACCAAAAACGGAAAGACCTACGAGGATGACAGAACTACGACCGATTAGTCTCTGTAACGTTGGTTATAAGATCATATCCAAGGTACTATGTCAAAGATTAAAAAGATTATTACCCGATCTTATTTCGGAAACCCAATCTGCCTTTGTGGCTGGACGACTAATATCGGATAACATACTGATAGCTCAGGAGATGTTTCACGGATTACCGACCAATAAGTCCTGCAAAAGTAAATATATAGCAATCAAAACGGACATGAGCAAAGCTTATGATAGAATAGAGTGGTATTTTATTGAACACCTTCTCAGACGCTTCGGGTTCGCGGAAAAATGGATAACATGGATGATGCAGTGCATTACTTCTGTACAATATAAAGTTTTGTTAAATGGACAGCCAAGGGGACAAATAATTCCGGGAAGGGGACTTCGTCAAGGAGATCCGCTATCACCAAACTTGTTTATACTTTGTACAGAAGTATTAGTGGCAAATATAAAGAAAGCAGAGAATGAAAAATTACTGACGGGACTTAAAATTGCAAGAGCAAGTCCATCAGTCTCACACTTACTTTTTTCGGATGATAGTCTATTTTTTTGCAAAGCAACCAAGGAGGAATGTCATAAGATTTTGAGTATATTACGGTTGTATGAAGGAGTTTCGGGCCAACAAATCAATTTTTGATAAGTCATCGGTTCAGTTTGGCCACACGGTCCCTGAGCTCGTACAAAATGAGCTCAAACAAATTTTAGGAATTATGAGGGAGGGGGGAACGGGATCTTACCTGGGTATCCCAGAAAGTATGGGTGGAGCGAAATCAAAGATTTTAAATTTTGTCGCAGACAGACAACAGACTCGGATTAATAGTTGGACCTCGAGATTGTTATCGAAAGGGGGAAAAGAAACTTTAATTAAGTCGGTGGCATCCGCAATGCCCACTTTTGTCATGTCATGCTTTCGATTACCTAAATCTACTACAGAAAAATTAACTAGTGCAGCGGCACGTTATTGGTGGAGCGCAGATGGTCATCACCGAGGTATGCATTGGGTGGCATGGACAGAGATGTGTAAGGAAAAAACGGAAGGCGGAATCGGGTTCTGAGATGTGGAGGATTTTAATACGGCGTTATTGGCAAAACAATTATGGCGACTGATAGATAAACCTGATTCATTGTTCGCACGGGTTTTCAAAGGACGATACTTTCGGAACGCAAGTCCTTTGGATCCGGTACGTTCTTACTCACCTTCCTATGGATGGCAGAGCATCATTTCAGCTAGATCTCTGGTTAATAAGGGGCTAATTAAAAGAGTTGGTTCAGGATGTTCTATCTCAGTATGGAATGATCCATGGATACCTTCTTCTCGCCCGAGATCAGCTACTTGTAAGGGTTTTAATTACTACCCGAACCTAATGGTCAATCACTTGATTGATCCAGCGACAAAAACATGGAATTTGGATTTGATAAGAGCAATTATTGAACCATTTGATGTGGAAATAATCCGGGAAATCCCTACCAGCAATACCTATAAGCCTGATCATTTGGGTTGGCATTACACAAAATCTGGAAAATATACGGTAAAATCAGGATATAAAACTGAGAGACTATTTTCATATGGGGGCTCAGAGGACCAATATGGACCAAATATTAAGGATCTACAAGCACATTCTTGGAGATTGAAATGCTCATCTAAGTTAAGACACTTATATGGCAAGCAATATCGGGATGCCATTCTGTGCCGGCTAGACTGCATACGCGAGGAATACATTGTGACACACAATGTGCAAGATGTGGAGCAGAGGAAGAAACAATAAATCATGTTCTTTTTGAATGTCCACCTGCCTTGCAAACTTGGGCACTATCCCAAATACCAACATCCCCAGGTGTTTTCCCAATGAGTTCGGTTTATTCAAATTTTGATCATCTTTTTTGGAGAATATCAAAAGACAGAAAAAACATACAATTTCCATGGATTGTATGGTATATTTGGAAGGCAAGAAATGAAAAAGTGTATTCGAACATTGATGTTGACCCACAAATTACCTTAAAAATAGCGGAAACTGAAGCGACATTGTGGGAAGAGGCCCAAAGGCTAGAACAGGATTCAGGGGACTCAAATCAAAACGGCTCTATGGAATCCTCATTATCCGTATCATTCGATGGATGGTGGTGTTATATTGATGGATCTTGGAAAGAGACGGAATTATTGGCAGGATTAGGGTGGTTTTATTTTAAAGAAGGTGTACAGGATAAAATCATGGGTGCACAAAATGTTAGACGAAGTTTATCGCCTCTGCATGCAGAAATGGAAGCCCTCATATGGGCTATGCATTGCATGTTAGAGAACCGTAAGATAGAAGTAGCTTTTGCAACAGACTGTTCGGAGTTGGTGAAGATGGTGTCTGCACCAGAAGAATGGCCAGCATTTGCTCTACACTTGGAGGAGATTGTGAAGATGAAGGATGTTTAGCTTTTTCACTTTATCACATATCCCACGCGCAAAAAACTTGAAGGCAGACAACTTAACAAGGAGTGCTCGTGTCTACCCTCAGGAAATCATCTATGTAAACTCAGTGCCACCGGTTTGGCTAGCCGAACGGTTCTAGGGACTTAGACTGTTGACAAAAAAAAAATATCATATAGTAATAGATCCACCTAAAGTTTTAACTTCGTCTTAAATCCCCATCAAATAAAAGTTTAAAACATATTTCCCCACTGAGTGAAACTTAAAAACTTATTTGTACACTAAATGAAAGTTCAAAACCAGATTGCACACAAACCACAATTAATTTTGGTTTATTATATACCAATTTAACTTTAACCAAAGAAATTTATAATAAAACCAAAAATATTCCCAATTTTAACCTAATTTCGGTTTAGTCGACCAAACCAACATTTCCTCTTCTTCCTCCCCTATTTTTTTTCTTCGTCTCCTTCACCGATCTGGAAGACTTGAAATGGCTTGTGGAATAACCGAGCTCAATGCAACTGTCGGCTCGTAATATCCCCAATTTCGATTGCTCAATCCATCTACGTCCATTATAACAAACTTTTGCAAACAAAACAGACTTTTTGTGGGAAGATCTTTACTTTCTACCTAGGTTTTCAATGTAAATCTGATCAGTTGTGTTCATCAAGTTAACATTATATAACTTCAATTAACAATCTTCTGCGTTTTTCAAGGAAAAAACACAACTTCTTAAGAAGGCTTACGTCTTTTGCGAGAATTTCCAGGAAAAAGAATAAGCAAAATTTTCTTTATTCCTTTAATATATGATTCTACTTTTCTTATTTGATCTAGGAATTTTGCTAAGAAATCTTGTTGGGTGTTTGATTTCTTTCATTTTTTTTGTTTGTTTGGGAAAATTTTGTTTGTTTCAGAGGATTGATAAACTTGGGAAGAAGAAGTTATGGAAAGAAGAAGAAAGCCATTAGCGACCGTGAATAAATTACTAAAATGGAATTTCCAGGAGAAAAAATAAACAAAATTTTCTTTATTCCTTTAATATATGATTCTACTTTTCTTATTTGATCTAGGAATTTTGCTAAGAACTCTTGTTGGGTGTTTGATTTCTTTCATTTTTTTTTGTTTGTTTGGGAAAATTTTGTTTGTTTCAGAGGATTGATAAACTCGGGAAGAAGAAGTTATGGAAAGAAGAAGAAAGCCATTAGCGACCGTGAATAAATTACTAAAACGACAACGTTTTGTTGTTTGTGGAAAATGTAGAAGTCGTCGTTAATTGGGGTTACCAGGTTGGATTTTAAATTCGGTTTGGTCGTAGGTTCAGATGGTTTGGTTTTGGTTTAGGTTGTAAACCAATAAAATTGACATCTATTATATTAAAACAAGAAGCACTTTTCTTCCAAACACTTTTTATTTTACATATAAATTTAATTTCAAAAATTTGATATTAATTTAGATAACTATGATTTCTTAAATATAGCTTATATTTAATTTAAAATTCAAACTATTTAATTAATTAAATTCTTTAATATATATATATATACTAATTTCAATTACTTTAAATTTTCTTGAATATAAGTTAGATTAGTTTAACATTTAAAAATTAAATAATATTTTTAGAATAACACATATGATTAACAAATATTTTTTTATTTTTTTTAATCATATTCAATAAGATTAAAATTTCACATATTAAAAACTGATAAATATTAATATTATATGGTAATTTGATGGGGTGGTTTCATTTTTTTTTAATATAATCTTATGCGGATTAAATTATCAAAACATGTAATATATTTTAAAAAACTATTTCAAAATTAGTAAATATTTATATTATATGATAATATGAACATGTGGGTTAGAATTATTATTTCATAACCACAATCATTTTCAGATTAATAAAATGACCGAGTTAAAAATATATTTTTATAATAATGATCATTTCTTATTAATAGAATTATTGTATTATAATTATGTTTTTATGATCATGGTCATAATAAAACTAAAAAAAATTTAAAAATAAATTATATCTAAAAAAGATATTTATTATTTATTAAATAAAAAAAATTACATTACAAATTTGAATTCATAAAAAAAAATCCCGTACGAATGCACGGGGTAAAATCTAGTTTAGGTTTAAATATGTTTAAAACTTTTTAATTAGAGAGATGTACGATTTTAACTTTCAAATTAGGGGGATTTAGATCGAGGTTGAAAGTTTGGGTGGATATGTTACTATATGGTACTTCAGAGGGGGAAATACGTCGTTTTTCCTAAAAGTTAAGACATCATCCACGTGTCAACCTAAGATCTCATGCAAGCAAACTCATCTTCTACTTCGGGATATCCGCAGCTGAAAATCCTCTGCCACCCAAAACAGCCGTGGAACCACCTTATGACGAGCTAAGCTTGCCAAGAGAAGTGCACCTCCATGAAACTTGATCGATCAGTTCAGAAATTTTCACTTCTTCGTAAAATCACCACCACCAATCATCACAAACTCAAGACACATATCACCCTTTGCCTTAAAAGCATTTTTTAATAGGGGACCCAAAGAAATCAAAAGATCCCAGCCAAAAGAGGATGATACCAAAGTTGAAGAATAAGAATTCCAACACTTACCACCAGATCTTACATCGCCGCCTCATCGATTAGAAGAACCCATCCACAGAGGAGATAAGACTAAAATTATCCAAACAAACCGGAAAATCCTTTACTTTAAAACTATGATTCTTCTACCATTTTGAGATCCTTCATTCCACTAAAGATTAGTGAAGGATTTTATTCACATAAGTAAAAAAATCAATGACTAAAGATAGAAAAAGAATTCAATAGATGGATGAGAAAAGATCCAATCGAGTCAGAATTTATTATCCGTTAAAACGGAAGGTAAAAAAAGCCAAAAAGAAAGTTTTGATGATAAGTTTTGATGATGATCTAATTGTTAATAATTTAATACAAAAAGGGTCTTTAATATATATATATATATATATACATTTTTTTAGTTATGATTACGTCATGTACATATTAAAGACTCTTTTTAAATATATTATTTTTAACTAGTAAATTCAAATTGAATCCCAATGCAAAAAAAATGTTTATGATAAAAAGTTTTTGACTCTTATTATATAAAGAGAATCTCTTACGTAAAATTTTTATAATTATGACATTTGTTATAGCTAATTAAGATTTTGATATGTGTTAATGTAATAAAGAAATTTTTATTTTTAATTATTTACTAAAAAATAAAAAAATATGCTAAATTACCAAATAAAAAAAAATAAAGTAAATAAAAATTAGATGTAAATAAGAAAAAAGTAAAGTAAATAAAAATAAGTTGGATGGTCCCCATTTCTTTGTGTCTACAATCTTCTTCAGATCTTGGTATTATCTCTTGGTACTATCTCGGTATGATTTTCAATGGTCGGAACCGAAATTTCAGAGAAACCAATTCTCAAGCTGAAACTCTTTGTGGACAAAGAGAAGAACAAATTGTCTTGGCTGAAGCAGGTAAGGATTTTTTTGATGTACTTTTTACTTTTCAGGCGCTGCCTGCCAATGGGTACTTTTGTGAGATTGCTGGAGAAATACAAGGAGAACCAACAGTCTATAGGGTGTTTTAACAATCTCTACAAAAGTGCCTCTGATTTTCCTATTGAATACATGACGGAAGCTTGTAAGGATATGCTTTTGTATCCCCAAAAACAATGCATGTACGGCTTAATCTTAACAACACAGATGATGATGCCGAGTGTGATGAACTTTTTAATCTTAAGATCGATCATGTTATTAAGTGTAAATCTTTCTTTGTTACCGACAATGCGAAAGTGGAATTTGCTTCTGCTGCATTAGCCGTTGATATATTTGAAGGACTCGGTTATAAACAAACGTGATCAGCTGGAGACAAAGATTGTAGATGTTGATCACAGTCAGGTTCTATCTATAGGAATTCGTACCGGTTTATAACTATTTATAAACATTAATTGCGAATTCGATTGCCAGAATTCATGTAAATACTGAATTAGATCTAGATCTTAGAGTTTGAATATACCTAGATATTCTGCAGCGGAATGAGAAAAATCAGACAGATTTAGATTATCTTAGCACTCCAAGTGTCGTGCCTCTATCGGTATCCACATGCACACAAATTGGATCGAGACGGGATGCTAGTACCGTTGAGATCAAATCTCAAAATTCAACGAACTGTTCGTCTTTTATCTCTGAGTTTAAGGATTTGCTTGTCATACAAGCAACATATGTCTCGCCTTTGTAAATTATGGCTGCTAGTAAATTTTTGTTTTCTCTCTTGTCCACAACTACATATCGATATATATATATATATATATATATATATATACTCACATATGAAAACCTTAACACTTTAGGATTCACATTCACGTGGATGGGTTGGGCTTTAGTATAATTCTTAGTTAGACTATAAATCAGCCTTTATCACATGTGTATATATCGAATAATATATCTCTTACATATTATTATTTCTTATTTATCATATACATAAGAATTTCCCAAAACTCAAAATGTTAGTCCAATTCATAAAAGACATTATTAATCAATGATCCAATTTGCTTAGGTGTGTGACCCTATATGATCGTATAATATTAGTAACAGGTTCTCAACCTATAGATTATAAGCGGTTTCTAGCAAAACATTATAACCACCTAATATTAAACGATTGTCAAATCTCGACAATACAACTTTAACTAGAGTAAAGTACAAATGATTTCAGGACATTCCCAACAATCTCCCACTTGTACTGGAATCATCTATTCATATAATCATTTTGTCTTTGTATCTCGATCTTAGCATAAAGCAAGAAACAGTGTCATCATTTGTACTGATTAAACAAACGACTGACATTCACCTCGTTTGAGCGCGGCCACACATTTCTTAGTATAAAATCTTCGATAGGCCCAGAGATATTTATCTCCCGTTATATAGGAGGGAAAAATCCCATCTTGTTCCATCCCAGTTCCTTACACAATTCATAATGTGCCCGATCACTGTCTTTATAATCATATTTTACGACTGATGTTTGACAAAGTCAAAGCAAACTAATCCATGTACAACAAATCATGACGAACTCAGGTCAAAGGACTATACTCTATAGTTGTCATGAGAAACTCTTATGACACTCATATAACAATCTTGTAGAGTTCTCATAGTGGTTCAGTCCAATCATGTGTTCTCTAACACATATCTATGTGATTGACTTTAATATTGCATATCAATGACTTCACGAAACTTAGTCATCAGTCACCTCACATACTAGTCATTCTTAGTTATTAACGTCCCATTTTAATAACCTTGACTAGGGACTTCAATAATCTAAATCATCTTCCACTTATAGAGTTTCATGATCAAGTCACATACTTGATGATCTATAAGAATGACATAAATTATTTTGGGACTATTATTTAATTATCCAATAACAAAATAATACTGAAACAAATTTCATTAATCTGAAAATAAAATCAAATGTATGTAAACATGAACATCATATCATAAAAGAAATTAAAACCTCCCACTGAAAATAAGATTACATCTTTATGAATCTAATGCATATCGCAGCAGTATGACTCTCATGCTTAGGCTGCGGAAGGGGTTTCGTAAAAGGATCAGCAACATTTGCATCCGTTGGAACTCTGCTAATCTTCACATCGCCTCTGTCAATAATCTATCGAATGAGGTGATATCGCCTTTGTATATGTTTGGATTTCTGGTGTGATCTAGGTTCCTTTGCCTGTGCAATGGCTCCATTGTTATCACAATATAGATCAACAAGGCCAGAGATGCTAGGAACCACACCACGCTCAGTAATGAACTTCCTAATCCAAACAGCCTCCTTAGCTGCTTCTGAAGCAGCAATGTACTCAGCCTCAGTTGTAGAGTCTGCCACAGTGCTCTGCTTAGAACTCTTCCAACTCACTGCTCCTCCATTCAGAC
Organism: Eutrema salsugineum; assembly: GCF_000478725.1. Taxonomy (NCBI): domain Eukaryota; kingdom Viridiplantae; phylum Streptophyta; class Magnoliopsida; order Brassicales; family Brassicaceae; genus Eutrema; species Eutrema salsugineum. Next base: position 13,978,708 of record NW_006256829.1, read on the forward strand.
AAAAGACAAATCCAGATTGAGATCGAAAATCATCTTTTTCTGTCTGAAAGCTGGCATCTGTGTAACCACTCAAAATAAGTTCCTCACTTCCTCCATAGATCAAAAACTTATCCTTAGTTCTTCTCAAGTACTTAAGGATATTCTTGACTGCTATCCAGTGACTTTCACCTGGATCAGATTGGTATCTGCTCGTCATGCTCAAAGCACATGCAACATCTGGGCGAGTGCAGAGCATAGCAGACATGATAGATCCTATAGCAGATGCATATGGAATCTTACTCATGCGCTCTCGCTCATCATGTGTCGAAGGACACTGAGTCTTGCTGAGAGTTATGCCATGAGACATTGATAGAAAACCTTTCTTAGAATCATGCATATTGAACCTGCGCAAGACCTTATCTATATAAGTATCTTGACTTAGTCCAATTAATTTATTCAATCTATCTCTATAGATTCTTATTCCAAGAATATAGGAAGCTTCTCCCATGTCTTTCATTGAGAAACAACTACTTAGCCATGTCTTAACAGACCGAAGTAGAGGAATATCATTCCCAATGAGCAGTATATCATCTACATACAATACCAGAAAATCAACTGCGCTCCCACTAGTCTTCTTGTAAACACAAGGTTCTTCTTCATTTCTAATGAAATCAAACTCTTTGATTGCCTCATTAAAACGAAGATTTCAACTCCGAGATGCTTGCTTCAAACCATAAATGGAACGATGAAGCTTGCATACCTTCCTAGCAGTTTCAGGAGATGTGAAACCTTCGGGTTGTGTCATGTACACATCCTCTTCGAGATTTCCATTAAGGAAAGCTGTTTTCACATCGATTTGCCAAATCTCATAATCATAATAAGTGGCAGTTACTAGGAGAATCTGAATGGACTTAAGCATTGCGACTAGAGAATATGTTTCATCATAGTCTATACCATGAATTTGCTTGTAACCTTTCGCCACCAATCTAGCTTTGTATATCACTATATTACCATCCATGTCTGTTTTCTTCTTGAAAACCCATTTACACTCAATGGCTTTAACACCATCAGGTAAATCTACCAAAGTCCAAACTTTGTTTTCTGACATGGATCCCATTTCGGATTCTGCAGCTTGTAGCCATTTCTTGGAATCAGGGCCCATCATTGCTTCTTCAAAAGATGTAGGTTCATCACTCTTTATAAGTAAAAGATCATGATGATTCATTACCCAATCCCCAAATCTATTAGGTTCATGACGAATTCTTTCGGACCTACGTACCTCAGGTTCCACAGGAGTTGATTCTACGACTCTTCGTAGATCCAGTTGGTGTTCTTCCTCAAGAGTAGGAATATCCTCCTGTGATTCTCGAACTTCTTCGAGTGATACTTTACTCCCACTAGTTCCCTTTGAAAGAAATTATCTTTCCAAAAAGGCACCATTCCGAGCAACAAACACTTTGTTCTCAGTGGAGTTGTAAAAGAAATAACCTTTGGTCTCTTTGGGATAACCTACGAAGTAGCACTTATCAGATTTGGGTCCAAGCTTATCAGTAAACATACGTTTAACATAAGCATCACAACCCCAAATTTTAAGAAAAGACAAATTAGAAACCTTTCCTGTCCACATCTCATATGGTGTCTTTTCAACTAATTTTGATGGAATTCGGTTTAGCATGAACGCAGCAGTTTCTAAAGCATATCCCCAAAAGGATAATGGAAGATCTGTGTAACTCATCATTGATCGAACCATATCTAATAAGTTCGACTTCTTCTCTCAGACACACCATTCCATTGCGGTGTTTCTGGAGGAGTGAGCTGTGAAACAATTCCACATTCTCTCAGATTATCACTGAAAACTTGGCTCAAATATTCTCCTCCACGATCTGATCGGAGAGCTTTAATCCTTTTGCCAAGTTGATTTTGTACTTCATTCTGGAACTCCTTGAACTTTTCAAAGGATTCAGATTTATGTTTCATCAGATAAACATAACCATATCTACTGAAGTCATCAGTAAATGTGATGAAGTACTGGAAGTTTCCCCTAGCACTTAGACTCATTGGTCCACATACATCTGTATGTATAAGGCCCAATAGATCACTAGCCCTTTCACTGTGTCCAGTAAATGGGGCCTTAGTCATTTTTCCCAACAAACAAGATTCACACGTTTCATATTATTCAAAATCAAATGAGTTCAAAAGTCCATCACCATGAAGCTTCTGAATGCGTTTCTCATTTATATGGCCCAAACGAAAATGCCAGAGAAAAGTTGGATTTAAGTCATTAGACTTAAACCTCTTAGTACGAATGTTATAGACCGGCATGTTCTGGTTTAGAACATAGAGTCCATTCTCTAATGGAGCACTACCATAAAACATATCATCACGATCAAATGAACAACATTTGTTCTAGATCGAAAAATGAAAACCTTCCATGTCCAAACATGGAATAGAGATGATATTCTTGTTTATAGCAGGAACATAATAGCAGTTCTTGAGTTCTAAAACCATGCCTGAAGGCAAAGACTATAGATATGTCCCCACTGCTAATGCTGCAACTTTTGCACCATTAGCCACACGTAGGTCCACTTGTCCTTCTTCCAAAGTTCTGATGTTCTTTAGACCTTGCACATTTGTACAAATGTGAGCGCCACAGCCGGTATCCAATACCCAAGGAGTAGAACCAGAAGTGGTAACATTTACCTCTATAACATATATAGATACCTAGAGAAGAAATCTCAAAAGTTTTCTTCTCTTTCAGATCTTCCAAGCCTTCAAGGAGGTTTGATTCACTCGATTTATCCTTCTTAAAAATAAATCGCAATGAATGGGAATTTCGAGGGTTGGACATAACTGAAAAAGAAAAGCAAAGTTAATATGATGTTCATAAATTTTGAGCATTCTCAACAATTAAGAATACTCACACTATACCCAAACAAAAAAATTTCCTCAAAAATGAGTACAGTATCCAAGATCCATATTTCACTAGAATCCAAATGAGCTTTGGCTCAACGCCTCAACCCCTGAATATCTAGTTAATTAGGTAAGCAACACTATTGCTAATTATATCCAATATAATTCTTGGTTGTGAAAGACATATTATGTCTTATCCAACTCTATGCCTCTAAGCCCAAAACCGTTTTGATAGCCTAGTCAAGTAAACCAACCTTTTCTCATATGGTAACCATTACCATCTGTCTCACTCTCAAATAATTGCAGACCGCTGCTTTGGCAGACCTGCCATACAAAATTCAAGTTTTAACAGTTGATAAGATTGGGGAGACATCAAATAACTTGATGTTGGTTGAAGAATTAATATTAATCCAATTTTATTTATATTAAAATTTATATCTAATATAAATAATTAAATATAACTAATACATATCTCATATGTATTTAATTGGATTATATATAATTAACTTAATTTTAATCTAATTAAAATAATTAATTAGTTATTATTTAACCTTAAATATAATTTTAGAATCTAATCAAATTAGAATTCTAATTAAATAAAAGATCTAAACGATTAAACCAAACCAATCATACCAAGCAACTAAACCAAGTGACTGCATATTGGTCTCATAAGTCGCATATGCATATTATAATAAATATATATTCAATACAGTTATGTATTACAATAATATGAATTGGTCTTTGCAATTAAATATGCATGACTTGGTAACTATTACATGCACACGCGAGGAAAGGAAAAACATGTTTTGGATATTATATATTATTAACATAATTATCGAATGATCATATCAAGCATAATTATCTTATGTTTCGTTTGTAATATTAACCTTTCCTAAATCAATATTTCTTAACGTATGAATCAACATGTACATATTTATTTAAGAGTTCACAAATATATATTTTAAAATTGATAAACATCATAATCAAATTAGGGTTTTTACGAACATTTTTAAAAATCAATTTCAAACATTGTGAAACCATCAGAATTATTATTTATGTATAACAAATCTATTATATTAAAACAGAAGCACATTTAGTGCTTGCTTCCAAAACATTCCCAAATTTTTTTAAGAATTATGTTATTTTATATTTATATTTAATTCCAAAAATTAGGTATTAATTTAGATATTTTTAGATTCTCCTTAAATATAGGTAATAATTAATTATTTATTTTATATTGATATTTAATTTTGAAAATTAGTTATTAATTTATATATTTTAAATCTCCTTAAATATTGTCATATTTAAATAAAATTCAAATTATTCAAAAATTTTAATAATTATATTTAATTGCTAAAATTTATATTTACTTTAATTTACAATTCAAAAATTATAAAAAATTATAATTAAATTTTATTACAAAAATATAGGTAATAATTTTAATTACTTGAAAATTCTTTAAATATAGGCGAAATTTAATTTGAAATTTTAAATTTAAATTGTACTTTCATAGTAGCACAAATGGTAAACGAATATTTTATTATATTTTATCATAATCAATCGGTATAAAATATCAAATATTTAAAATAAATAAATATTTATATTATATAATAATATGATGGAGCTGATTAAGGTTATGTATTATTATGTTTCATGTCCTATACGGGTTAGTTTGTTAAAACATGTAAGATATTAATATGATTTGAGGCAAATAAATGAACAAATTTACCAATTTATAGATATAACTATTTTTATAGTAATATAAATGGTACTTGAATATCTTATTATATTTTATCGTAATCAAATCGGCCTAAAATATTCAATATTAATAAATATTTTTATAATTTTTATATTATAATAATATGATAGAGCAGGTTAAGATTATGCATTTATAATTACATTCTTATACAAGTTAGTTTTTAAAAACATGTAAGATATTAAAAAATGATTTAAGGCAACTAAACGGATAGATTATATAGATTATTTATATGTAAATTCACATAACTAAAATCACATAATTAAATTTACATAATTAAAATCATATAATAACAAATTTTATAATTAATATTAGATCGAAATATACTTAATTAACTCATATTTTTATTCTACTAATATACAAATTTATATTATTTAAAGTTAAAACATGATAACAAAATGTCCTGCAAAAAAATAGCTCTACACCAGGATGATGAAAAGTTTAACACATCTCATTCTTATTATTTTTTTCATATTTTAAAAATTGAAAAATGAATATTCTTGATTTAAGAAAATAAATAAATGATAAAACAACTTATCTATCTAAACAAAAAAATAAATACAAATTGTATTAGAAAAAAAAAATTTCTCGTGCGAACGCATGGGGTTAAAATCTAGTTGTAGATTAAAGAAGATCCAATTTCAGTATTAAACAAGTAGTCTCTGATACCACTGTAAGAATTCGTACCGGTTTATAACTATTTATAAACATTAATTTCGAATTCGATTGTCAGGATTCATGTAAATACTGAATTAAATCTAGATCTTAGAGATTGAATATATACCTCGATATTCTGCACCGGAATGAGAAATATCAGACAGATTTAAGATTATCTTAGCACTCCAAGTGTCGTGCCTCTATCGGTATCCACACACACACAAATTGGATCGAGATGGAATTCTAGTACCGTTGAGATCAAATCTCAAAATCCAACGAACTGTTAGTCTTTTATCTCTGAGTTTAAGGATTTGCTTGTCATACAAGCAACATATGTCTCGCCTTTGTAGATTGTGGCTGCTAGTAAATTTTTGTTTTCTCTCTTGTCCACAACTACATATCGATATATATATATACTCACATATGAAAACCCTAACACTTTAGGATTCACATTCACGTGGGTAGGTTGGGCTTTAGTCTAATTCTTAATTAGACCATAAATCAACCTTTATCACATGTGTATATATCCAATAATATATCTCTTATATATTATTATTTTTTATTTATCATATACATAAGAATTTCCCAAAACTCAAAATGTTAGTCCAATTCATAAAAGACATTATTAATCAATGATCCAATTTGCTTAGGTGTGTGACCTTATAGGATCGTATAATATTAGTAACAGGTTCTCAACCCATAGATTATAAGCGGTTTCTAGCAAAACATTATAACCACCTAATATTAAACGATTGTCAAATCTCGACAATACAACTTTACTTAGAGTAAAGTACAAATGATTTCAGGACATTCCCAACACTATCTCTGCTCCATTGCTTGTTCTCTTCGGAAACTCCTTCGACTGATGTCTTCCTGAAGAAACATAGCTCTTGTGGTATGACAAGGTCGCCAGGCATGACATGCCTGTAGGACCAAAGATATTGAACACTACGAAATAGCAACTGAAATACGAGTTTTAGAAAATAAACGTGAAGGAAAAGAGAAACAAGTGGAGGCGAGACTATGATCTCTTTCCTTAACTCTTTGAATCGTTCGTAGTGTGACGGGTTTCTGTGATCCACATGTTCTGGGGTAACCCAGATTCCTGCAACTTTGCATTCATCATTTCTTTTAGAGTTCTATTTTTTCGTTCTGCAACTCCGTTAGACTCCGGTGAATAAGGATCAGTAGTTTGATGAATAATGCCATGTTCCCTACAGAACGCATTAAAAGGTTCATCATATTCTCCTCCTCTATCACTTTGAACTATTTAATAGTTTTATTTAGTTGGTTTTCCACTTCTAACTTATATTCTTTGAATTTCTCCAAAGCTTCATTTTTACTGCTTAGTAGATATACATAACAGTATCTTGTGCAATAATCTATGAATGCTACAAAATACTTCTTTCCACCTCTACTTTGCACATATTTGTCACATAAATCAGTGTGAATTAAACTTAGAGGTTCAGTTGTTGTTTCCACGTTAGGTGATGGTGTTTTAGTGAGTTTAGCTTGAACACAAATCTCACATTTGTCTTTATTTATCTTGTGTTTAGGAATTTTATTCATTTTCATCAATCTACTTATAGTTTTGAAGTTAATATGTCCTAAACGTTCATGCCATAAAGTAAAAGACTTAGACAAATAAGAAACTGGTTCTTATTCTCATTCATCTTTGAGGTGGAAGCCTCAGTTACAACATCGCTGCGAATAACAGTTTCAACACACATCGTCTTAAAAAGACCATCAGTAACAAACCCTTTCCCCAGATATATCCCATTCTTGGATAGCACCAGTTTATCCGCATCTAACTTAATATTAAATCCATGCTTACTCATGAGAGATCCAGAGATCAAATTCTTGCGCATGTCCGGCACATGGACCACGTTTGTCAAGGTGAGCTCACGTCCAGAGGTAAACTTCAGAACAACTTTCCCATAACCTTCAATCTTTGATTCCCATAAAGAGTTTTTTGTCACTCTTATTCTTGGTGTAGGAACAAAACATTGACGTGTCCAAGCAAATGTGCCTGATTGCACCAGTATCGAACCACCAAGTCTTTGGATGGCTCTCAGCAACATTTGCCTCAGTGATCATCGCGCACATGTCTGGATAGGCCATATTTGCTTCATTCTTCTTTGGAGCTTTTTTGCTGCGCCACTGAAAGGATTTGTGGCCTGTCTTGCCACAATTGTGACATGTTCCAGCAAAATTTTGAGAGCTTTCACCACCACCAAATTTCTTCTTTTTGAACTTATGTGAGTTCTGTGGTGGTACTTTGCTCTTTCCTTTGTCTTGGCGTCCTTTGTTCTGGCGCCCTTTGTGTTGGTGCTCCACCACATTGGCATTGGGTTCGCGAATTTTTCCACACCTACTCCGAGGTTCTTTTGGTTTGTTGACTCCATACGGAGCTTCATGGTTAGGTCTTCAAGACTCATCCACTTCTTCTTCAGCTTCAGATAGTTTTTGAAGACAGTCCAGTTAGGTGGAAGCTTCTCAATGATGCATGCGACCTGATAGGTCTCACACAGCCTCATCCCCTCAGCATGGATTTCATGGAGAAGAGTTTGTACCTCTCCCACTTGATCCATTATTGGTCTGGAATCCACCATTTTGTAATCTAGAAATTTCGCCACAACGTATTTCTGAGATCTAGCATTTTCCGTGCGATACTTCTTGTCTAGAGAATCCCATAGTTCTTTAGACGTCTCAACATTGCTATACACGTTGAATAGTGCATCAGCAAGACGACTCTGAATGTATCCTTTGCACAAGAAGTCTCCGTGTTCTCCGTGTTCCCATGCTAACTTGCTCGCAAGTGCATAAGCATCATCATTATCTGATGAGATAATAGGTTTTTTCTTCACGGGTGTACTTCTCCAGCTTAAGTGTGGCCAGGTAGAAGAACAACTTCTTATGCCACATCTTAAAGTTGCTGCCATCGAACTTGTCGGGAAGAACAGCTACTGGAGTTACAGCTGGCATCTGAACTGATTGATATTGTCCAGTGACCGCAGTTTGGACAATAGCAGAGATCGGAGGCGGAATAACCACAGTCACTGGTGGGAAAGTCCCAAACTGGATCTGTTCAGTTCCAAACTTGATCTATTCAGTCCCAACAGTGGTAGTCTGATCAACTGAGGAGACATTGACAATTTTGTTTTCCATTTTTGAAAAGAAACACAATCCGCAGATTATAAATAATTTTAAGAAGTATACAACATTTTAAATATAATATGTATACTAATCACAATTTTCAGAATAGAAACAAATTTGAAAGTATACAATTTTAAATATTATATGTATAATATTTATAAAGTCCAACTCAAATCGCTATCAAATAAGATCGATAAGCACCACAACCATGCGTTTTTTATTTCAAACCTCCAATGAGATTTCAATCACAGGTGGGTTACCATTAGAGATGGAGAGTAATAAAAAAAGCCCATAAGAAAATACTTGTATCCAATCCGTTCAATGTTTATAGAACAAGAAGGGATTCAAAGAGTTAAGAGTGTAAGACCAAAAATATTGAACACTACGAAATAGCAATTGAAATACGAGTTTTAGAAAATAAACGTTAAGGAAAAGAGAAACAAGTACTTAACTCTTTGAATCGCCCGTAGTGCGACGGGTTTCTATGATCCAAGAGTCGCAGGATACAACCAAACTTATCCGTTTTCAGCAGCACTAAGAAACACGGATCTATACGAACTAGTTATACTATACTCTTGGCAGAGGACTTACGAAAAATAAAGAAAGAGAGGGAGAGAGACTGTTGCGAAAATTTCAGAGAAGAAAAAAGTGAGAGGTGTAAAGTGTGAAAAATGAGAGGAGAAGTCGTGTATATATAGCAGAGGAAGAGACTTAAGGAGTCTTAAAAATCCCACTGAAACCGCGAGTCAAACACGAATCTCGGCCATAAATTTAGCAAAGTCAAAGGCGAAAAATCAGCAATATGTGATCAATCATAATCTGTTACGTTTTTGTAGGGATAATGAATATCCAATATTCTTTTGACTGAATCAAAAACATATGCAGAAAGTCAACCTAAAATGTTGACCAAACGCTCATAAAACTATGACCCAAAAAGAATACCACCTTAGGCTCGAAGGCCCATTCGACCAACACGACCTGCATCCGCACCCGGCCCGGCTTGGCGGCGGCGGCGGCGTGCGCGTGGGGCTTCCTTTTTTCTCTCACTTGTTATTCAAACATGTATGAAACAACTCTATATAATAGAGCTTTTCACCCTTAATGGTCGATGTGGGACAAATCCCATTTCATCTTCACCATTTCTTCTTCACCCTTAATGGGCTTAAAAATTTTGGCCCCACAATGCCAACTCTAGCCATGCAAGATGGAGGTGAGGCAGAACCAAATGAAGTTATGTCAATCACTCTAATTGTTAGGAAGCAGGACATGAAGGTTCTTGCTACTGATAGCAGACACGAGGTTGTGGATCTCTCTTTCAATTTCCTGGCTATCCCTTTGGAGTTTGTGTGGGAAATAACAGGACGCAATCTCCAAGTGGGGTGCATTGACAACTTATGTAGAAGCATTAAGAGCTTGAGCTCTAGCGGAGGAACATATGAATCTAGTTACGGATGTTTTCAGAAATCGTTGCTTGGCGAATGGAGTAATTTCAGCTATGACTCCGACGATGGAAGCGATGTGCCAACACTTTATCGTACCAGTGGGTTTGCGAAGAAAGGTCCAATGTACGGCATCTCAGATGACCTAACCATGATACCTGTGGAGTCGTTTTTTCCAATGTATTTAATTTTATGAAGGACTTTGGTCTTAACACAGATGACGTTGAGTCGCATAAGATCAACATTACCAAAACACAGGTATGCCTCTAATATTATTCTTCATATTTCACCAACATAACCTCTATGTTTTTGCTCTGATTAATTTATATTGAATATCTCTAAAAAACAATCCAGGCTATCGGCCTACTAAGAGCTTCGTTGTTGACACAACTGTGTTAGGGGGCATACTCTCAAAGAAGACATCAAAGAAGTGTTTCACTGTGTCAGAAAGAAAGACAGAGAAACTCACTCACTTTGTATCGTTAAGTGTTCTGATTGTATTTATAATATGCATTGCCTCCATCTGTTCCAAGTTTTCCAACATAGTTAAAAATAAAAGTTTAAAGAGTAAAAAAACCTTTTTTTTTGCATTTCTGACACAAAACTATACTTCATTAGTTCTTAGAGCATTTCCATCAGAGATACCCAACTTGGAGTTCATAAGAATATTTTAATATTTTTTTTGTTGGGCGATGAACAGTGAATGAGTTAAAAAAAAATGAGTTAGAAAATGAGTTAAAAACATGTCTCAGCCTATCTACATGCAACGAAAAATGAGTTAAAAAAAAAAATCCTTCAGCCCAATCACGTTGCGCCACTTGGGTTATAAACCTGTCTCTTTAGACTCTTAATTAAGAGACGGGTTTGAGCATTTTGAGCCTTACACTACAAGAAACAAATCGTTTTCCAATGGTTCATTACGACGGTTTAAAAATCATCGCAAACTTACAACGATTGTACGACGATTTTACGTCAAACCAAAAAAACGTCGTAAAACCGTCGTACAAAAAAGTCGTCGTAACTTCATCGTACAATTTACGACGAATTACGACATTTATACATCGATAACGAGAGATTTGATATCAATTGCAAAATCATCGTAAATTAGATGTAACATTACGACGAATATACGACGACTTGTATTCGATATACACTTACGACGATTTTACGTCGATAAATAAGTTAGGTGAAGAACATTTAAAACATGTTTACCTAACTAATGTCGAAGAAAGATTTTATCGCATAGTCGACGTAAAATCGTCGTAATAGTATTGTTGAATGTAAAATCGATGTAAAAAGTCGTCGTAAAAGCGTCGTAAAGCCCAAAATTTTGTTATAAATAGATCTTCATTCCTTCTTTCAATCACAACACATCATCATTCAAACATAAGAGCATTCATCATCCTGGAGACCCATTGTAGGTCTCTTAAACTTTAGTATAGTGTTGTAAATCCTGATATATTGGGTTGTCCATTGCTGGAAACCCGAATTAGTAGTTATTTCTTTGCAAAAAAGAAGTAATAATATTAAAATGTTTACTCCATTCACGTGGCTAGACGTGACACAAGAGACCAGCTCTTTTATTGTCTAATCAATAAAAAGAGATAGTATTTTGAGTTTATTTCAAGATGTCTATATACGAGCTAAGAAGCTGGATGTATACGCGAAGATGGGGCGTTGACAGAAGAGTTCAAGAACGGGTTATAAATATTTATGTATCAGGCTACAAATATGGAGAGAACGAAAGATAGCGGGAAGATGTTTTGTCCATGTTTGAAATGCAAGAATACGAGGTATACACTAACCAAAACCGTGTGGACGCATTTATTAAATAGAGGGTTTATGCCGCAATATTTTGTTTAGTATCTACATGGAGAAGGATATGGCAGTAATACTCATGGGAATGCTGGCAGTAGTAGTAATTATCAAAGTTATGTTGATTTTGATGAATCGAATTATGGTCATCAACCTAATCAGTATCAATCTGATCAAAGTCTAGATCATGATAGGATGCATGAGATGGTGACTGATGCATTTCATGAAACGCATACTGGTAATGCTGTTGAGGAACCTAATGTAGATGCCAAACGATTTTATGATTTGTTAGACAATGCTAATCAGCCAATCTACGAAGGATGTAAAGAAGGTCTGTCTAAATTATCGTTGACAGCTAGGATGATGTCAATTAAAACAGATCATAACCTGGTTGAGGTTTGCATGGATGATTGGGCTGATCTTCTGAAAGAGTATCTACCGGAGGATAACTTGGCAGCGGCAACATACTATAAAATACAGAAGTTGATTTTTAGTCTTGGTCTACCTTCTGAGATGATAGATGTATGTGTTGACAATTGTATGATTTTTTGGAAAGATGATGATCAGTTGGAGGAATGTCGATTTTGCCAAAAACCAAGATACATGCCGCAAACTGGTGGGCATAAAAGGATATTGTACCAACGTATGTGGTATCTCCCTATAACTGATATGTTAAAACGACTTTATCAATCTGAAAGGACAACTACATCAATGAGATGGCATGCGGAACATACACAAGTACATGGAGAAGTTGTTCATCTATCAGATGCATAGGCATGGAAACACTTCAATATGGTATACCCATATTTTGCTAAGTTCAAACGGAATGTCTATCTTGGTCTGTGCACTGATGGTTTTAGTCCATTTGGTATGTCTGGTAGACAATATTCATTATGGCCAGTAATCCTAACTCCTTATAACCTTCCTCCAGATTTGTGCATGCAAAGGGAATTTCTTTTTCTAAGTATTTTGGTTCCAGGTCCCAATCATCCGAAGCAAGCTCTCGATGTATTTCTGCAGCCACTCATACATGAGTTGAATCAGTTATGTTATACCGGCGTTCGCACATATGACTGTTCTACGGGAAAAAATTTTACTATGCGGGCTGTGCTTATGTGGACAATAAGCGATTTCCCCGCTTATGGTATGCTATCATGATGGACTACACATGGGAGGTTATCTTGTCCTTATTGTCTTCATCAAACTGATGCGTTTCAGCTAAAACATGGTAGAAAAACTTGTTGGTTTGATTGTCACCGGAGGTTTTTACCGGATAACCATCCATATCAACAAGAGGTTATTTATGAAAAACAAAAGTGTACATGTCTCTCCACCCGTAAATTTAACAGGAGCTGATATACATGCGCAAATCAAGCATTAGGGGGCAGAGGAAACAGTAACGCGTGGAGGAAACTGGCACACTCCTGCAAATATGCCTGAAAATTATGGAGTTCATCGTAATTGGCACAAAAAAAGTATCTTTTGGCAACTACCCTATTGGAAAGATCATCTGGTCAGACACAATCTTGATGTCATGCACATTGAAAAAAACTTTTTTGATAACATCATGCATACAATTATGAACGTAGCGGGAAGAACAAAAGACAATGGTAAGTCAAGATTGGACTTGCCTGATTTATGCAACAGAAGTGAGTTGCATATACTGAGAAACGGGAAAGCACCAGTTCCTGTATTTCAGTTGAGTGCAGATCAAAAGTCAGCATTGTTCAGATGCGTTTCTTCTGACGTTAAATTTCCTGATAGGTATGTTTCTAATCTTTCTAAATCTGTTGAGAAGGGGGTCAAGTTTGCAGGGATGAAAAGCCATGACTACCATGTGTTTATGCAATGATTATTTCCATTTGCATTTGCTGAACTCTTACCCAAAAATGTCCATGAAGCTGTTGGAGGCATTGGTGCCTTTTTTCGGGATCTTAGTACACGAACATTATCAGTTGATGTAATATCACAACTGGCATCGAATATTCCAATCTTGTTGTGCAATTTGGAAAAGATCTTCCCACCATCATTTTTTGATGTTATGGAACATCTTCCTGTTCATCTCCCTCACGAAGCAGAGCTCGGTGGACCAGTTCAATACAGGTGGATGTATCCGTTCGAGCGTTTCATGAAGCATCTTAAGGGTAAAGCCAAAAACCTAGCTAAAGTGGAAGACTCAATTGTGGCGGGAAGCTTGACGCAAGAGACTTCGCACTTCACTTCGTACTATTTTGCACCAAAAGTACGAACACGCAAAAGAGCTACTCGTCGATATGATGATGGAGGAGCTGGCCAAACATATGCAGTTGAGGGTGTACCTGACATATTCTCGCCAATCGGACGTCTTAGTGGAAAACTAAAAGAAGTTTGGTGGTCGAATGAAAAAAATTATCACAGTGCACATACGTATATCCTGCTTAATTGCGAAGAGTTGTCACCGTTCGAAAGGTACTTTTTTAATTACAGAAGAATAATATATTTATATATATATATATCTGTGATCAGTCTTAATTAATTAACTATTTGTTGTTTTCTCAGCACATTCATTGATGAGGTTAAAGAATGCATATCTGGGGTTTCTGAAATTGAAATCAATGATCGTAAAGATCAACACTATGCCCAGTGGTTAAAAGCGCAAGTACGTATATATCCAAATGATCCGGATGATTTTCCAACATTGTTCCATGCAAAATTAAGAAATTAAAGCAAGTTTTTTTCTTATTAGGTGGACCCGAATGATCCGGATGAATTTCCAACATGGTTCCATGAGTTACTACTAGGTCCGATGGCAAAAATAACTATAGCCTCCATGTATCTCACTCGGGGCTATGTTTTTCACACATATCGTCATGGTGCAAAGCGGGCGACAACTAACTATGGAGTTTGTGTGAGGGGTGAAATAGATTTTTATGGAGTTCTGCAAGAAATAATTGAAGTGGAGTATCCTGGATTGTTAAGGCTGAGAATTGTTCTCTTCAAATGTGATTGGTTTGATCCAACTGTTGGAAGAGAGGTACGTTTAAACAAGTTTGTAGTTGTTGACGTGAACAAATCACGACTGTACAACAGGTTTGAGCCATTTATATTAGCTTCTCAAGCAGAACAGGTAACATTTCTGCCATACCCTCAAGTTCGATCAGCATGAATCTTATGGTTACCTGTAGTTAAAGTGGCTCCGAGGGGCAAGATTGTAGGGGTTGAGGATGTTCCACTGCAACAGGATACTTGCGTAGATCTGACTGAACCAGATGTTGATGAGGAGATTTTCTTAATTGACCCTCGAACAGGCAAGTTGAAGATCTTCCCGATGATACAGAAGAAGAAGGTGATGATGAGTTTGCTGAAACCGATGATGACGATTTGGCGGAAGACAACGGTGATGGTGACGAAGTAATAGAGGAAGATGAATCTGATTGATTTTCATGCATCGTATTTAGTGAATGTTTGTTATTATGGAATTTGTAACTGTGTTTGTTTGAATTTTTTTAATGAAAAAAATTTCGATTTTACGACCGTTTCAAGACGATTTTTATAAACCCTATACCCTAAATTTAGGTTTTAAGCCCTGAATGAATAGGGTTTAAGCATTTCGACGACTTTACGACGATCAGTCGTAACATCGTCGTAATATTACGACGATTTTACGACGCGTTCACAGGTCAGTCGTAAAATCGTCGTAATATTGAAAACCAAGATTTTGAATCTTTTATATCTGATTGGTTGTAAGGTATTTCACAAATGTTTTTGATTAGTTATCTTATTTTATATGAAAAGCTGTCAATCTGATCAAAATCAAAAATTTGAAAAAAAACATACATATTTACAAGTTCATGCATGTTTTTGTAAATGTTAAGTAAAAGGTTATATATTAGATTAGATGATTTCAATATTTATTATCTCATGTACTAAATCCGCCATACATGGAAAGTTATGAACCTATTGTTATATGTTAGGATAAAATAAGCTTTGCGTTGTTCTTTATGCAATAAGCCATTTGAAAGATTTAGGGTTTGATAACTTTTTACATAAACATCGTAAAACCGTCATTCTATGGTCGTAACGTAACGTTACGACGGTTTTACGACGAATGTTCCTTAAACTGTCGTTAAACCGTCGTAACGTTGATGACGATCATACATCTGACAACCCCCGGATTGGCTCCAGATTCGAGGTACGAAGTTATAAATGTTGGCATATTACGACGGTTTTACGGCGATGTAGGGTTTAGTCATCGTAAAACCGTCGTAACGGTCAAACGCTGTGAACATGACACGTGTCATGGCATGCACTGGCCCGATTGTTATACAACCAAATCATCGTAAAACTGTCGTAACGTTACGACGATTTTACGACGATTACAAAATCTATATAAGGGACGCGAGTTTTCCTCCTTCGTCGCTCATTCCTCTCTTCTCTCTCTCTCTCTCTCTACAAAAATCTCTCTCTCTCTCTAGCTCTCCCTCCTCTCCCTCCTCTCCAGCCTTAATTTGTAAGTTTTTTTTCAAAATTTTTTCATTATAATTTATATTTCGTTTAAATTTTAATCCTTAGATAAATATAATTAGGAAATTTAGGGTTTAGGTTCGGAATTCAGATAGGACCGGAATTTATAAATAAATGATATAATTAGTAATTATATTTCCTTTAATTTTGTAGATTACTCAGATATGGTTCCTCGGGCAAAGAGGTTTCACTACCGACAGATGGTAGATCCGGACGGTACGGCCCTGTCCACCTCAGCGACAGGGTCCGTCATCCCAGAGTCCTTGAGACACAACGAACGGTTTCACAACCGGTCGTTGTACCACAGCCTGCACCGCCTCCACCACCACCAGCCGAACCAGCAGCCCCAGCACCAGCCAAAGCCTCGATACAGCCTGTACCGTATGCCCAATTTACGGTACAAGATCTTCTACGCCAACCGGGTCGTGAGAGTATGAACAAACTCGATCCGGATCAAGCTCCGGGGACATTTTGGTACGAGATTTTTTTTTCAATTTTTTTTAAACAAATAATATTTATAAGTAATTGAAATTAACTTAATTTTTATTTGCATTTGACTAGGTTTACGACCGACAACGCGGTCGGTCGTAACGTTGCCGACATCATCAAAGAGTTTTTCATACAACCCATACCAGCTAGAAGAAGCTGGATCAGGCAACTCTTGACACTTGGTTCAAGTGTTTTGCGGTAAGTAATTTTTTAAAATTTTAATTTATATTATTATTTTTAATTTTTACAATAATTACTAACTTTTTGTTTTTTTTTCTAGCAAAACTGACATTGGGAAACTTCCGCACACGGACATGTGGAGACGGCCTTCAAAGAGAAGGTCAAGTTCCTCCTCAACAACACCGTTTCCGACTGGAAGCGGAAGTGGGAGGTCGACGGCGACAAGGCCAAGCCGGCGTCAATGGCCGATACCGTCTGGCAGGGTCTGGTCCAGTATTGGTTACTCCGCACAACCAGACTACTGCCGCCAAGTGTTCCACATCCAGGTATTTTAATTTGTGTTTAGATTAAATTAAAATATGTGTTTTCCTCCTTAATACATTCTAATTAATATATTTTTCAGGAACGCTACTGACGATACGGGAAATCGGAAGAACGTTCCGCACACTTCTGGTCAGATTCCTTTTGCCGGGAGACGACTTATGATGGTAAATTTAAATTATTAAGTTTTTGTTTTTAAATAATTAACTCTTATTTGTCTTATTAATAATTTCATTTTGATTTTGTAGGTCGAAGAAAACGGGGGACAACTTCCTCCGACGACGAAGGTCTTCGCCGAGACCCATAAGAAGAGGAACAGCGAATTCACGGATCCTCGGGCGGAGGAGATCTACAACGCCGCATGTGCGCAGATCGAGGAGCGACAGACGCAACTCACTCAGCAGGCGCCTCCGGCGTCTCCTGGAGGTAGCTCGGTCCAATCTACCCCGACGCTGACGGTGGCGGAGATGGACCAGATTTTTGAAGAGGTAAGATCTTTTTCTTATTTAATGTAATTTTAACTTTATATTATACTTTTTAACAAAATTTATTTACATATTTTCAGGTTGCCCCTAAGAAAAAGGGCCGGGTTTTAGGGATGGGATCCATCCGTGATAACCCCACTACAAGAAAACATGGATTTAGCGACTACATTTAGCGACTGAACTATAAGTCGTTACGAGTTCCGACTATTTAGCGACTAATTTGCCTTTATTTAAAAACTAATAGATATCAGAATCGGAGTAGTCGCTAATTAGCGACTAAGATAAACAGTCGTAACATAATCACCAAATAACGACTAATGTAGCGACTAAAATGTAACAGTCGGTAATTTGCGACTGATTTGTGACCGCAATTAGACCAAAAAAAAACAAAAACGTAATTAAACCCAAAATCAGCCCAAAACGTAAACACGTAACCATTTCTTCTCTATCGTTTTTTTCAATCCAGAAACCCTAATCCCCTTTCTCCTTCAATCCAATTTCTCCTTCGATCAAATCTGTTCGAATCTGTTCGAATCTGTTCCAAACCTTAATCCCCTTCGATCGAATCTGTTCTCCTCTCTCTGAATCAATTTCATTTCTTCTCTAAAACAGTTTCCCCTCCATTTAATCGACTAAACCCCTTCTTCCCCTAACCCTAATCGATACAATCGATTTCCTCTCCTCTCTCTCAATCTATTCGCAGATGGGTGCCGCTGGAAGGAAGAGAGGACGAGGAAGAGGAGGAAGAGGTGGTTCATCTTCTTCGCAAGCCAGAACTCCATCCCCTCTTCCTAATCGGTACGATTTCACTCCGGCGAGAACACCAAATCTCCGCCATCACTTGTGCGCACATGCCAACCATCGGTCTCGGTGAGGGATTATCCACCGCCTAATCAGCTTTTCCAGCACTCACAGAGTCAACGCCGGAGCTCGGAGTCTCAACCTGCCAACTCTCCACGGTCTCAACCTCGTACCTCTCCGCCGCCTCAAACATGAAGCTCTACACACTCTCATCACCGACCCTCTCCAATGTCTGAAGAGGAAACTTCTCCAGCGTTTGAAGCTACCAATTCTGAAGCGGATGAAGGAGCCACCTTTGAAGAAGAAGAAGACCTAGTCCCAGCCAATCTCGCGGAGGACCAGCTACAAATCCTCAATGCTATGCTCACTCAACCTGGCAGAGAAGAGTTTACGACAGTCCTCTCTCCAATAAAGAGGCCGAATACAACATGGTATGCCTCTCTCTCTCTCTCTCTTAACTTAGGCCGAATACAACTTGGAACGATAGATTCACACATATATGTAGGATGTGTAGCTTCGTGTAGGTTGGGTAGCTTCGTGTAGGATGTGTAGCTACGTGTGATATGTGTCTTGTTTGAAACTGATGCCTGTTTTGGTTATTACTAGTACATATGTGATATTGTTCTCATCGTGATATTGCATATGTCTGTGTATTGGTTATGTGACATGTACTGGTGCATTTGTTGTGATATTGATATTGCATATGTTGTAACTGATTGTTTCTCTGGTTGTAGGTTTAGTCGCGACAAGTCTTCACTGACCCGTAAGATAACCAAAGTCTTTACAAACAAGTTCGATGGTCCTTTTTATAGCTGGACATGTGTGCCTCGGGAAAGACAGGAGCGGTTCTTTGTTGAATTCGCGGTAATGTATTCCCTTTTTTGTAACTTTGATTCAGTTTTTTTATCTTTTATGTTTTCTCACTAACATCATATTCTCTCATTTTTTTTGTAGAAAACACACACCTGGGATCCCTTAATAACTGGTGTTGTTCAACAAAAGTTTGAGAGTATATGTCAACAAAGGATGAAAGATATGGTAAGCAAAGTAACGACTTCTCGGGAGCAACCTAATTGGATAGGTGATACTCTCTGGAAGCAAATGACCCAGTATTGGAACACTTAAGAAGCCAAAGAGAAGAATGCAACCACATCAGGGGCTCGACTGTCTGAACGTAAGGGTCTTGGCCCTCACATACACGTGTCAGGGCAAAAATCATATCTACAAATCCAACAAGAAATGGTAAGTACTATATCATCGGTTCTTTTGAACTTTTAACTCTTGCATCTTGCATCTTGTTCTTTTAAACTTTTAACTCTTGCATCTTGTTCTTATCATTGCAGGAAGAAGAATTGGAAAGACCGGTGAGTCTTGGTGAAGTTTTCATCAAGACTCACACAAAAGCAGATGGGACCTTTGTAGACCGAAAGGCAGAGAGCGTGGCTGAAAGATATAAGAGGAACTTCGAAGCTAGAATTAGTAACCAAGGGGCACTAGACTCAGATGCTTTAGAGGAGCTAACCGTAGAAGAGGAGAACGACCTCTTTCTCCAGGTAAGTCCTCGTTTTTTGTTTGTTGTTTGTATTTTATAATATAGTGTGATCGTTTGTTTTTTTTTTTTTTGAATCATTCTTTTGTTGTTGCAGTCGACATTCACAAATGAAAGAGGCATTCCATATGGAATTGGAAGCCTTTCACAGTCGCATATCAATGGAAAGAGGAAGTACCCGGGTAGCTCTTCAACATACAAGATTCTGCAAGAACAACTAGAAGAAGCTCAACGCAAAATAGAAGAACAAGCAGCTGAGAATGCAAGGCAAAAGTCCGAGCTTACAAGAGTTTCTGCAGAGCAACAAGCCAAGATCGACAAACTCTCCCTGGTCGAAAGGTATTTGGCTGCAACTGATCCAGGGTTTTTAGACTTTTTGGCCGCAAACAACACCTCTGAAGAGCCAGATGCTGCACCGATGACTTCTGCTCCTCAAACCATTATTCTCCCAGAATCATAGGTTACTCTACCTCTCTGAACTCTTTTGGTCTCCTTTGAACTCTTATCAATGGTGCTCTCTAGTAATCTCTCAGAATCTTAGGCTCTAGAAATTTTTCAATGACTTTGATCTCGTTTTGACTTATCTCCATTGTTGTATATAATAACTCATTTTCCAATGGAAGTTACTATGACATTTGACTTTGTATGTGATCTCTTTTTTTTTTAGAAGAACATATGTAATTTAATGTTTATATGCTTCTTCTTTTCATATATATAGTGTCAAATTATTATGTGAAACAATTTTTTTTATAAAATCTATAAGTGGATTCAAATTACAAGGTATAAAGGAGCAAATTCGTAATACCAAAATGAATTTCATTATGAAAACAGTCACAATGCAGTAGTAAATCAGTCGCAACGTTGTCGGGAATTAGTCGGTACATAGTCGTTAAATTACACCAAATTACCGTTTGAAAATGTAAAAATAGTCGCTGTTAGTCGCGATTGAGTCGCAAATGTAGTCGTTATTCAGTCGCAAAATTACCGACTGATTAGCGACTAATTTACTTCGAGAGGCTTTAGTCGTTAATCAGTCGCTATTTAGCGACTGATTACCGACTATTTTATTTAGTGACTCAATATTGGCGACCAATTGAATTAGTCGCTAATACGTCGTAAATGGACTTTTAGCGACTACATAGCGACTGTTCTTGTGGTCACTAAATCCATGTTTTCTTGTAGTGCCCGGCCGCTACGGCAACTGGTCATGTCCGGGCACCGGATCCGCTTATCCGCTAGGAGATCGATCAGATGCGGACCCAGTACGAGACGAAGATCGACCAGTTGTACGATCTCTTCGAGATTATTGGGGCCGACAATCCGGTGCTCATGGCGCAATTGGACAGGCTGCGGGCAGCTGGAGTTGTCAGATCATCTGCGTCACCTTCTAGGAGGCAACCACCGGTGCAGACGGACGAGGAGATGTTCCGGTCTCTCGAGGTTGATCCTCCTAGAGCCGGGGATCAGGCGCCGGAAGCCTCCAACCGAAGACCCAGGGATCAGGCGGCGGAAACCTCTAACCGAAGACCCGGCAAAGAACATGTGGAGCAGGACGATGCGGAGCAGGCCGGTGACGGGATCGACCTTAGTTTAGATTTAGATCTTTAGGGTTTTTTTGTAATTACTAAAATTAATTTTTATTTGAATTTTAATTAAAATTAAAATTGTAAATTAATTCTTTTTTAATTTAAATTTTAATTCGAATTTAATTTTTTTTTAATTTCATTTATACAAAACGTTGTATAATCGTCGTAATATTATTATTATTATTTTATTAAACCATCGTATATTCGTCGTAACTCGTACGACGAAGTTATGACAATATTATACGACGACTGATACGACGAATATACGTCCGTGTTTTAAAATATTTTACGATTGAATTACAACGAAACTTGCGTCGTATATTTTACGACGATCCTACGTCGATTTTTAACACGACTTTACGACGGTTTCAGTCGAAGACCAAATCGAGACAATCCGATGTAAAGTCGTCGTAAACTGTACGACGCGTTTACGACGATCTTTTTCCATCGATGTTACGACGAAAATAAACCGTCGTAGATTATACGACGATTTTACGACGATTTGTCTATTACAGCGATTTGAAAATCGTCGGTAGTTTGTCGTAATAGCCCTATTACGACGAATTAGCGACGATTTTGACCGTTGTAAAACGGTGTTTTTCTTGTAGTGTTAATTTTTTTAAAAAAATCAGTTAATCCTATGATACTGTGTCCAAAAACACCTACCATAGAGATGGTCTTAGTGTACCACTTGATTTAGGTTTTTTAACTCATCACAATCAATTTTGTAAAGTTTTGAAGTTTTTATTGGAATTCAGGTCATATTAGTTATCTGAAAAAGATTTTGCTCTGAAATATCAGAATTCCACTGATTCGCATTCAACCATTTTTTAGTGACGTTCAACATATTTCTTAATCTTAAAAGTGGGTGACTTAGAATTTTAAAAAAAAAAGAAAAATTAAAGAATAATTATAACAAATGACCATCCCGACAAGACTATTTGCAAAAATGACCAAGAGCAGCAGACGACACTGTTCAATTTTTTAAAATACCCTTTAGCCCATACTCATCTATGCGACTACCTACACTATAGAGGAAATTTTGTCAGATTCCTCAAAAATAAAATATTGATTATAATCTAGACTCTGTCCCTACGTGGCATTAATTTGGGAAACTATTCAATTGTAACACCTTTTCAAACCAAAAATTCATCTGGTGTTTATCTTTCTGGCAACAGAACCGACGTTTACAAAAGACATCATTTCACATATTTTTTATCGGCTCTGGAGACTGTACAAATTTCGAAATCGGGTGAGTGCTCCTTTAACCAAGATGGAACCATTGCTGCCGAAGAGAATATCGCCGCTAGCGAAGAACCAGGCGGCAAGAGAGTTAATTGCTATCACCAGTATGATAAGTGTGCATCTATCTGAATTGGTTGCACACTGATATAGTCACCTGATTTCTCCATCATTGATCAAATTAAATTTCTTTTCTGGTTTTTTTGTAAGGAAAAACAACTTCGTATTCAACTGTTAGAACGATGATGATCCTATTAGATTGATGCTAACGTATATAATAGTGTGTATTTATCTAAATTACTTTTATAATTTTATTATTAGACTGCTAACAATATATATAGAGTGTTATATATATTTGTAGCGTACTAACTACAAAAATAACATCTATAACAATCTAGATAATTTATTATTGTTATCAATCTAACATATTTTTTACCATGTTAACTATAAGGTTAGACATTAATTTATATGTTACGTGCTAAGTATATCAATAACATCTTTAATCATTTATATAACTCATTCTTGTTAGCAATTTAACATATTTTTTATCTAGTAAATTATAATGTTGGACATTAATTTATATGTAACATGCTGAGTATATCAATAATATCTTTAATCATCTATATAACTCATTATTATTATCAATCTAACATTATTTTTATCGTGTATATAATAATTGTTAATCTATATCAAAATATGTAACTTGTTATTATAATGTATATGATACGTCTAGGAAAAAAAATTTGTATGGCTGTAATTTCTTGCATAAAGATATTGTCTACTCTATTTATATTTTAGTCCCCTATAAATTGTACCATATTGTCAGAACCTGCTGTTCATGTTAAGCTTCAGTAAAATATTTGAGGGTAAGATTGTCATTACTGATGACCATGAACACAGTGATAACAATTCTTGGTGGGCCTTTGGTCATGCAGCGAATTTCGTTCCCCATTTGATATATTCACCTAATTCACTCAAAATTAAAAGCAGCACCCTCGAGAACTTTTCTATGGATTGATAGCAAAAGAGGCTTTAAATAAAACTGTTTCAAATTAAGCGGCATTTGACGTTGATTATTATTAATTTAATAAAATAGTGTCGTTTTATAAACTGTCTTAATATCGTACGACGTTAAGTATATTAACTTCATTTTTATAAATGACATTTACTTCTACATCGGAAAAATTGTGTCGGTTTTATTAAATCTAATATTAGTTTAATTCTGACTCAAGAGTCAAACCCTCTCTTTTTGGATCATTTATAAACCGACATATATCAAAATTTTATTTTTTAAAAAATTATTTTTATGCTATTTAATATTGATAATAGTAATTCAAAATTCACAAGATAACTCGAATAATCAAATGTACTGTGACTTTTTAAGTTCAAATTACTATAAATTTGTTTTGCCCAAAAAAAACTCGAATAATCAAAAAACTCGAACAATAAAAAAAACACGAATAATCTAATTGATCAAATACAGAAATCTGTTTTACATAAAATACAAACGTCACTAAAACTATAACATCACATCTGCAATCTTATTATTTGTGTATTCTTCTATTCTCCTCTTCGTATTATTTGGTGCTTTTGTAAGTTGTAACCTTGCAGGCCTGCAATCATACACAAATTTTGGAATTATATAAATAAAATAGAATACAACCTATAAAAAAAATTATGTAGATATGGTTCTTTTTTTTTGTCGTCATGTAGATATGGTTCTTACATGGTCATTTGACACAGTAGACATTTACGAAGAATGTCAGATTCTGCTGGTTGAAATATGTTGTTAAGCTCATATATCCCCACAATTTTCATTCACCTGTAAAAGTAGTAAACTGTGTTACCTTTTTCTTCTTGCCTAATACAATTCAAAGCCAGCTTAGCAAAGAAAATCGAGCAACAGCATCGATGATGAATTTAATGAAGAATGCTAGCAAATACACAAGCACAACCAAAGCCACAACATTCAGATGAGTAGTAATATTTACCATAATTAATCAGCAACATTACTAGGTCCCTAAGCAGACACTACGAAACTAAACACTGATACCATCTCACAAACGTTCATAATCAAATTAAATCATCATTCCATCGGGTTTGACTAAAATAACTGAAACATTCGTGAATAACTTTTTACATACATGTAGTCACATAGCCATTTAGAACCAATCTAAACAAAAACACTTTCTATTGTGTAATGAAAAGGAAACAGAACCAATGGTTTACCTTCTGTCACTTGGCCAAAGTTAGAGAAAGCTTGCTAAAAGGAGTTCCCCCATGAGAGACTTGAAAGCAAATGTACATACACAAAACGTTAAAAAAACTTATCAAATCAAGCAAATGTGCAAGCAACAAAACCAGTAAAAGCAAGGGAAGATATATAAACCTACCACCAACAAAAAAGCTTGGTGACATGTAACGGAGATAGTCAAGCATAGATGTCACTTGAACATTTGAGCTTTGAGAAACCCCTTGCTTCAAAATATCATTAAGCTTGTTGCAGAAGGCCATTTCAATAAACCAAATCAACAAGCCACTACTAATAATCATTTCCAATTTTGAGATGTCTGAGCAGGATAAACATAGAAAACGATAATCAAACAAGCTATAAGCGATAATCTGGCCAGTTCCTCATTGTTCAAATAGATAGCATCTCCTTCGAAGCTTAACGAGACCAATCCTAATTTCAAACTCTTCCACACTGGCATTTCAATTTTCCGCATCAACCTTCACGATTCCCATTACCTTATTCAATGTCTAATGACCTAACGGCGAATCTGTCTGGTCATGTTCCAAGTTAGAATGCGATACCTGAGTTGGCGGTTTTGATGAGCCAGGATGCTCGTTCCGTCTCGATCCGTTAACAGAGATCATCGGTTTTAGTTATGCTTCTCCGCCTCTGAGCTTGATTCCAAACAGAGACTGAAATCAACAAAATCGGAAATCTCAAGCAGCTTAGATGAAGAAGATCGGAAATAGAAGAGATCGGGATTATCGGAACTTTGCTATGAAATTTGTTGTGTAAATTGTCCCACATCGACAGTTGCTATGAAAAAAGAATCTGAGAACTCAATATAAATAGGGTGTTGTGCTCTCATATTTGTACAACGAACAGACCTCTATCAAAAGCCCATTAGGATCTGACTATCTTATTCAAGGAGATCTATCAAGTTAAATTTTGTCACTAAACCGGAAAGTAATCGGTTTTAATCAATTTGCTGGGCGATAAATCGGTATAATATCGGTCTACGGTTTGTTTGACCGATTCGGTTCAGATTTCAGCGATAGGGCAGCGCTGGGCGCCTAACAGGCCGGTAAATTTGTTAGGCACGATATCTTCTGTCTGCCATGGATTCCAATCCTGCTTCTCTCGCTTTGAATCACTCAAAACCTCCGATTGTTGAAGCTTTTAATGGTTCATTGCCCGAAATTAATGATTCTGTAGCTAAGCCTGAATTATTGCAACCTTTATTATCGGAGAATGCTGTTAGCAAGACATTGAATGATAACAAGGATCAATCTGGCGGAGAGGAAGAAAACACAAGCCGGAGAAAACGTCGGAGCCGGTGGGATCCTCCGCCTACTCAATTGGTTAATAACCCTATCACCGAAGGTGGTGGTGGCGGTAGTGATTCCAATACTGGGATGAAGAAGCGTAAGTCTAGATGGGCAGATGATGAGCCAAAACCGGTAATACAGCTACCTGATTTCATGAAGGATTTCACCAGTGGTATCGAATTTGATCCCGAGATTCAAACTTTGAATAGTAGGTTACTTGAGATCAGTAGGATGTTGCAGTCTAGTATGGCTTTAGATGATAGACCGGAAGGACAAAGGTCTCCTTCACCAGAACCTGTGTATGATAACATGGGAATTAGGATAAACACTAGAGAGTACAGAGTGAGAGAGAGGTTGAATAGAGAAAGACAAGAGATCATCTCTCAGATCATTAAGAAGAACCCTGCTTTTAAACCTCCGGCGGATTATAGGCCTCCTAAGCTCCAAAAGAAGCTTTTCATTCCGATGAAGGATTTTCCCGGTTACAATTTCATCGGTCTTATTATTGGTCCCAGGGGGAATACTCAGAAGAGAATGGAGAGGGAAACAGGTGCTAAGATTGTGATTCGGGGAAAAGGATCTGTAAAAGAAGGTAGGCTCCAGCAGAAGAAGGATTTGAAATATGACCCTTCGGAAAATGAGGACTTGCATGTTTTAGTCGAGGCTGAGACTCAGGAAGCTCTTGAAGCTGCTGCTGGTATGGTTGAGAAGCTGTTGCAACCTGTTGATGAGGTGCTGAACGAACACAAGAGGCAACAGCTCAGGGAGCTTGCCACCTTGAATGGAACGATAAGAGATGAAGAATTCTGTAGGCTGTGTGGTGAGCCAGGACATAGACAGTATGCGTGTCCTTCTCGTACAAATACCTTTAAAAGTGATGTTCTTTGTAAGAT
This sequence comes from Eutrema salsugineum, assembly GCF_000478725.1. Taxonomy (NCBI): domain Eukaryota; kingdom Viridiplantae; phylum Streptophyta; class Magnoliopsida; order Brassicales; family Brassicaceae; genus Eutrema; species Eutrema salsugineum. The sequence goes on from NW_006256829.1 coordinate 14,006,030, forward strand.
TTGTGGTGATGGTGGACACCCTACTATTGATTGCCCGGTGAAGGGTACCACTGGAAAGAAAATGGACGATGAATATCAGAACTTCTTGGCTGAGTTGGGAGGAACTGTCCCTGAATCTTCACTTAAACAGAGTCCCACCTTGGCTCTTGGTCCGGGAAGTAATCCTCTGTGGGTTAACAATGCGGGGAGTGGGGCAAGTGCGCATCCTGGTTTAGAGTCAATTTCGGTCAAACCTTCTAAAGAATATGACGAAACAAATCTGTACATTGGGTTTTTACCTACGATGCTTGAAGATGATGGCTTGATTAATCTGTTTTCACCTTTTGGTGAAATTGTGATGGCAAAGGTAATCAAGGACCGTGTGTCTGGTTTGAGCAGAGGCTATGGTTTTGTGAAGTATGCTGATGTCCATATGGCCAATACTGCCATTCAGGCAATGAATGGTTACTGGTTAGAAGGTAAAACACTTGCTGTTAGGATTGCTGGTAAACAGCCAACACCATCTGGACCTCCAGCTCCTCAGCCACCAACTCAAGCTTATCCTCTTCCAAACCAGCCACCCAGTGCCTATCCTTCACAACAATATGCCACTGGTGGGCAACTGCCAAATCCTCCCTACTCAACAGCTCCAGTTCCTTGGGGTTCTCTTGTTCCTTCCTATTCTCCATATGCTCCTCCCCCTCCGGGTTCTTATCATCCTCCCCCTGGTCAACATATCTCTCCTTATGGAATGAACTACCCACCACCACCTCCTCCTCATGTGACACAAGCTCCTCCACCTGGCACCGTTTTTAGTGAAAGCCAACAAAGCTTCCCACCAGGGGTACAAGCAGACAATGGTACTACTGCTTCATCTGTGCCAATGAGTGTTTATAGTAGCTCTTTGCCTGGACAGCCTCCGTACATTAGTTATCCATCTTATTACAATGTTGTTCTACCTCCACTGCCACCAACACCGGCTTTGTCTACTGATCATTCCCAAAGCATGGGTTACAACATCCCACGGGCTAGCAATCCTCCTTTGTCAACATCTGATCACTCACAAGGTCTAGGTAATGCACCTTGGGCACCTAATCCTCCTATGCCACCTTCTGCTGAATATTCGCAGAGCATGGGAAACATACCATGGGCTCCCAAGCCTCCTGTACTGCCACCTGCAGAGAATCCATCCTCTGCTAAAGATTCTGAGTATGAAAAGTTTATGGCTGAGATAAAATAGCATGTGTGTTTAGAGGAGAAACTCCTTAGGGGAGAAGGTAAGATATCCTCATTTAATGTTTTTGTTTTGTTCTTCTTAAAGGTATTGAAGCTCAATTTTGAAATTGAATCTTATAGCATTAGCATATGATAAAAAAAAAATCTTCCTCAAAGTTTTTCTGCGATTTTAAAAATATATTTTCCCAAAATCATTTTTTAGACACTTGTAATTGCAGAATAAACAAAGTCGAGCATGTCTTGCCTTGTTTCCTTCCTTTTTTTCATAAAAGTTTTTATGCTTATGTTTTTTTAATGTATTTCTCTGTTTATAGTTTTGTCACATGAAAACTAATTGTTGTAGCTCATTTATCTTGTCACAGTGAGCAATCACACAGCCTAAAGGTGCACCTATTCTGATATCCGACACTGAAACATAGAACTCTGAAGTTGGATGTTTGAATATTTGTCAATCTAACCTGAAATTTTTTTTCCTCACCACTATTTATCAAGTAACTCCTAATGTGTTATCTGTCCCATATAAAATGCATTTGTTTTTAGTAATTCCATTTGACAAGATCTAAACTGCTTCTAGCATAAGTTCGAAAAGTTTGTCTTTGTTATTGTATATGGCTCATTAACACAAATCTTTGTTTTCTTTCTACTGTTTAATTTTTTTTTCAGGCGTGATGTTTCTTGGAGTTCTTGTACCATGATTTCTTTACACCTTTCTTGTTGGAAGTTTGGGACTCACATCTTAACCCTTGCTATGCTGTTGTGAAATATGCAGAGATTCAGGCTGAAAGCTCCCCAAATTCCATAATTGAGAAAGGCGATAAGATTTTTATTTGTGTTACTGATAATAGTTGCTGCTCTTTTGTAGGACTATATATGTTTCGGGTTCATGTTTTATTTCACAATACTCATATTTACCGGTGACCAGTGTGTTAGATCTGTTTTGAGCTCTCTCTCATTTACTCACAATTGCTTCTCACAATTGCTTTTATCAAATACCCAAATTCAAATTTGATGCAATCATTTCTAGTAATTAATTAACAGAAAATTCGACAATCAGGATTAGCTAGAAAAAAAACCATCAAAAAAAAGAGAGTAAATAAACACTTGAAACATAGTAAGTTTTTGGAAATCCTAAAAATCACTTCTTTAAATGAATTTAGGCAGAGAGAGAATAATTGTTACATTGTTGAGGAACTTACTGACGAGCTGAGTAAGCTGCAAAGGACCAGCACTCTGGGGAATATACATAGCAGAACCTAAATGAGTCTGTTAACAGACACATCACCATGTTCCCCATCCCTGCCTCCAAGTTCATCACGACGACGAAGGAGCTTAGCGAGAAAACTCCAACTTTGTAAAGATGGAAGAGGGAGACAAATGACGACGACGAAGGAGCTTAGCGAGAAAACTCCAACTTTGTAAAGATGGAAGAGGGAGACAAATGAAGTGTGATTTTCTAGGGGTTTGTGCTAAAAATCACACAAAAAAATAAACAATAATAGAAAAAAAATATATTATGGATCAATGAAAACTTGAACCACCATCTGTGGGGATGAACCCACGGCCAAGGGATTAAAAGAAACTGCAAAAGCTTGAGTAGAGGAGAAGGGCAGAGAAAGAAGCTGCACAAAGAAGAGAAACAGAGATGAAATAAACACACGATGCCAAGAAGAAGCAGAAGCTTGAAGAAAGTTCTCTTGTGGCTCCTAAGCTGTAATACCAATAGTTCACTTGGAAAGAAATCACTACCGCAACTTCATCATTCTCTGAAGATCTAAAGATTGGAATAGGAGCTTATGGTGCTGTTTACAAATGTAATCTGCATCACACAATCGCTGCCGTCAAAGTTTTGCATTCAGCTGAAAGTAACCTATTCAAGTAATTCGATCAAGAGGTACACAAAAATCCAAAAGTTTTTCTTGTTTGAAAGTTTTCTTTTACTGACATTTCTTTCTCTCTCTTAGCTCAAAATCTTGGTTCTCTTTTTTTAGGAGCATGCCCTGACCACGGTACTCTAGTCTACGAGTAGATGGAAAACGGTAGCTTGGAAGATAGACTGTTCCAAGTCAACAATAGCCAACCAATATCATGGTTCGTCTGGTTCAGAATCGCTTGGGAAGTCGCATCAGCGCTCGTCTTCCTCCACAAATCAAAACCAAAACCAATCATTCACCGTGTTCTTAAACTGGGCAACATCTTACTTGACCACTACTTCGTCAGCAAAGTAGGAGACGAAGGTCTCTCCACAATGATCCAAGTCGACCCCTTATCAAAAATTCATAATGTACAAACAGACAAGCCCCATTGGAACGTTATGCTATATAATCCTGAATATCAACGAACTGGAATGTTATCTCCGAAATCAGACGCCTATGCTTTTGGTATGATCATTCTGCAGCTGCTTACCGCTCAACCGGCTATAGCACTGATGTATACAGTAGAAATAGCCATGGAGAACAACGACGACGAGGAATTGATACAGATTCTTGATAAGAAAGCAGGTGATTGGCCAATTAAAGAAACCAGGCAATTAGCAGCTTTAGCCTTGTATTGTACAGAGCTCCGTGCTAAAGACAGGCCTGATCTAGAGAATCAGATTCTTCCAATGTTGGAGATCTTGAAGAAAGTAGCTGATAAAGCATGAAACTCGCTTTCTGATTCGTCGAAGCAACCTCCAAGCCATTTCATCTGCCCCTTACTTAAGGTAACAATAACTTGTTTCTTACGTTATCTGTTTACTTGCGAGAGAAGTCAGGTTAGTTTAAGAGAGTAATGTTGTTGTTATGGTATGTTTGCGGGATGTGATGCAGTAGCCATGCGTTGCGACTGATAGGTATACTTATGACCGGAGAGTCATGAGGAGTGGATGAAGAACCACCGTACTTCGCCGGTGACTGATTTGCCGTTACAAAATGTGAACCTTTTGTCCAATCACACTCTTTTATGCAGCCATCATCGAATGGATACGATTCTGACGTAAGAATCAGTAAGGCAAACAAAAGAAAAAGCGTGGTCCGTTTTGGTTCATGTTCTTGAAACTGCGTAGCGTTTTAAGCCTATTTAACCAGCGAGATGTTCTCACAGCCGTTTTTTGCGCTCATTTTATTTTTGTGGGTCAACATAAATTCATTCATTTCTTTAGTAACTTATTACAGTACAAGATTACACCTCCGGTTTGTAGGTCTCAACAAATACACCATAACCATATTGGTACATAATTACTTAACAAAAGATAAAGAAAAGGAATTGAAGCAAAATGATAATGCTCTCTCTTTTGTGCGATCATGTGTATTTATAAGATTGAGGTTTTGGTTGCATTTGGATTTTTATTTTATTTTTAAAACGATGTTTACTTTGTGGAATCGGATTAAAAGTATAGAAATGCATACCATTTCTAAGTGATACTGATTTGGATCAACTGATGGGATGAACATTTTGATCTTAATCCGATTAGCTTCTCGTGATCACAGGGTTTGGTTTTATTTCAGCCTCCATGTCGTCTAGGTTTAGATGCAAACCAAAATCAGAAATCAGTTTTGAACCACTTTTATCTTTGTTATAGATACTGTGAATATGTTTAGTATGCACACAAAACCATATTCAATTGTGTATGCTCAAAACGATAATAAGCATGGAGATATTTTCATCTAAAACAAATCATTTGGTCATTAATGATATGCAATTTGAGCACATATTACATTTTACACATATGATTCCGATATATTTTGGATTTGATTAGTCAGTCAGATTAATATAGAAATAATAAGAAATGAGGGCTATCATCTAATAGTAAAAATACTCATAGTCTAATGATTGGTGTTAGTGTTGTCATTGTGTCATCATCCGGATTCAAACCCAACATAATACATAATACATGTTATTGATATTAAGAAAACAAATCCAAAGGTTTAAAACAAAAAACAAAAGCAATATCAAAACCTGAAAAATAGCATTCAACTTATTAATTATTCAAAATATTCTTCGAAATTTTACATTTTACATCTTTACGCTCTTACAAATAATTTTGTTATCTCTTAACTTCTTACAATACAGTATAACGGAAAAAATATTAATCTGCTGAAACTAATTTTCTACTGTTTCATGGCTATTCCGCAGAAATGTATTTCATGTAAAGCTTTTCAATCATTTGACTTCCTCACGGACCTCACCATTGTACATACTATTCATCTTATATACTTTAAAATATGTAATAAACAATAAGAGAGAAAATGATTGAATGAGTTTTGAAAACGTTTTGTCTTATCCGATAAGTAAACACATATCAAAAGAACATAAATTAAACCGGACTAAAACATGTACTATATTTTATATCTAAATAATGTATATTGATTGACTTTTGGCCAAAAGTCGAGTAAACAAGTTTTGATCATTAACACGACTCAAAAATAATTAATTAGCCTTATAATCACGTTATTGGTTAGATAACTTAAAAATTATTTCACAACCAAATTCACGCGTAGCTTAGCGTGCGTGCAAGTATCCATTTGTTTGGACTACAAATTTGTTACTATAATAGTTTTTTTTTCCGACGAAATTGTTACTATAATAGTTTGGATTTAGGATCTTACCCAAATTTTATAAGAGTTTGTGAGAATTATGTTACATGCATTGACATTTTTTATACATACCATACCACTATACCATCTTAATACATAGAATTTTGAAATGACTTAAAATCTACAGTACTTAAAAATCGAATATCATCATGACACATTTAATCACTAGACCAACATTGATCTTTAAAATCAATTAAATAATAAGAAAAATAAAATCACATAACAAACTTTCGTTGTCCGAAAACAAAAATATATGATTCGTTGTCGAATAAAAATACCCTTATCGTTTTGTAATTAGACATCATTAATAGCCAATAGGATAAGAGAAGAAGGGTGATTACGCCATCAAAGGATCAGTTGTGGATCCCACTGAACATCGACGGATATTCGGATCCACCCAATCGGGTTTTTTCTCTTAGATCCGAACCCGAAACGAACAGATTCTTTTTATATTGACTTTTTCTACACGTCACCGTCCACTCCTGTCGTCGTCTCTTTGCCTTTAAAAGGAACAGTCTTTACCATTCCGATTATTTTCATTTCTTCTCCATTGAAATTAAAATTCGAAGGTTTCTTCTTTCGTACGATATTCCATTAATCAAAATTCGAAACTTGTCCTTTATATATTCCCTTTTCTTCGGATTTCGATTTTGTTCCATTGATTCCTTTCGCCGTGTATTCCCTCTTCGATAAACCCTCATTTGATTCAGATTTTTCAACATTTGGGACTTCTCTGAAGTTCTTATTTGATTCCTAAACACCCAATTGAAATTTTCAGAAAACCCAAATTTCTTTTTTTTCTGAGTGGGTTTTTCGATTGATTCAGATTTTCTCAATTTGTGTCACTTCTCGGAAATTCTCATTTGATTCTTCAAACACCCAATTGATATTTCAGAAAACCCAATTTTCGTTTTTTTTTTCTGAGTGGGTTTTTCGATTGATTCGATTTTCCAGGTGATTCTCCGATGAAGATTTATGTGATATTCCTTGTGGTTTCCTTGTTTTCTTCGGCGTTTTCCGACGAGCCGTCGATTCTCGAGTATCCGTCGACCCGGCACAAGAATCCCGATGACGGCGGCGACGAGGTCGATCTGCATTGCACGAGCTGGAGATTCGCGGCGGAGACGAACAACCTCGCGCCGTGGCAAACGATTCCGGTGGAGTGCGCCGATTACATCAAGGACTACGTTTTGGGTAAAGGCTACGTCACCGATCTTGAGAGAGTCTCTGAAGAAGCTTCGAACTTCGCGAGCTCCGTCGTCGAATCCTCCGGCGACGGCAAAGATATTTGGATTTTCGATATCGACGAGACTCTCTTGTCGAATCTCCCTTATTACATTGACCATGGCTTTGGGTACACACCAAATTATTCACAATCTCTCTCAAAATTGCGTTTGGTTTCTCAATCTTGTTCCTTTTGTTTGATGTTGAGCTTTTGATTCGGGGATTTTTTGCAGGCTTGAGCTTTTTGATCACTCGGAGTTTGATAAGTGGGTAGAGAGAGGAGTAGCACCAGCCATAGCACCAAGCTTGAAGCTTTACCAAAGAGTTTTAGATTTGGGGTACAAAGTTTTTTTGCTTACAGGGAGGAAGGAGAGCCACAGGCTTGTCACTGTTGAAAACCTCATCAGTGCCGGTTTCCAGAACTGGGACAAGCTTATTCTCAGGTATAAGTAACCATACTTAGTCATAGAAACAAAATGTAGCTCTTTGGTTTCTAGGTCATGCAATGTTTAATGCTGGTGAATCAATCATAAGGAGTTTTGATCTATGGATTGTATTGTTTATTGCCCCATTTGCAATCTTTTGTGTGTTCTCTTAAGACATTTTTCTTTCTTTGGACTTTGTGTATTCTATGAACAGATCTCCGGATGAACAGCACAAAACGGCGACGTTATACAAATCTGAGAAGAGGGATGAGATGGTGAAAGAGGGATATAGGATTAGAGGCAATTCAGGTGATCAGTGGAGTGATTTGTTGGGTTCCTCCATGTCTCAACGATCTTTCAAACTTGCAAATCCAATGTATTACATTCCCTGAAGAGTGAAGACAAGGGAGCTTTATTTGAATAACTTGCCTTCAAACACATTTTCTTAAATCGTATATACTTTTACCAGAGAGTAATCAAAACTGTTATTAAAGGTCGATTGCCTCCGCTTGTAAATTGTAAGCAATTTAAATTTATCAATGAATGAGAATGCTTTGTTTTCAGTAACTTGTTTCACTTGTTTCATTGTTCCAAGGAGAAACCGTCAAGTTAGGTTTGTGTATGTATTTCTAATCTTGAATTATTTGATAAAAGCAACACCCTTCTTACTCTGATGTTTCCTCTTTCTGGTGTACTCCAAGCTTGGCCTTAGCCATAATCATTGAGGTATATGCATTTCCCTTAATTTTCTAGATTTCCTAGGTTTGTTTCGTCCTTGATACCAAATGTGTTGCTGGTTGCCCAAAATGTAGAACCAAAGAGAGAGAACAGAGAAGCCATAATTTTTTTCAGGTGTTAATTAACTGAAGAAAGGTTAATATACATATCTATGAGCCTTATTATTTAGATTTTAGATAATGGTATGGGATTATGAAAGATGGAAAGCAGCTATTAGAACTCTTGAAAACTTTTGGGTATATATTCCAAAGATTGCTATACTGTGCTGATGCATAATGAATTAATGATATTATTGATATGATCCGTTTAAATTCCAATCTCTGAAGGCACATGGATATTATGCCTCTTCTTTCTTTACGCAATACTAATGTTTTTTTTTCTATTAGACTATTAACATCACAACCTCGATACATATATTGACTTCACCCTTCTCTTTTTGTATGAAATGGAAAAATAGGTATTTGTAATTATGACTTTCTGTTTATATTCCAAACATTCTCCAACAATCAAGTTTTGATCTAGATGTATGTTCATTTATGGCATATAAATGTGATGAACAAGGATATCACGGGAGAAAAAAAACCTTGAAAAAAAAAGAGAGCTAGACGCTTTTTTTTCTTTTGAGTTTTATGTTGATTTTCTGAGTCATCTGTCAATCAATTGTAGGGTACTTAAAACTTCTCATAAGGTGTCAACTGGTGAAACTAATATTCTGTATCAAGAAGATTCTCGTTGTCGCTTCATGTGATTGATATCTCAAGCACGCTTCTTTAGCATTATGTAGATTTGGATGATCGCTGATGATTTCTTTTTTCATTTTTTGTGTTCATTTTTAAACGGTGCCACGGGTAAGAGACGTAAATATGAGTCTGTCTCTAGTCAACATATGTCGTTGTTACCATGATAGTATTGTTAAATTTTGAATCTCATGGGTGCATGTGGGGTGATTCGGGTTATGTTAGGTATGTTTAATCTTAGCAACGGTTAAAATGAATGTCAATGAAGACCAGTGATCCGACGGTGGTAAGTATTCCCGCCTGTCACGCGGGTGACTCGGGTTCGATCTCGAGCAAACGGTGCCAATTGATAACTAAGACTTTTTAGGTCTTGTGCAAGGGTTATCAATCCCTTTTTATTGTAATAATGAAGAGGTATCAATCCATACTTGTGGTTAGACACTAGTTTAAGATGCTTTGTATCTTAAGTCAAGCGTAATCAATAAATGGGTTTTGGTGTCTAAACCACTTAAAGTGCAAGCAAATGAACAAAAACAAAAAACAAGAGACTTAAACTAAAGCAGAAGCAAATAAACAAACAAGTAAGCAAGATAGATAATCAAATGATGATATAAGCTGATGAAGTAGAGATCTTAGACAAGATAAAAGACTTGGGTGCTTCCATATTAAACTAGTGAGTTAATAAACCAAATGATTAAGCAACTTCATTTAACATGAACTCAATATCAAGATAATCCTCTCATGAAGGTATTAAACTTCTATACTAATCATCTTTTATACTAAAATCCCTTTTGAGAAGCATGAATCAGCAAACATTAAAAATCGGTTCAATGAGTCAATTAAGAGAAGCAAGCTATCATTATCATGATGAAAGACCCTTAAACCTCTACTAAACCTGGTTCAGGTATTTCAGCGAACACTTCTCAGGCGTGAAAATACCTCAGATCTAGACCACATGTGATGTTCATGGATCCAGCATAGAGATTTGTTTAGTAGAAAATAAATGATGCAGATCTAGAACCTAAACTCGCTTATCAAGCATTTCAGCACCCTAATCTATCTATCTAAAACCTCATAATGGAACTACTCACTAATTATGAAGAGCACACTTAATCCTTTGCAAGATGTGATGCTAGACATGATTAAAAGCTTTAATGATGATGAAAAGAAATAAAAGAGAACAAGATCCTTTACGTAAAAACGAGATATCTTATCTCTTATCATGTTTTCTCTTAGAGACTTGCCTCTTTTGTGAAAACTTGTTTGACTTCTTATGTATTATGTGTTCATTTTTAGTGCAAGAGTGGTGTGAAATAATGATGATATGATATGATCTATATATCTATACAATGAAACTAATCAAAAATTTAATGTTTATTTATTTGTTTATGTTTATTATCAATGGAGCTTTGTAGATTTAGTCCCTTGATTAAAGATTTCATAGTTTAATGACACTTCAAAAATGATCAAACTGGATAAAGAAGAATAGATAGGGAAAACAAAAATCTCTAACAGGACAAATTAAACAAATAATAATTACACAGAAGATTAAATCCTTCATAGCTCATCGGCTTTTATCTCGACTGTCGATTATATGGGCAGAGATAACGATTACAAAACAAATCAACAGAACTCTTTAAATCACAAAGCCCCAAATTTTCTTAATAAATATTTGTTATTTTTATCGCTCTTAATTAAGTATCTAAGCAGTGGAAGATTAATCATCACTCATTTTGAACACTATTTTCTTGTATACTTGGAGTACAATGGTATCCTATTAGTAATGAAAACTTTTGTTTTTGTTCACCCAACTCCCACCCCTCCAACTTGGCTCTGTTTTGTGATATTTATTTTCTGGATCATGTAGATTCTTGCTGTCATTGGTTTGATTTTTTGTCATTTGTTAAATCATGTTATAGATGTGAAGGAGTGAAGGGAATTTCAAGCTTATGATGTGATGGAAGCTACTACATATATCAATTAACATAGATCATGTAGACTTTGATGATCGCTGATGAAGCTAATGAAGAAATTTTATGCAATTTGATTAAATGCATTAAACCACTCACTTAGTTTAACTTGTTAAAAATTGGATAACTGTTGGTGGTGTACTTCGCACCCTCGGTTTAATCCGGTATTAATCGAGACCGGTCTGGAGAGACCTTGGTTTACGAATATTAGAATTGAGGTTATATCGGGTGGACCGACATACGACTTTCTAGAAGGTCCATTAAACCCCAGTTTACGAAACTGACCGACCTTTCCGAATTTTACGGAAGATTTCCGGAAATATTGAGGAAGAAAAATGTTAAATCCCATATCGAGAAAGAAAAGGAAAGTTCTTCTCAAACCGCCTTAGAATTTGTATAAATAGGGAAGGACTTCATTAATTCGAGGCATCCGCAAATCAAGAGCAGAGAGACCTTTGAAGAACTTTGAGATCGTCAAGTTTATTTCGAGTTTTCCCTTTGTTAACGAGGTCGTCGACCTTAACTCAAGTTGTATTTTTCCGAACTATCTTATAATAAAACGAGACTTTTGATTTGAATATTACCTCTTTTGTTTTAAATGAGTTCGGCGAAATTCATGGACCTTTTAGCTCGGTTTGAATTGAGACCGGAGATAACTTGATGGGAAAAATCTTTTGTCGCTCTATTCTTGTGCCACTTGGCACAGTTCCATCTTTAGATCGTTTTCTTGTACGGACTTCAATTAGTACAGGCTTTCTAATGGGCCTCAATCCTTTATAAATACTCCTCTTCACTTTCACTTCTTCACTTCTTCTCCACCACTTAAGGTATAAAGCTCTACTTTCTCTCTAGAACTTTCTCTCTCTACCTTTTTTTTAGTTCATCTTTCTTTTATATATATATTTTCTCTCTTGCTCTTCGCAAAAAGAATGAACTGCTCATATAATTAAGTTCGGTCAACTCAACTATGTGAACCAAACTTTAATTGAGTTCGGTTTAATTTGGGTGACCATCCTCCTTCTTTATTTCTTCCACCTCTCCTTAATTATGCTGCGACCACTATTGACAATATTTTTTTCCCCTTTCTTTTTTATTTCTAGAGCTGGGCTTGAATCAATTCTCATTGAGCCCATTAAACTCCACCGACACCTTTTTTTAATTATGCTGCACTTACTCACCATCCTTCTCCTCCTTTATTCCTTCCTTCTTTCTTTAAAATAATAAATCCAACTCCCTTCTTCCTCAATAATGGTGATCTTCCTCCTTTTTAAATAGTGTCGACCTTTTTTTTTTTTTTAAATTATGCTAAGTTTCTTTTTTAATTAAGTGAGTTCGACCTCCTTCACATCGACCTTCGCCCCTATTAGCTGATCTATTCCAAGTGTTGTCTTAATTTTCGAGATCTACTCTTTATTTGCCGAAACAAGCTTCTCCTTCTTTTAAGCCAACCTGCACTTCTTGAAGCTCACCCAGATCTGCACTGCTTCTCTTCACCGACCTTCTCGATTTGAGTTCAGATTTTTCCGACTGAACTACCTACTTCGACATTGTGCACCTCGTCAACATCGTCGGCAGGCTGAGATGGGCTGACCTCCTCATATATCGAGGAAGAACTAGAAGAGGACGGTGAATCAGACGAATCAAGAGCAGAAGAAGCCACACGTTTTCCTTTCGGATCGTTCTGGCTCGGCGAGGATTGAGAAGAGTTGGAGGAGCTAGATGAGGTCGGATCGGATGGAGCGGGTGCAGGAGAAGCCACTCGTTTTTCTGTAGGATCACTCTGGCTCGGCGAAAAATCAGGTGGGCTGGAAGAGCTTGTAGAATCTGACGAACTGGAAGAACTGGTAGAATCGGTCAAGTTTGGAGGCATCTGTGAGATTCGGTGAACGAAGTTTAAAAGACACATCAGGAATAAGGAAGATATGTGAGAGTTCGGTATAAGTAGAAGCAAGGTCGACAAGGAAATAGAGACCATAAATTGGTGAAGAAGAGATTTCTAAAAATACGAACAACTTTACTTGGAAAACGAAAGGAAACAAGGAGAATATTACGGCCAGCTTTTGGAGAGAAAAGAAGAAGTTTTGAAACCAAAATAAGTTGGTCGGCTGTGACGATGAAGCTCGGTTCCACTAACTAAAAGGAGATCACACAGGTCTGCGTTTTAATAAAATTATTTATTAAACTAAGAATTAAAGAAGGTCGGTGAGCATTACCTCGTCAAGAGGAGATCGGCTGTTAAGAGTCTGGAGGTTGGCGAAGAGAGCAGTCCGGCGGGAAAAACCTGAACTCAAATCGAGAAGGTCGGTGAAGAGAAGCAGTGCAGATCTGGGTAAATTTCAAGAAGTGCAGGTTAGCTTAAAAGAAGGAGAAGCTTGTTTTGGCAAATAAAGAGTAGAAAATTAAGGCAGCACTTGGAATAGATCGGCTAATAGGGGCGAAAGTCGATGTGAAGGAGGTCGAACTCACTTAATTAAAAAAGAAGCTTGGCATAATTAAAAAAAAAAGGTCGACATTATTTAAAAAGGAAGAAGATCGCCATTATTGAGGAAGAAGGGAGCTGGATTTATTATTTTAAAGAAAGAAGGAAGGAATAAAGGAGGAGAAGGATGATGAGTAAGTGCAGCATAATTAAAAAAGGTGTTGATGGAGTTTAATGGGCCCAATGAGAATTGATTTAAGCCCAGCTCTAGAAATAAAAAAGAAAGGGGAAAAGAGATATTGTCAAAAGTGGTCGCATCATAATTAAGGAGAGGTGGAAGAAATAAAGAAGAAGGATGGTCGTCCAAATTAAACCGAACTCAACTAAAGTTTGGTTCACATAGTTGAGTTGACCGAACTTAATTATAGGAGCAGTTCGTTCTTTTTGCGAAGAGAGAAAGTTCTAGAGAGAAGGTAGAACTTTATACCTTAAGTGGTGGAGAAAAAGTGAAGAAGTGAGAGTGAAGAGGAGTATTTATAAAGGACTGGAGAGACCTTGGTTTACGAAGATTAGAATCGAGGTTAAATCGGGTGGGCCGACATATGACTTTCTAGAAGGTCCATTAAAGCCCAGTTTACGAAACTAGCCGACCTTTTCGAATTTCACGGAGGATTTCTGGAAATATCAAGGAAGAAAAATGTTAAATCCCATATCGAGAAGGAAAAGGAAATTTCTTCTCAAACCGCCTTAGAATTCGTATAAATAGAGGAGGACTTCATTCATTCGAGGCATCCGCAAATCAAGAGCAGAAAGAGACCTTTGAAGAACTTTGAGATCGTCAAGTTTATTTCGAATTCTTCCTTTGTTAACAAGGTCGTCGAAACTATGACTATTTTAACTCAAATTGTATTTTTCCGATCTATCTTCTAATAAAACGAAACTTTTAATTCGAATATTACTGTTTTACCTCTTAGTGTGATATTATATATCAACAATAACCAATCACACTAAGTTAAAATTGTATTTTTCCAATCTATCTTTTAATAAAACGAAACTTTTGATTCGAATATTAGTGTTTTACCTCTTACCGTGATAATTATATATCAACAATAAACCAATCAGACCAAATTCAATTTTGATGGATCTTTTTGTGAATACATATATTCCATCAAAACCTGGTTGGCTGCTATGATACTATGGAGTTTATTTGCTTTTCAATAATGATAACAATTCTTTAGTGCCTTTTTTTTTATAAATGACTTTGAAAAACCTTTACGAGACAAATACGAGTGCCCTCACTTACACTGAATACATTATTACCATATATCGGGTAAAATATATTTCTGAAAAAAAGTAATATTACCAATTTCATTATGTTAAGCAAATTAATAACTCCTGAATAAAAAATGTAAATTAATAACATCCAAAACGAAACAGGATTAATTTAAACTGTTAACATCCAAAACCAAAAAGGATTAAGGACCAAAGAGTTCTTAAAAATGAGATCTGAGACCCAAAACTCCTCAATGTGTACACTTTTTTTTTGTTTCTACTTAAATAATGGATATATGGGTCTTCAACTTTTGAGCTGTTCGAGATAGGTATTACAGTTGTTCATGGTTCGGGCGTCAAGAAGGCCATGGTTCCACAGTTTCACCATAAACACTCTCCAGCACCTACACAAAATACTCACATTTATCAATAAAACCCACTTTCTTCTCTTGAAACATTTGACAAATTAAACAATGGAGAAAACGAGACTTAATTTACCAAATCAGGTTCGGTGTTCGAATCATGACGGGTCCATGTAATCTCGAGAACGCCTCACATGCCCATGGAATGTGACCATCTGCTAATATTCTGCAAAATGGGTCAAAAACCAGTGTCAAGGTAATGGATGGTTACACATGCAGGAATATCACAAACTGTTACACATGTACTGAGAAGAGATAAGACATACCGCTGCTTCCTCACAAACGAGTTCCACATGTGCATCATCTGCTTCTCATCCTTGGTCACATCAACGAAATCATCGAGCATCTGAAAGAAAGAAGAGTTTCATATAGTAAAAAGAAAAAATCATTCACTGTAATGTAACGGGGAATCAGACAAACTATTTTAGAACCAAGAACAAACAGAGACGTTTCGTTCTTTAACAAGTGTTATATAACCACATTACTCTGGTTTTGATGTCTCTACCATACTACCAAACTACTGAACTTTATCTAGCAGATGCAAGTTAAATGAAAGTAAGCTAAAGCGGGTGAAAATGTTAAATTGTAAAACATACCCTTCTATCTTCAAAATCTGCCACATCATCATCAACTTCATCTTCACTATCTCGGTCCGAGAGTACTTGTTCTAGAGACATGGGCTGCGATAGTACAGAGTATATCACAATCAATTGTAATCTTCATAAGCAAGAGAGCTAGAGAGCTAGAGAAATAGATCACCTGAGCTCGATGAGAGTGGAAGAACTGTCTCTTCTGAAGGAGGCTACGGCTGGAGGAGACAACAAATGAAAAACTCACTCATATGATTTGGGATACTTGTAATACATCTAGGATAGAAATTTCGAAGAATGAACCATGTGTAGTAAAATAGAATCAAAGACAAAAGAAAGACAAACATACTTCCTCAAATCCGACCGTTCTATAGATAGCTTTCTCGTTTTTGCAAATTGCAACATCGTACTTCCATCTGTCGACTGCACATAATCTGGATCACCGCATGATTGCACATCTGCAGGACTCGTGCCAGGAGGAACTCTTTGACCAGACGACTCAGCACCCCCAGTTCTTTCGTGAAGCTTTCCAGGTTGTATTCGGCTCTTCTCACTTCTAGCAGAATGAGCATCTGAAAAGAAAAATAAAAAGCTAACTACTCGTAACTATAAAACTAAGACAGGCTCTCATCGCAAAAGAAGCCAATACCACAAATCCAAGTAACTATTCATTACAATCAAACACATACCATCAGTCTTCTCTAGCACCTCGCAACCTAATCCAAGATGATTCCCCTGCTTTGAGCTTCGTACCTGACTCTTTTGCCTCCTACGTCTATATTTCTTTGAACTGTCATATATTGTAGAAAATTTATGGTTTGGATAACTGACAGCGAAATGCTAGTAAGATAAGTAAAGGCAACAAAATAGGTTAGATAGCTTACGAGAAAAAGAATGGTTGCTTGTTTGGGTCAACACCGTCCTCATTAATCTGAGAAGTTTTTTTATGAACAGTGTTAAGAGTAATCATTAAATTGGAAAAATGAAGGAAATAATAGAATGTAATATAGCACCAACTACTTCAAAAAGGTTTGTCACTCCTATCTGTAATTCAGAACTTTATTCTACAGTCTAGCTTTGATGGACACATAGGTTAAGGGCCTCAGCGATGTTACTTTGATTTTATTCTCTTCATTTCATTAAGGAAAATAGCAGAGATCATAATGTGGCAAATAACTATGAAACATTCCAGTTCTCCTATTTAACCACTCAAAAGTCAACAACTCATTGAGGAGACTAGTTTGGAAATTGAAATTTTCATAGCCTAAAAGGTCTACAGCAGAGACACTAATGGACATAAATCAAACAAACAAGGTGCTCTTACCTCGGTGATCATTGTCTCCGTCTTGAGAGAGACATTTACAGCCTGATATTCTTCATTTACCTATAAACCAAGTGGAGCAAATTAGTGGCACTATTAAAAAAAAGAAAATTCTAAAAAAGAGCAATAGCTAACTGAACTTTGAAGTTACAAACCCAAAACTCGAAGTTGAAGAGATCATGGGTTGCTGGCAAGTGATATCTTAAGCCCTACAACATGATTGAGAACAAAAGAAAACATTGCATCACTAAAAAGACTAGTTATTACAGCTGTATCTTTGACTGAGAGGTATGAATGAGAATGGAAATGAAAAAGTCCACCTTGAAACTGGCACATTTTACTAAGCACAATGGACATGTAAAGTCTTCAGTTACTGCAAGAAAAAAAGCAATAGAATCCAAAATGTAATGTGCAACACGAAAGATAACACATATAATATGATATATCCAAATAAATTGGTACGAAACAGGTTAGTGATTATACAAAAATTACCTTCAGTCCTCTGCAATTTGTTGTTATAGTATCTGTAATTGAAAACTACATTCCCTGTTCTCAACCTGTGCGAGGAACGTAGCAGAGTGACTTAGAGTCAACACGAAGAGATAGACATTATAAACTCACAACTATTGATTAAGGGAGATAGCAGACAGGTCAACAGAGTGTATACAATTACAACCAAAAAAAAAAAAAAAATCATAATGAGATGAGGTACGTAGACTAAACTGACGTTACCTAACAATTTGCAACAGTGAAGACGAAGCGATGTCATTATATGAAAATGAACTATAAGGAGATTTTTCCGTTGCCCCAACCTCTTCTGCAGATATGGTGACTTGCACTTGCTGCGGTGAGCTCTTCAAAAACAAGAATTATAAGAATTGTGAGATACTGTTACATAATAGTTTCAGAATAACAGATGGAAATATAGCAAAGTGAGAAAAATTACCGAGGTGAGGGGATTGCTGGGAACCTGAATCGAGACACACTTTTCCTCACTCAGAGACTTTAGCTGCAGAATTGGACAAGTTTACGAGTAATATTTCATTTATATGGTCAAGACTGTAAACTTACAGCAAAAATAAATTCACATTAGCAATTGATTGCAATTTACTTTTTCAAATTACATGAAAGAAGTTAAATCCAGAGTCCTCATCTCACTACAGGGAATAAGGAGTTGTCGAAAAGAGAAGAGCATAATCTACTTAAAGAGTCTATTAAGAAAATGATTGAGGAAATATTACCTTTATGAAGCAAGGCTGCATGTCAACAAGAGAGACTGAGTCTACCCTCTGTCCCAAATCCATGTTTGGAGATTTCTTCCACGATGCATAGAGCGATTGCAAAGGTATTTTGCTCCATAGACAATGTCCTCCTATATTTCCTGCCAGACAAAAAAAAAGAGACTCTCATGATGATAGAGTTAGAGAAGAACGAGACGCTCAGGAACTCTTATAACTAGAGTCAAAGCATCCCTGATTCATTTTGTTATGAAACAGGACTGACTGACTGAGGTTTCTATATGTCCACATTATGACATGTAAACATATGGTATGTCCAAATAGACACACCCCCTTTTTAAGTTAAAAATGTAAGATCAATGAAGAATGCAAATACCTGAGTGGATCTTGCCTGAATCAATGCCAAACTGAGAATTTTGCGCACCAGCTACAAGAAAGAAAACAATATGATCAGTTTATCTGGATACTTTACATATATGAATTCCTTCAAATAATTCTGTACACCAGTCAATCTTAATTACCAAAGCTGATAAATAAGATAGCGAGTGATCCTGATTTTGCCTCCAACGCGAGTCTGTTCATATCAGGGAGAAGAAAGTTGGCTTGGGCTTGACTAACTCCATCAACCCCCAGGACACCAGTTAGAATACATGCTCGGCTGAACCTATATACTGCAGAATACTATAATTTGAGAATTTCAAAAAAAAAAAAAGAAGTTAGCTATCAAAAGATAAGTTACAAATGAAATCAGATAAATATCAATCCAGTTTTTTCTGAGGTTTAAACGCCTACCTCGGCGACAGGCTTAAGGGAAACGAGTCTTGCCAACAGAATATACAGAGGGAACAGTTTTTGAGTTTGTACCCCTGCATCTATAGTGCCCGAAAGGAACACAGTCATTTGTATTCTGCACAATAGTAAACTATTCATTACTATCCACCAGTGGGTAAACTCTTAAAAAAAACATCTTCCCAAACAATGGTTGAGGTATAATCTAGTAATTGCACAACTGTAATGGAGATTCTGAACAAGAACAGAAAAACAAAAATTTACCTCCTTTTATGTTTTGCTTCAATCTGATAATGCAAACATCGCTGAAGAAACAAGGGCTACAAGGGAGAAAGAGAGATAAATGGTTAGGATGGTCTCTAGCAAGAGAACACATGCTTGCTTATACGAAACGAAATACACGCAAACTACACTTCCATGGGAATTATCTACATCAAAAGTAAACCAGAAACTGAGCTATATGTCATCACACATGGTTTATACACATTCCTCTACAGAAAAGAAAACAAAAATAGGAGACAGGCAGGCAAAGAAACACATACATTCCCTTTATAACGCCGCTGAAGAATATTGTAGAGTTCTACAGGCTTGCAATAGGCAGCGAGGCTCTCTTCAGCAGCGATCTCTTCCTCTTCAGAAATATGCACACGGTGGTCTTCATGGCACATCTGATCTGTATCTGTGCTTCTTGAACAACTGCGATTCATACACCACCAAATTGTCAACTATTGTACCAAAGAGTCCATAAGCATACTCAGTATAATAGAGATGGTCTAGATTTCACAATGCCAATACATAATATAACAATTTGGGGGAAAATGGAAAAAGGAAGATCCATTCTTCAAAGATTAAAAGAAAAGCCTTGAGCTTTGAAATTAGTATAGTGAAAGAGAACATACGAAGAGGTTTCACGAGTGACGAGAGGAATGCCTGGCATTCTCGCTACGAGATCATCACAAATACCATCACAGACAACAAAATGCTTCAGCTTCAACCTGCGAAGAAAACAAAAAACAACAAAAGAGGGTCATTTCATGATTTTAGAAGCAGAAAATCAATTTCACGCGATTAGCAGGAAACGAAATGGGTGAAATTGAACAGTGACCTCGAAACTCCTTGAAAATGAGTTTATCGGACTAATTCAAAAATTCGGAATTGAGAGCAAATAGGAGGTAGAATCTGGGAAGGAAAGCTTCGAATTGCAGAGGAGATTCAACGAATTGAAAGAAGAAGGTGAGGATCAAAACAAAAACAAAAAAGCCCTAATTTTTGAGAATTATCTTAACGCGGATACAGAGGAGCGCTTTGGAGCAATAAAGAAATAGTGACATTTGTGGAGCTCAAAGACAGTAAACTTTTTTCTCTTTTTATTTAAGAAAAATGTCTGATTCTTACCAACTCTCTGACGTGAAGATTTTGTTTCGGAAAAACTGTCTGAATTGCTCTCCAAAAAAAGTTTTAAAGTGGTTATCACTAACACTTTAAATCTTCAAAGCTACTATTATCATTAATTTATATATGGCGGCTCAAATTCAAAATCTAATTTTAGGGTTTATAAAATTAGGTTTTTAACGTTTTTAGTATAAAATCTTCTAAATGCAAATTTAAAATTTAGTTTTAAGATTTATATAGAATTAGTTTTTTCACGTTTTTTAGTATGAAATCTTCTAATTTATAAAGAAATCGTATCAAAACTTAACTTTGAAATTGACAGCTATTCATATTTTAAATATATCGTGTATGAAAAGTTTAAAATATTGATAACTGCCAATATTTAAAATTTTTTGATGCTGTTTCCCTTTTTTAATACTAAGTAAAACTATAATATAATTTTATTTGGATAAATGATAAAATGTTAAATGGAAAGTGCATACAATAAAAAATATTGAAGCATTTGGCATCAAAAAAAAATAACTAAAATGGTTCAAAATGCATGTGGCATGGTAAAATAAAAATTTTAACCTATCGGGCCAATATTATGTTATACACACATTTTGGATTAGAATTTTTACTATATGTTAATTGAGAACTATATAAAAAAGTTTGAAGAACCGATCTTTTCATTTAATCAAGTGGTCTCTTCTAGAAAAAAGTCAGTTTAAGTATATCATTGATGCAATTTGGAAGGTTGTTTGCTAATTATACTTGTGAGATTTGTTTGGTACTGAAAAGTGGAAATGAACTGGTTTTAGGGGAAAAACCTACCTGAGCTGGTCACATGTTTTGGTATAACAACTCTTCTCTTGGCTATAGTTTGCTTAAGATACTAGAGAAGTTTTTGAGTTGACAAATTGCAAACGCCAATGAAATACCCTGCAAAATGCTTAAGAGCTTAAGGAGGAACCTGAAATTGTAGAGAAGTCGAAGTACAACGTATTGACAAAGTCTTTTGGACTCGTGTTTTGTGCAAGTTACATGACACTTTGCTTCGTGAATATATCAGGTCCAAGTTTTCTGAATCATAAAAGTTGTTTATTTCTTTTATATAGCTTTGAGGATCACTGTTGTGTTAAATTTGGCAGGAGCGTAGGCATTGGCTGATCGTAGAAAAAAAAAAGGCTTTCAAATTAGAGAATCAGCTCCTTATTTTTTTTATACATCAAGACTTGGTTCTCCTAAGGTAATAACCACTCTGAAAAGAAGGCTAACATTATGAAGAAAGAACTAAAATGTGTCTCTCAAGGGATGTTGGTGTGACCGTATGACATTATGGTCTTGTCAATTTTGGCAAAAAGGAAGACATATTTTGACCGTATGGCAAACTTGGACCGTAGTATTATGTGTTAGTTAAAAACTATATTAAAAAACATGAAAAACTAATCTTTTTTTATCAAATCAGATGCTCTTTCTTAAAAAATGTCAGTTTAAGTATATCATTGATGCAACTTGGAAGGTTGCTTGCTAATTAGGCTTATAAGATAAGTTTGATACTGAAAGAGCGGATATGAAATGGTTTTGGGGGCAAAAACCTACCTGAAGTCACATGTTTTAGTATAGGCAGAAGCAACAACTCTTCTCTTGGCTATAGTTTGCTTAAGATAATCTTGGTTTGTAGAGAGAGAGAGTGTTTGAGAGTGAATCACTTGTTATGGTAAAAGCAGTAGCCAAGCCTTTTAGAATAGCCAAAGCTTCAAAGCATATACCAAATAAGAAAATTGTTTAGACCAATCATTACTTTCAAGAAAAGGCAAACCAATCAATGTGCCGATCTTATAAACAAGCAAACTTCTATATGTTTCCAAACAAGTGTGTTGTTAATTACGATTTACTAATGTGTGTTTGAGTTAGATAAAAAAAAAAAGTGATACAGAAGAGCGTCTTTAGCAAAAAATATATAATGATATTTGTGGAGCTCAAACACTGTAATTTTTTTCCTTTTTTCTTTTAAGAAAAAATGTCTGAATCGTACTAACTCTCTGACGTGAAGAGTTTGTTTTGGGAAAAAATGTCTGAATTTCTCCAAAAAAAAATTATAAGTAGTTGCCACTAACACTTCAAAATTTTCAAAGCTAAGATTATCATTAATTTATATGACTGCGCAAACTCGAAATCTAGTTTTAGGGTTTATAAAATTAAATTTTTCACGTATTTAGTATAAAATCTTCCAACTTATATAGAAATCACATCAAAATTTTGAAGTTGGCAGCAATTCATATTTTAAATTTATCTTATATAAATTATCGATTACTGCTAATTTTTTTTTAAAAAAAAATTGATGCTATTTCCCTTTTTTAACACTAAAACTACATTATAATTTCATTTGGATAAATGACAAAATGTTAAATGGCAAGTGGATACCAGTAAAAAATACTTCACAAGATGCATGTGGCAATGGTAAAATAAAAATAAAAATTTTAACCTATCTGGCCAATATTATGTTATACACACATTTCGGGTTTGAATTTTTGGTATAATTTAGTACTATATGTTAGTTGAGGACTATATAAAAATGTTCAAAAAACTAATCTTTTTATCTAATCAAGTGGTCTCTTCTAGAAAAAAATCAGTTGAAATATATCATTGATGCAGCTTGGAAGGTTGTTTGCTAATTAGACTTGTGAGATTGGTTTTGGTACTGAAAAAGTGGATTGAAATGGTGTAGAGGCAAAAACCTACCTGAGGTCACATGTTTTGGTATAGGCAGAAGCAACAACTCTTCTCTTCGCTATAGTTTGCTTAAGATACTCGAGAAGTTTTTGAGTTGACAAATTGTAAACGACAATGAAATGCCCTGCAAAATAATTAAGAGCTTAAGGAGGAACCCGAAATTGTAGAGAAGTCGAAGTACAGCGTATTGACAAAGTCTTTTGGAATCGTGTTTTGTGCAAGTTACATGACACTTTTGATTCGTGAATATATCAGGTCCAGGTTTGTGAATCATAAAGGTTGTTTATTTCTTATATATAGCTTTGAGAATCATTGTTGTTTTAAATTTGGCAGGAGCGTAGGCATTAGCTAATCATCGAAAAGAAAAAGACTCTCAAATTATAGAATCAACTCCTTATTTTTTTGTACATCAAGACTTGGTTCTCTTAGGATATTAACCACTCTGAAAAGAAGGCTAACATTATGAAGAAAGAACTAAAATGTGTCTCTCAAGGGATGTTGGTGTGAATAGTCTTGTCAATTTAGGTAAAAGGAAAGACACATTTTGACCGTATGAGATATACAGTACTTTGGTCTAATTTTGGCAAAACTTGGATCGTAGTACTATATATTAGTTAAAAACCATATAAGAAATTAAAGAACCGATCAATTCATCTAATCAAGTGGTCTTTTCTAGAAAAAATGTCAGTTAAGTATATCATTGATGCAACTTGGAAGGTTGCTAGCTAATTAGACTTATGAGATTGGTTTGGTACTGGAAGACTGGAAATGAAATGGTTTTGGGGAAAAAACCTACCTGAGGTCACATGTTTTGGTATAGGCGAAGCAACAACTCCTCTCTTGACTATAGTTTGCTTAAGATAATCTTGGTTTTTCAAGAGAGAGTGTTTGAAAGTGACTCACATGTGTTTTGGTAAAAGTATTAGCCAAGCCTTTTAGAATGGCCAAAGCTTCAAACTTCAAAGCGTATACAGTACCAAATAAAAAATTGTTTAGACCAATCAGCACTTTCAAGGAAAGGCAAGCCAATCAATGTGCCAAACTTATTAAAAAAGCAAACTTCATATGTTTGAATTAGATAAAAAAAAGGTATGTTTGAGATATTGATGTATAATCTATAAATACATATATATATATATATATTATTGATGGTTTAAATAATTTGATACGGTGAAAGTGAGACCAAATATATCAATGTTTCAAGATAACTTGTAGATCAATTTTGTTTTTGGATTGGGATTCAGTTATTCGAAAATGAAAATGAATCTGTTTATTAATCAAATTAATATGTAATTTGATTTTCATATTGATTATTTTCGTTTGGGTAAAACTTCTTCCACTTTAGTTTTTTTTTTCTCCCTTAGCAAACATTTCTGTAGCGGCGTAAGTTAGCCTCTGCAGTATCTGGCCGAATAGGCGCTAACGTGGACGAGTAGCATCCCCATCATCAATCAACAGAAGCCGGAGAGGGTTTTTCACCTAGGGTTTTAGATTTCGATCATTACACTCATTCAATTTCCTTCCTCGATCGACTGAAAACCACAAGGGCTTTCTCCAAATGTTGCCCAGATTGAGTCGAGCTGTTACTCAAATCTCAAAGCTTCGATCTTTATGCACAAATGGATCGACGCAAAATCCCTCCTTTTTCTCGCGCTATGGGTACGCGACTGTAGCTCCGGCGGCTGAGAAGGATTTCCCCAGCAAATCTCCGGTATGTTCTCAAATCCCAACATTTTGTTTACCCAGCTGAGAGATCTCGTACCCAGAACTAGCTATTACTGGTTTCATTTTCAGTCTATGATCGATCATTTAGTGCTTGATTCTATTGATGTTCATGTCGCAATATAGGATTCGAAGCTAAGCTCGTTTATAAAAATGTCTGTTTGATGCGGATTGTTTCTATGTTAATAGAATTGCAATCTTGAGCATCAGCTGAATCTGGACTATGTTTGTAGTTTTGTTGGATCTATTTAGGTTTTACCTGTAAGCATTTACAACGAAGATGGACTTGGATTCACCTCTTTTAATGTTGGAGTTTCCATTAGTATATAGAGAAATCTATTTGTTATTTAGATTCATGCTCTTTCTTCTACTGTTCTGCATATTATGACGAAAAGTATTTGTTCTGTGGTTGACAGATAAACTTGGATAAGATGTTTTTGTCAAAGCCATGTTCATTGGCTCTGCCCAAAGACTCTCCTCTCAGAATCGATGAGCCAAACTATGAAGGGATTCGTCGTTTCATACTAAAGCTGCTTCTGTTCTACAGCAAACAGAGCATATCTATCCGTGGTGCAAACGTGATCTACAAGCGGATCGTTTCACAAGTCGACAAACCTGCTATATATGAGGGTAATTTATTTGGTTTCCAACACAATAGAACACTGAAGATATGTTTATCTTTTTGTTTCAGACCGAATTTATGTAAATACTTTGTGTGCTTTGTCTCTGCTGCAGTATTCAACTTGGAGAAAACATTCAAAATAACGTATTCGTTGCTTGTACTTCACATGTGGCTTGTTTTACGCCGCTTGAAAGAAGAGGGAAAGGAAGGTGTTGATATTGGTCAACATGTGTATGAGATCTACAATCATGATGTGGAACTCAGGGTATCTAAAGCCGGGGTATGTGCTAGACTTGGTTTTGCCTGATTGTGGCATCCAAGACAAATCTAATGTTCTTAGATTCCTTAAAATAAGATCGTCTTAATCATTTTTGAAAGTGCAGGTTAACTTGCTTCTGCATAAGTGGATGAAGGAACTAGAGAGAATCTTTTATGGAAACGTTGTTGCCTATGATTCTGCGTTACTTCCGGAAGCTAAACCAAATGAACTACAAATCAAATTATGGAGGTAAAAAGCTTCTGTAACGCCGTGCTGGTAGAGATTACACAGCCAAATGGTTGAATGTGTACATGTTATGGCAGCCATAGATTCATGTTTCTCTCAGGACCTGAAAATGGAATTGGATTGTAGGAACATATTTTCTGACGATGGAATCACAACACCTGATGAAACGGATTTAAAAGCAGCAAAGGCATGACTTCCCTCTCTCTACATTTCTCACAAACACACACATACACATACATACAAATTTAGGCTTTGTGTACCAAACTGTTTTGAGATACATAGCTTGTGTGTGTTTCAGGCCATGGCAAGATATGTCCGGAGAGAAGTTGGTTCTCTTTCTTTAACAGGTGCTTATACTAACTTCCCATTATCTTATAATGCTTTATTGGCTGCAACATACAAATCATTTTGCTTGTGTAGTTAGCACTTCGCACTTGAAATAGACATGCCTTTCCTATAATGTTCTGTTTTGTGATGCACAGATAAAGAGTCCATATTCTCTGGAAATTTCTCCTTCACCCCATTGGAGAACAAAGCCCCTGTGACTTGAGTGAAATAGATGAAGCTGTGGCGCTTTGCGAATCAATCTTTCATTTGTTTCTTTTTTTGTTTCAATTTTCTAATATCTACTACACAAAGGAATATGCTGGTTGTTAGCATATAGATGATCACGAGCACATGGTGAAAGTTAATAAGATTACTGAAGTTAGATCATTTGCTGTTATTGGTACATTAATTTGTAAACCGCAAAATATCAGAACTATACTACCTTGTTCTGTCTGCTTCTCACGATGATGTCTCGAGGTTTAGTTTCTCTATTCGAGATCGTTCATCATTACTATTGCCACACTATGATCTCTGCTATTGTCCTTAATGACTTGCCTCATTTTTTAATCACAATGACATCGCTCTGATGTAGAATAAAGTTTTTGGAGCATATACAAGTTTTTAAAATTTGAATTAGCTGCAGTTTTCTTTAAAAATTATGATTTCTTTTAAAACTCATAGTGAAAGATAATATTGACGATGATGTGGTAGATAAAAACCAATTTACAGAACATGAAGACACCGTAGGTACTCCAATAACAAAACATGAAGGATCAAAATAACAAATGTTTCAAAGAAAGAACTAACAAAGATGAAGATTGACAACATACACTCATGTTATTATTACACGTAACGTTCCAAACACAAACGTTGGAGAAAAACAAAGAAAACAGATCAAACGATGGATGAGAAATTTGATGTGGAATTCTCGTTTTATCTGATATTGAATTTTCAGAGAGCTTTTTGTTGGTGTTGTTGTTGGACTCCAATGTTGTGCTGCCCAAATTTGGTGTCTTGGCCTCTGCTCCCAAACTTCATTCTAGCACTCTCTATCCTCTGATCCGCTCCAGCCCCCGTCATGTGCCTAAACACATTCATCATATTATCATTCTCTGATTCTCCGATATTCAAAAACTCTTCACCTATATTAGTGTGCATTACAAGCTAGGTTTTCAAAACGTATAGGTCACGTCACATTACCTGTAAAGCCAAGAGAAGGCGGTAATGGCGGCTATGCCAAAGCCACCAGAGGCTAGGAATCCGGTGATGATGAGAACGACGGTGATCATTGCCGGGACCAAGACAGGGCTGAAAATGACAAGTAGAGGAGTAGCCACCGTGAGTGCGATCACTGTTCCGGCGAGTGTTAAGCCGGAGAGGACAAGGAGTGATCCACCGGCTGTGACGGCGGTTGCTGCCTTCACCATCTGCCTCGCCTTCGGATGGTCTCGCCCCTCCGGGAAACTAGTGTCTCGGACTATTATGTCTTGGTGGGTTCTTGTTTGGTCCGCCATTGATTCTTTTTTTTTTTTTTATGATCGCTTGATCCAACAACAAAAATGTAAAAATAATAAGAGATGGTATATATATAGTAATATACATTTTTGGGAGTAAGCAATGATGATATATAATATGAAATGAAGAAGATGGGACCGGCTTGAGATATGCAACGTGTCGAGAGTGTTTTCATGCAGCCGTTGCATGTGTTAAAGAGAGTAAAGATGGGTTTGTTTTGCGACACGTACTTTTTTTTGGCGGTTTTTGTGTTTTGATCGTTGTTTCCTAGCTCTCGTTGGCGAATATAGGACAAAACGGAAACACAAAATGGATCGGGACATTAAATTGTTGTTATGGGCTTGATCTCCACGATCTATAAATACAAAGTTTTTAGTCATCTATACAACATAGCTTAGCCCATAGAGAGTAGTGGTATAGGCGTATACAGCTCGTTGCCTCTAAGAGCAAAAAGGGCTTGAATATTCGAAATACGATTCTTTGACTACCGTTGGATACTTGGACATGTCGTGGTCTAGTAAAAATCGTAAGCTTAAGTCTCTAAACTTTAATAAATTGGACTCTCCGGCCCTGCTTACAGAATGTTAAAGCTAGCTTAGTGAGGTACTTGAGCTTGATTTTTAATATAAGTTTTTGTTGTTACAAGTATGTGTGTTGTGACCCATACCGAAACTAAATTATGAACAAATTTTAGCAACAAAAAAGAAAAACAAAAAATTTGCAAAAGCAGGGCCGGCCCAAAGCATAGGTGAAGTAGGCGACGAATTGGGACATCCAATTTACGGAGGCATATTTTGGTTAATTTTTTTTAAGTATACATAAATAAACAAAAATTTAAAAGATTTTTTTATAAAATAATAATATTTGTAATTTTTTTTTGTAATGTTTATGGACTTTTCTCTAAAAAAATATTGGTTAAGGACAACAAATTATATTTTAGAAAGAAAATAGAATTTGCAGACTTGAAAGTTTCTCAACGAATGGTATGCAGACATAGTTGGCGATGATCTGTTTATGGAACTAAAAATTCTCTGAGAATTAATAGCAAATGAAGTTGAGAAGCTTAATGAAGCGCTTGATTTTTTGAAACAAATGGAGGATTGTTATCAAAACACAGAAGTTTCATATCGCATATTATTGACAGTTCCGGTATTGGTTACTACTTGTGAAAGAAGTTTTTCGAAGTTAAAGCTGATAAAGAATTATTTGCGATCTTCTAAGAGCGATTAAATGGGCTAGCTTTGTTATCTATTGAGACATCTATGGTTGAAAAACTCGACTATGAGAATTTAATAAACAATTTTATAGGGAAAAATGCAAAAAAACCATATTTCAATAATAAAATATTAGTTTTTTTGTGTTTTTGTATTTTTTATAAACTATTTATAGAGTTAAAATATTTTATAAAATTTTAATTTATTTTTCTTGTTTTGTATTATTATTATTTTGAAAAAAAATATACTTTAAATTATAGATTAAAGTATTTAAATTAATTAGTTCGGCTGGCAAACAGATCCCTAAACCACTTAGTATGAGAATTTGTTGGATTTTTTTTATTAAGATTGATTATATATTATTTTTCATTTCATTATGAAAATTTTGGAAATCTACTTTTTGTGATAGACTAAATTTTCAAATCTTGACCATGAAAATTTAATCGGACATGTCTCCAAAAAACACAACATGCATGCAGGAAATTCAAACTTTCATTGTCCAAAATAGGCAAGTGGCTCTTCATAAGTCATAATTCTACACTTCATAGCTTAGCCGTGAAATAAACAAAAATCAAGTAACAAAATTATAGCTTCAAACAATTTTATAAAAAGATCGGTTACAAGAAAAAATAAAATTAACAAAAAGATAAGTCTCAAACAGTGCAGCCAAAAGAGCAATTCTAAATTTCCAACGACCCAGTAAGTAAATCAACGCAATAAAGTGTCATTTTCTGTTTCAAATTTCTCTTAAAAAAAACAATTTTTGTTAATTTGTGTGTTTCGTATATGAAGAAGCCTGGAAATAGACACTAGCTTTAACAATGGGCCCTCACGATAAAAGACAAAAATACACAATATCTTTAAAATAATAATTTAGAGACTCCACTTGCCACACTCCAAAACAAAACCACAAACTAAACAAGTCAAAAGAATTGAAAATGATCCTTCCTCTCTTCAACCTAAGAAGCTAACTACGAAACTTCTCACTTCACTCATTTTATATAACCCTCCAATCTCAAAATCCAAAAAATTCACAAACAATCAAAAACCACAAAAACAACACTCCACTCTCAGTTTCAACTTATGGCTTCTTCTTCACAACAAGAACATGACCAATCAGCTTTAGATCTCATAACTCAACACCTCCTTACCGATTTCCCTTCTATAGAGACCTTCGTCTCAAGCATCAACCACTGCACCTCCTCAACTCTAAGCCAACGCAAGCCACCTCTTGCCACCATCGCAGTTCCTACTACTTCACCACCGGTGGTGGCTCAAGAGGATGATCAAAGGCATTACAGAGGCGTGAGGAGAAGACCGTGGGGTAAGTACGCAGCTGAGATCAGAGACCCAAACAAGAAAGGTGTTCGTGTATGGTTAGGTACTTTTGACACAGCCGTGGAAGCTGCAAGAAGTTACGACAAGGCTGCTTTTAAACTACGAGGAAGCAAAGCCATTCTTAACTTCCCACTCGAAGCAGGCAAGCACGAGGACTTTGGAGACGATGGCAACAACAACAACAACAAGACTGTGCCTTTGAAAGCTAAGAGGAAGAGACAAGTAATGGATGAAGAAAGCCATGAGAGCAGCCATAAAGCTGTGAAAAGGGAAGAGACGGAAGCTCAGGGTGAGGCTTGTCCGTTAACGCCGTCAAATTGGATGGGGTTTTGGGACGGAGTAGACGGTAATGGGATGAGACTATTCTCTGTGCCTCCGTTATCTCCTTATCCATCTCTTGGACACTCTCAACTCGTGGTTAAGTAAGCTTCTGGGGTCATATGGGGAAAATTCCAACATTAGGTGACATCAGCAACTTTGGATTATATAATATATCATCCACAAGAAAAGCCCAAAGAAGACAATAATGACAAAACTTGTTAATCTTAAGGATTGTATTCAATAAACCTCATGGAATGAGTTAGCTTCTAGATTGGTTGATTGTAAATACTTTGCTATATTCATTCATTCTTTTTGAATGCAAATTATCTCTACTAAAGAGAATGATAGTTTTTTTATAGAACAAAGAGGAAGTTCAAACTTACAAGACCATACTAATGAATCCAGACTGTGTCGTCGTCTGAGAGAACAGGCACCCACATGCAGATGCACCTTGCTTCAACCCTATAAATTTCACAATAGAACAAAAAAAGCTCAGCAGGTAATACAGTAGATGGCAACATATAGTTTGATACCAGTTCTTGATGATGGTGAACTGAATTCTTACATGCCGACTCCAAGCGAAGCAGGACCTACCTCCAGGAGATGTAACTGATAAGATATCTAGACAGTACCATGGGCAAAGGTTCCTACAAAGCCAAGAGAACTACTTTGGAACCACTGGGATACATTGAAACTAGGGTGAATACACGCTGCACAACATCAAACCAAGTGGGTCTTCAACCAACAACAGAGTTCCATTTCAGATCTCAAATCTCTCCTCTGTTGGACATCGTAGAATTTCACAAAAGAATGAATATCTATATATAAACACATACATGGTCACAAGCACGCAACCGTTATACTACAGGCAACCATTGAACTGAAGCATATAAAAGAGTAAGGCAACAAAAGAGAAATACAAAATCTAAGCCATTGCTTTTGTGGCCCGCTCCACCAGAGCTTCTGCTTCCAGATGTAATTGATTGTAAGGTCGTAACATGTTCACATCTTACAACATGATATGACTATTCCAAGTCACCAAAACAAAGGAAACAACCAGAGGGGAATATGAAAGATATGAGAGTGAACTGATTGCAGTTTAGTGCTTCAGCCTGGTTGTTAGGACGTTGATTACCAAGTGATAACGCCAACTCAGTAGGAATCCTTCCAAGTAGAACGAATAATCGAATATATAGGCACAAAACTTCCGTTCTTTAAGTACTCTATTTTACACTTTCATTGCATAATATTGATGAATACATGAAACAATGAATCGAACAATATTTTCTTCGTTGGTAAGACCATGTATCACGTGATTTGCATAATTGACGTCTTGCTACCTGCAATCACAGAGAAAATGAGATGATATCATAGTATAAACAACTACATGACATACCGTCCAACTGGAAAACTGTTGCTTACCTATGAAACTCGAGTCCTTAGTTGTATGAATTTTAATGATTTATGCATGGAAATGATCGATGATATGCTCTATGACATCTGCTCCTTCTATATGCATAGTTTCGTTTTTAACCTGTAAACGGCATAAACACGGGCTATTAGACTTCATATTTTTTACAAGAATGAATGTGGAGATCGAACTCATCTGAATGAATTGACAGTAATAAGTATTAAACGCTTATGAGGGAGGATAAACAAATGTTATATCTTTAGACACGTGAGGAATGGCGGGAGAGAGTGAGAGACCTGTATAACACTATGGGCAGCGAATCTCTGCCTGCTACTATGAAAGCTAACATCAACTTTTTCCCAAGAGACAGAGGAGAGACCTTTGATCATTTCTTCTGAAAAATCGAAAAGGCACCACGTTACTAAAACATCATGATGTACCTGTACGTTAACTCTGTACATGAATATAAGAAAGCAGAAGCACTACTATTAACTGTTTGTGTTTAACACTAACTTCTTTTACCAGCTAATGAGAATAATAGTATAGAAAACAGAAATAGAAATAAGAAGAGCAGTGAACAATAAATTCTACAATAGAACTGACAAACGCCTAAACGGCAGTGCGCAAGCTGACCTTCTATGTCATTTAGATGATTCTCGCCTTCTGGTATGTCCTCAGCATCACATGACTTGCAGAGTTCTTCGTAAACAATATGAGGATACTTCTCGTTCAGAGAATCTTCCCACTGGTAAACAAGAAATTCTTCAACTATCAGAGAACCAACATATCAAAATCCTGAACTAAATGAAGTAAAATCCAGTCAAGAGTCAGATACCTTAGGCAATTCACTGTCACGTCTAATAGATGCCGTCTTCCAGCCAACGATGTCTATTCAGATCTCGTAAAGGAATAAAAATGTAATGGCACATGATAAAGAGCATATTACTACAAGTAACACAGACAGGATACGATCATAGCTGACATTTGAATAAACCACCCGCCTTTTGAAGGCACGCAGTGCAGATCTGTAAATAGAGGAAAACATATTCTAGTGAGAACATCTTCGAGACATGATTAAGTGAACTAACTTGTGAAAAATGGGGCATACATGAAATGACAGTCACCGGTATCTTCCACCATGCGTCGAAGCAAGGGTGGTTTTCCCTCTTCTTCATCTTTCAAGAAAAGATGACGGCCTGTTCTTTTAAATATCCAGTGGATAATGAGACCTGCAACTTTCTCAAAGGAGGAAACACCAAAGAGAAACGGAACCTGGAAGCAAATACCAAATTGTTCTAATCCCATGAGAATAACATCCGGTCATAAGTGGAATGGTAATTCAATCGTACAAACAGATTTCTATGGTTTCAAGAAAGCAACTGTTAAGTATATCTTATATACATGACTATACATTATAACATAGTGCCAGATTAAAAGTAGCTTTATTAAGATATCACACAAGTCATGCTTTCTATGTTTACTCTTTTTGCATTCACCAGAATCATGTTATGCAATGAATTTTTGTTTCAATCTCAAACAATTTGTAAAGACGATTTAGCAAAACAACTCGCTACAATAAATGCAACACGCAAGCACATAACCACAGTTACCTGTCTATTACCCATTGAACCCAAATGTGGTGTAGCAACAGTGATGAAATTCATAGCCTCGAGGCCGCAAATTGTGCCTTCGGAAGTCGCTTCACTACTGTCCCCTGAAGAGCCTTTCACATCTTCCTGATTAGCTGGCTTGTACAGCTTCCCAATAGCATATCTTGCTGCAAGTCCTCCCAAAGAATGTGCAACAAAGGAGATTTTACGGATGTTTGGTCTTGTTTCAATAATTTCACGAACCTGACCACATGCAAGAGTGTCATCTTATCACGCATTTTGTTTCTTTAAATAGGAAGAATGTGTTTCTTATTACCTCAGATGCAAGACGTTCACCCATTACATCCACACCATCAAGAGTAAGCGCAGACGCGTTTTTCTCACTACCTGCTTAAACCAGAAAGATCATAAGAATCTTGGAGCAAGAAATAGAACAAACAGAACCTAATTAGTAGCCTAAAGATTAGGCAAAAGGGACCAGTAACTATATAATATATCGTTTATTCTGAAAAAGGAAACTAATCCCTAGTTATGCAAAATTTCCTAAAATCATCACTAATCAGAACCATTGAGTAAAAGCAAGTCTTTCTACTTACAGTGAACAAATACTTTGTCTGGCAGCATTTTGACGAACTTTTCGGCTCCAAATTTCCAATCGTCCGTACTACAGAAGCAAAACAAGGAGATAAACATTACAATTCTCGTCCCAAATTGTATAATTAACAAGAGAAAGAACAATTCTCATTACTGGGAAAATCTGCGAACTGCAGAAATCAACATAAACGAATGATCAATAAGCAGCAGAGTCAGAGAGAGAGA
This sequence comes from Eutrema salsugineum, assembly GCF_000478725.1. Lineage (NCBI taxonomy): Eukaryota > Viridiplantae > Streptophyta > Magnoliopsida > Brassicales > Brassicaceae > Eutrema > Eutrema salsugineum. The sequence goes on from NW_006256829.1 coordinate 14,040,475, forward strand.
GAGAGAGAGAGTATTGGTTCTTACCTTCCCATGATGCCATGAACCATAACAACGAGGTGATCGGCGGAAGAAGAATCGGAATTTTTACAACTCCAGACGTCAAGGCTCCCGTCGACAAACTCCGCCGCGCAAACACCGTCCTCTTGCTTCTCCATGGGATCAATCCAGGTCAAAAACAAACAATCAAATTCGATCAGATCAGATCCGATTACAGTAGCGAAACCACCTCCAATCGCCCAATTAAGATTGTGGATTGAGAAAACGACAAAGAATGGTGGGGAAAAATTGAGAGGATAGGTTTTGTGGTGTAACAGTGGGAAAGTGTGAAGTGGAAATGAAGAGAGCAAGAGAAGATAGACTTGCCAGAGAAGGAAACGAAAATCGAAGAAAATGTAACGTGGAAGAAAGGAATCGTGTGAATGAGGTCGGATTCGAGAGGGAGATTGCCGACTTCTTACCCGGGAACAACCCACAAAAAAATCGCTTTTTTTTTTTTTTTTTGGGGTAAAGATAAGTTTGACTTTGTTGAACCAAAACAAATTCTTTTGACTTTTAACAGTTAGGCTCTGATTGGTAACCTGCGGAATAGCAGAATTGCGTTTTTAAACACAATTCCGCAGGTTTTTTTGCCAATCGACAAAAATCCACGTAATGAAAAAATACACATAAAAACGCGGAATGCGTTTTTGCTTAACAAAAATACAAAGAAAAAGTCATTCCGCAAAAAAGCGACTTATAAGTCGCTTAATCTATTCCGCAAAATTTTTTCCACAATTCCGCCATTCCGCAGAAAAATGTATGATCCATGCTTATAGTTTTTTTTTTTTGACCGAATGATTAATTTTTCTCCGATATGTTGGTTTAGTCTTTTTTAACTTTGGTTCAGTATATAAATTAGAAAATTGTGAATAACATAATACTTTTTTCCGTAGTTTTTCACGGATTCTCTTCATCTAACATGATATCACAGCAATCTCTATTCATCTTTCTGATTTCACATGTTTTTATTTGATTTATGTTCTATTTCACCATTAATAGTTGAATCAATCTCAAATCTGTAATTTTTTCAACATCAGAAGCTCCCAAATCACTCATGTGAATTTCGTCTTGGTTCAATTAATCAATTAAGCTTTGACCTACTACTATGGCAAAACAAGGAAGGAAACTACACAATCGTTCACCTACACCGACCGTTTCTGAAGTGAATGGATCTGCAATGAAGAATAAAGTTGGATCATCTTCTTCCGATGGTCCGGAATTGGTCGCACCTTCGATTTTTCTTGGATCTGCGAATCGTGCAACTTCTAGTATGATTTCTGTTGGAATGGAATATTTAGATAATGTTCATAGTCCATATTTTCTGCATTTTGCCGATCATCCAGGTTCTCTATTATTTCACACATACTCGATGGTTCAAACTACAATAACTGGTATATTGCAATAAGAATCAGTCTAGATACAAAAAATAAACTTGCGTTTATGGATGGATTTCTTCTTAGGCCAGACACTACTGATAGTTTGTTCACAATCTAGAGAAGTTGCAATAGTATGGTTAAGGCTTGGGTGATGAACATAGTGAACAGAGAAATCTATAACAGTATTTTGTACTTCGAAGATGCAGCCGAGATGTAGAATGATCTGTATTTGAGAATTCGTGTGAGTAATCTTCCTTGGAAGTATCAGCTCGAACATGTCATTTACACTCTTAAGCAATGCTCTGGGGATTTGTCTACTTACTACACAAAGAAGAAGACTCTTTGGGAGCAGCTTGCAAATATTAAGTCTCAGTGTGCAAATAAATGCAACTGTGAAAATGTCAAGGAATTGTTGGAAGATGCAGAAACCAGCAAGATTATCCAATTTCTGATGGGGTTGAATGACAGCTTCGCTAACATCAGGGGTCATATACTGAACATGAGGCCTCGTCTTGGACTATCTGAAATCTACAATATGTTGGATCAGGATGACAGTCAACGTGTGGTTGGTCAGGGTAATAAATTCTCTGGTTACTTTTCAAGTTCAAGACTCAAGTTCAACTGATCCTTCTCAAATCTTCTTGGCTCACGGTAATTTCAAGAAACCAAAGTATTCACACAGCAACTAGATTGGACACACTGTTGATCGCTGCTATAAGATACACGGCTTTCCTCCTGGTCATCCTAAGGCCAAGCCTTCACACACGGTTGGCTCTATAAACGTTGCATCTCTTGGTAGTGTTCCACAATTTTCTCAAGAGCCACAGATGGATACTTCTAAGGACAGTTTCGAGACTATGACTAAGGACCAGATACAAACAATGATCTCCTACCTCAGTGTCAAGCTTCACATCCTGGTGTTACGCCTTCATCTGTCGGTACTTGTGCTTCACCTTCAACTTCTGCACCTGTTATCTCCTTGGTAACAGGTACATTTCTGGATTTCTCCAATCATAAATATTATGACATGCTTATTTTCTCTATATCTACAGCACTAGAAGTGTTTCTTAGAGCTTGGGTAATAGATTCAAGGGCAACTCATCATGTTACACATTATAAAGACTTATTTACCACCTTTAGATCCCTAGATAGTACCTTCGTCACTTTCCCTAATGGATATACAATTAAAATAGTGGGCATAGGATTCATTCTTGGGTGATGCTATTTCTTTGCATAGTGTGCTGTATATTCCAGAATTTAAATTCAATTTTCTGAGTGTCAGTAAATTCTAAAGTTAGTTTTACTGCTGATGCATGTTTCATTCAGGCAATTACTCGGGATTGATGATTGGTCAAGGTAGTCAAATGAGAAATATCTATGTTCTGAATTTCAATTCTGCAAATGATAAGATGTCTTTAGCAAATGTTTCAGGTATTTCTACTTCTTATACTAGTTTGCTTGTTGATTCTAAGACTTGGCATATGAGATTGGGTTATCCATCTCAGTTCAAGATAGATTTACGTACTTTCTGATGTATTGAACTTGAAAAAAAGAATAAAGATATTGAAAAGACTTCTAGCTGTTGCCATGTTTGTCAGCTTTTTAAACAGAAAAATCTCTCTTTTAAGTCTCAAAATAATATGTGTTCTCATCCATTTAAGTTACTTCATATCGATACATGGAGTCCTTTCTGTGTGCCAACTACTGATGGTTATAAATACTTTCTTACGATAGTAGATGACTATAGTAGAGCTACTTGGGTGTATCTTCTTCATGCTAAATCAGATGTCTTGTCTATATTTCATGCATTTACTCAAATGGTTGAAACTCAATATGCAACGAAAGTTACATCGGTTATATCAGATAATGCACATGAACTTAAATTCACTGAACTGTATACATCTAAAGGTATTGCATATCATTCCTGACCTGAAACACCTGAACAAAATTCTGTGGTAGAGAGAAAGCATCAGCCTCTATTGAATATTGCTAGAGCCCTTTTGTTTCAATCTCAGGTTCCATTAGAACTTTGGGGGGGGGGGGGGATTGTGTTCTTACGGTAGTGTTTCTCATTAATAGATTGTCATCTTTGGTTCTAGGTAATAAATCTCCTTTTGAGAAGCTTACGAATAAGATTCCTGAATCTTATAATCTGAAAAGCTTTGGTTGCCTATGTTATAACTTAACTTCTCCTAAAGGTCGAAACAAATTTGAACCTAGAGCTAGAGTCTGTGTTTTTCTAGGATATCCTAATGGTTACAAGGGGTATAAGCTACTAGATATATAAACACATTCAGTTTCTGTTTCAAGGCATATTATTTTTCATGAGGATATTTTTCCTTTTGTATCATCTACCATCGCAGATGATGCAAAATATTTATTTCCTTTATTACAGACTCCTGCTTCCATAGATGTTCATTTGCCTCATGTGCAAACATCGTCCGATGCACATCAATCTGATGTGTCATCATCTGAGACTTTTATTCCTTCTGGGTCTAAATCTCGAAGACAAACACATTTACCCAAATATTTGCAGGATTTTCATTGTTATAATAATACTCTTACTAAAGTAACAACTCCCTATCTCATCACAAACTATATTTCTTATTCCAATTTATCTGAGCTTTTTTGTGCCTTTCTTAATACACTCACAAACACTCCTATACCAGAGAAATATTTAAAAGCCAAGGATTTCAGGTATGTTGTGATGTTATGGGTGTTGAGGGTGCTATGGAACAGACTCACACTTGGTCGGTTTGTGAACTACCTCCAGAAAAAGTTGTTATCGGATGTAAGTGGGTTTATACGGTAAAGTATAATGCAGATGGTTGTATCGAAAGATACAAAGCCCGTTTGGTTGCAAAGGGTTTCACCCAACAAGAAGGTATAGATTTCCTTGACACATTCTCACCTGTTGCCAAACTTGCCACTGTGAAGTTTTTTTGGCGCTTGCTCTAAAGTTGAAGTGGCCACTTCATCATATTGACGTGTCAAATGCTTTCTTAAATGATGACTTGGATGAGAAAATCTACATGAAGCTTCCACCTGGATATGCTAAGCTTAAAGGGAAAACAGTTGCACCAAATTCAGTGTGCCGCCTTTGGAAGTCTATCTATGGTTTGAAGCAAGCTTCTAGGCAGTGATTCATCAAGTTTTCTACCACTTTAACTAACTTGGGATTTGAGAAATGCTACATTGATCATACACTATTCATTAAACAATGGCATGGCAAATTTCTTGCAATCCTTGTTTATGTTGATGACATAATGATAGTAAGTACTGATGATGAAGTGATAACACCGGATTTTGACCATTTTTATGGATCACTTTAATATCTTTTACATGTGTTTTTTACTCCATTTCCAAATGTTTTTAAAGGATTTCTATGTTTTCGGATTTTAAAAGACTTTTCAGGTAATTTGGGATAAAGAGGCACAAATTGGAACAAAAAGACTCTTTTGGATAATGCAGACCGTCAGAACTCTCATTGAGGGACAAATACCTTCTCACCGTCTGATCACCATCAAAATTGGACAACTTATAGAAGAATCAACCAGATTTCAAATGCACTTAGTTTAGAGACATTCCAACGGTTGGATCTCAAGATATTCCATTAGCCTCGGAGCCACACGAAGACGGCCAGCAAGTCACGCAACCGCGGCCAACAGCCCATTTCCCGCGGTCAGAAGCCTCCTGACCGCGGCCAGCCACCTAATCCCCGCGGTCATGTCACTCCCGACCGTGGCCATCAAGCTCCGAACTAAAGCCCATATTTCTGAAGCCCAAAGTCATTCTCAGCCTCAATTCCGGAACCCTAGAGACCATGGAGTATTGAAGACTATAAATACTTGTCATTTAGGTCGTTTTTAGACACCACCCTTTATAGTTTACAGAAACCCTTTCCTTTAGCCGTTTTTATGCGATTTTTGTAGAAGATTGTTCAAGTCCGAGTTCTTCAATAGAGAAGCTTTCTTCATCTCTTTTCTTTACTGTTTTTCATTACTTTTATTAAAACCAATGATGATGTCGACCTCAGCCATGTCTGAGTAGATCCCGAGTTGGGCTTAGGGTTCCCGAAAGGGGCTCTCATAATCGATTAAGACATCTAGGTTTATAGATCTGAGATTTCGATCTGTTCTCTGTTTATTCTTGTTCTTATTGCATGTATGCTTCATTGATCACCTAGTATCTGATCTAGATAATTAGTGTTGTGAAAGTTTTCATTAAGTATCAGCCCTAGAATGAAACAGGCGATTTTTCCGTAGGAGTGGAAACCTACCTGCGGCGAGATCGTGAGTATTGACGAGTCTTGTGCAGCTCTTGTGTTCTCTCCCTTCCAGGGCCAGAGTGGAAACCTACTGGTCAGGGTTGCGAGAAACAGTTGGTTATGATCACGACAGTGACGTAATCATACCGCCGTACTCTAGCTCTAGAACCACCTATATATCGATATCCGTCAATCCCAATCTATCTACCCTAGTGTCAAAACCGATTATGATCCCTTAGAGTTCCCGAAAGCTCAGTGTTTTTAGTCATAATTTACAAACCAATCGATTTTTATTTGCTTATTTAGATCTGCATTTCAATAGCTTTAGTTCAATATTTTACTTGTTTTACTTGCTTTCCATTCAATTTTTCTACTTGCTTTCTAGGATATATTCATTTGCTTTCTTTTGTTTTAGTTTAATTCGTGACAAACAACCAACCTTTAAAAATCAATCTAGTCTAGACATAAAGTTAAAAACCGTAGAAGAATACCAGGCACACAAATCTCTGTGGATTCGATCCCTAAATACTACAACTGGTTAGGTGTGCACTTGCGGCTTTCATTTGTTTTGTTAAGGGTAAAACTTGTTCCCTCACGCAGTTGACACGACATCAAGTTTTTGGCGCCGTTGTCGGGGATTTGTTTGCTGCCTTTTGCTATTTTTCTTGTTTTAACTTCTGTTCTAGACACCTGATCTCTAGTTCTTTCTTAAAGTTTTGCTGAATTATCTTTCCCTTCTTTTTTTTTTCTCTGAATTGCATGAATACCAGGCGCAGACCTGTAGAAGACATTCCAATTCTAGACGAGATAGACAAACACAAAAGAGAACTTCGAAGACTTAGACAAACGCAAGGAATGGCCAACGACGACCAGCCTGGAGATCCTATTAATCGAGCTTTAAATATGGACCAAGATGGGTCCGAACATGGAGAAAATGAAGAGAATGATCACAGAGGAGGTGATCATTCTCGACAAGATGGAGAGGAGGATGAGGTTCCTCCGAGAAACCACCAGAACCGCGAGAGAGAAGAATATGAAGACCTTGATGCACCCATCAATGCAGCCGATGGTGACCACCAAGGAATGCAGCCGAATGGGCGCGTTAACCGTCCTGTACAGCCAGCAAATCAACACTGAAGACAAGGCAGGAACCATCGCATAGCTGATTTTGATGACCTACTCAAAATTTTCAGAACCTATCTGCAATTCAAGTTCCATTTCCGAACCGGAATGAGTTTGAAGTCAAGCCTCATATCATCTCATTGGTGAAGCAAAACCAATTCCATGGAGTTCCTTCTGAACACCCAATGGACCATATCGAGCTCTTTGAAGAAATCTGCAGCATGATGAGAACAAACCAAGTTCCAGCAGACTATTTAAAGTGTAAGTTGTTCCCTTTTTCATTAGCAGACAAAGCTCACCGATGGTTGAAATCTTTGCTTGTAGGATCGATTACTAATTGGGAAGAATGTAAAACTGCTTTCCTGAACCACTTCTATACTAAGTCAATGTCGAACCAGTTGAGAACAAAGATCTCAAGCTTTCAACAAGGACCGACTAAACTTTCTATGAAGCCTGGGAACGTTTTAAGGAGTATGAACGTGATTGCCCTCACCATGGATTTCTTGGATCAAGCCTGCTAAGTACATTTTACAGATGTTTGCAACCAAAATACAAACTTTCACTTGATACAGCTAGCAATGGAGATTTTTGACAAAAGACGATATCCCAAGGAAGAGCCCTCATCGAAAATTTGGCTCAAGCCAATAGCAATGATTGTCCTGAGTACGATCGATCGACGAAGCAAACCGGAACAGACAACAAGGAGATAACCGAGTTGAAGAACATCATGAGCCAGCTTCTGAAGAGCAACAATCGCCCAGTCCATGCTTGTGAGACCAAAAATGACGCAGAAGATGAAGGACCTAGTGATATTGATCACATTAATCAAGCCTTTCAAGAAGAAGATGTGAACTATATAGGAGCGCTAGTACCATATCAAAATCGCTTCAACAATGGCTTCAACAACAACTTTCGGAATGCAAATTACAACAATCTCTCTTACCGTAATCCAAATGTGGAGAATCCTCAAGATCAGTACTACCCACCTCAGCAGAAATCCTTCCAAAACAAGTTCCAAGGTGGGAACTTCGGAGGAACAGGACCATATCAACCGCGACAGCCATATAACTACCCAGGTACGAGTTTTAACAATCAATTTGTACAACAGCAGGGAGTCACGACGAACCAGCTAGCTTCACAAATATGTAGACTTGAACAGTCCATTCAACAGCTCGTTATAACGAACGAAAAAAGCATCTAAAGACGTGCGTGAAAGTTGACTGCATGTACAATGACTGAACGGGAAGTTTGAAGCTTTATCTTCGCATGCCAAAAAGCTAGACGTGCAAGTCGCCCAAACAGCCGACTCTATGAAGAGGCAAAGTGGAGTTCTTCCAGGAAGAGTTGAAGATAACCCTAAGAGGTTTTGCAACGCCATAACCACATTGCCTGAAGAAGAGGCCAGAACCGATGAAAAGAAAGAAGAAACCCCAATCTTTGTACCACTGTACAAGGATGTCGATGCGAAGCAGTCACCATTTAAGGTACCTGAACGATCACCGTTTCAAAGGCTTACAAAAGCCGACGATCCGGGACGTTTTGTTTTTGAATGTTTCATTTCAGGAATCAAATTTGCAGACTGCCTGTGCGATTCCGGAGCCAATGTCAACATCATGTCAAAGACATTTGCCGAAAATTGGGCATAAAAACCTTAAGGACATCGACGGTTAAAGTTATTTTTGGAGATTCAACTCAAAAAGATACTGAAGGGGCGATTCATGATCTACAAGTTCTAGTGGGAGACAAGATTGTTCCAGCAGATTTCCAAGTCCTGGAGATGGATAAAGACAAGGAGAGGCCACTCATTTTCGGGAGACCATTCCTAGCTACCGTAGGAGCAGTAATCAATCACGCAAACCGGCACGCTGTTTTCTTCAATGTGGATCGCAGAAGGTACTACCCGACTATCCTAGATGATTTTCCAAGCAAAGGAAACATGCCAAAAAAGAAAGAAAAAGAGAAGCCGAAAGCTTTTGCAAAGATCAAGATCATCATTCCACCGGATGCAACAGAAACTAGTGAGGACCAAATCCATGAGCTGATCGAAAATACAAAAAGGGTTTTAAACAATGTTAAAGTCCGAAAGAAGAGTAAAAAGATGGCTCCTCAGGAAGAAGAAGTAAAACCTCCAGCGACCGGAAATGATAAGGGCACATCAAGTGGAGTGCCATTCAAATCAGCATGATCCTTCATGCCTACGTCGAGCTAAACGACTTAAAACAAAAGTGCTTAATGGGAGGCAACCCATTTAGGTACTCTTTCTTTTAGTTTCCTTTTCCTTTTTACAATTTATGCTTTCTTTTTCTTTTTAGTTTCAGGTATTTTATATAACAAAAACACACAAAAAACCAGAAAATTAGAAAAACCAAGAAGAAAGGATAGGTTTTTAGCTGCTCGGCCCAGCAAAGACCAGAAAGATGGACAAAGGCCGCAGGAGAAGGAGCCGCGGTCGCGACCGACCTACCCGCGGCCAAGGGTGTATCGACCGCGGCACCGTGAATGTGACCGCGGCCGAGCCCTCAATCACCGCGGTCGCGCGTCTCCTGACCGCGACTGTTGGTCGTTGAGGTGACGACGCGGATTTCCGCCGCTTTTCGAAGTTTCCGGGTGCTACCTGGTGTTTTCCGGTGTTTCCCGGTGTTTCCCGGTGTTTCCCGGTGTTACCTGGTGTTTCCCGGTGATTTCTGGTGATTCCCGGTGATTCCCGGAGCATTCCCGGTAAAGCCCGTTAAGATTTTCCGTAAGTTTTAAATTCGTTTGCGTGCAAGACAAGAAAGGTAAGTTCCCAGAAATTTTCCGTTTTTGCTACAAAAACGCTTTTTAAAGAAAAAAAATGCACTTTTTGGATCAAAACTCCTTCTTCTCTTCTCTTCCAAAAGGTTTGGAGATTTAGGAGATAGAACACCTTTTTCAATTCTTAAGCTTTTTAAGAGATTCTTGGCCCAAACCTCACTCTTTTTCAAAGCTGATTTCAATTCTGCCATCAAAACTCTCTTTCCAGCAAGAAAAATGGAACAAACCAGATCCCGAAGAAGCCGTCGCACTGGTGACAACTCTGAGGACATTCCCGACGATGCCACTCTAGGAGAGTACATCCTGAACCAAGCCAGACCGAGAAGAAGAAACTATGTGATGAGATTACTCCAGCACTCAAGAGAAACACGAGCAGCTCCTGAGCCACTACAGATTCGATACATTGGCAGGGAGATAAACCCGAGAGTGGACTATGCAAGACGTTTCAAGAAGCTGAACATCAAACCTACACCTTGCATTGATTATCATACACTTGAGATGCTTGGAATCAGAGAGGATGTGATATGGTACATCGATGCACTTAAGCTGAGACCCTACATGGAGCTGAACCTTCCGACTTATCCTGAGCTAGTCCGCGAGTTCTTAGCAACTATTACACTCCACCACACAAAGAGGAGGAACCCCAGAGCATCAGATGGCATCTTGTCATTCTCTATCCGCGGACAGCCTTACTCGTTCACCATTTCTGAGCTTTGCGAAGCTCTTAAGCTTCCATACACCGATGGCATTTACCTTGAAGATGAACCCGATTTTAACTTGTGGAGAGAGATGGGTTATGGAGTCTATGATAGCGGGAGATCCAAGTCAGCCCTTCTTACTCATCCTGCAGTGAGAGTTGTGCACAAACTCTTAGCACACACGATTTTCTCTAGAGCCAACATGGGATGTGTTTTGAAGACCGAGCTCATTACACTTCAGATGCCGTTTATGGACGATCCACGACTTGCCTGCTTTGTCTGGATCATAGCACAGAACATGGTAAAGGTGAAGCATGATTTACATGGTTGCGAGGACGCTACTCTAGCTTACGAGAGTGCTATTACAGAGATACTACAGGCTGTAAAATTCGATTTTTCATCTGATGATCCACTTCCCGATGTCTGGTATGACCTACTTTATCTCTCTCGCGATCACACTATCTCTCGTGCCGCTTTCGATCCAGACAGGTTTGGTTACAAATATTGCACTGGCACTGAGGAGCACCGAGTCAGCTTGCCTTCACCATCAGTTCCGAGATTGTGTAACGGAGGACGTCCACGACGGACTGCCATCTTGACCTCGTCTACCATTCACCATTGGCCAATACATAGTGGCCAAGGTAGTGGCCAAGGCAAAGCGTGATGCAGCTGCGGCCCGCGTTCACTTTCAGCCATCTCTTTCGACTGACCACACCTCATAATCTACATCATCGCACACACACTCTGATCTGGAGCGCAAAGTTGAGAGACAGGGACGACGCTTTGAGCGCGTTGTCACCTTCCTACAGGAGCAGCACCAGTTCGCAGCAGACACATCGGATGATAAGTGATTGATCAGCACTTCACTACCATCACGGTTCTATCATAATTTTCTTTTCTTTTATCTTATTTTATTTCGCTTTTATTCACCATCTTCTCACCAACTTTTTCACACTGGGGACAGTGTGATTTAAGTCTGGGGGAGGATGCCTATCCGTACTAATCATTTTCTTGTTTTTGCTTTTAAATTTCAAATACTTTTTAAATTTTAATATGTAACCTATTCGACATTAAGTATATTTTGAGGAATGTTTGACGCAAAACTATGATGATTTAGACCTGCACACTTCTACACTATGCATGATAGCTCATTTGTGGTTAGCACTAGACTAGGCGGTAGCTAGAGTACTTGCACTACGAACTCCCACCAGAGGACTTCTATTCATGGAGATTCTTTCTGACAGGATATACTAGCTCATTTTATTTGACCTTAATATTGATTTCTAATTTTCTTATCATTGATTTTAGGCAAGCATCGATATACACATCTAGGACGTCTTTTACCCTCACTTTTACCAGTCTTTGTCGTCCTAGATGACCAGTTTATCTTCATCTGGTACCATACCCTAAACCCAAAACCCTTGTTTTCAATCCTCATGCATTCTCTCTTTAGTTTATATCAGCAGATATGTGCAAAAACGTCGGAGAGAAGAGGAGTGACGCAGTTTTCAGTCACTCACAAAGGAGACTGAATGGAATTGGGAAGGAAGAGTATCAGAAACCTCATGAAGCTTTACAAGACAGATATTAACTGGTAATTTCGTGCTCTCTAAGACTCTACATCTAAAGGTGTTACCTTTCTTCAAAAAAAAAAAAAAAAAAAACGAATGAAAAGAGAGAGGGAAACAAAAAGCCTAATGAGTCTTAGATTGTCGAAATTTGTGGAGCAAGAAGCATCTACTAAGCATTTATAGAGCTATGTATTTGAAAAAATTACAAAAATCTAAGTCTGGGGGAGTTAGGAGAGAACCTGAGGAAGAAGACCAGGAATATATGGCAAGAAAAAAGTGACTGAAAACTGTGGATACCAACAGCTTCACTCTCTCTTGCGGTTTTGCATAATATCTTGCATTCTCCAGATCTTCAGGTAACCCGTAAACACTTTAATCCTTACCCCTAGAATAACCTTTTTGACACCTAGCATAGCTTGCCTTGCCTAGACTTTCTTTGATGAGAACCACCGAGATTTTTAATGAATGTTAGGAGCTAGTTGACTGGAAATTAGAACTTAGTGCATAGATTTCCGCATGACGGATTAACAGACTAGTTATGCCTGTATTGCTAGTGAGAATTTTCTAGGCTATTCCCGATTGACGCATACTGATTGATATTGGTCTAGAAGTTTGGTTTCTGAGATTTTGTTTAGTTCCTGCGTTTTCAAACCTCTCGCCGAGATTTAGCCTTTGTTTTGTTTGAGGACAAACAAAAGACTAAGTCTGGGGGAGTTGATAACACCGGATTTTGACCATTTTTATGGATCACTTTAATATCTTTTACATGTGTTTTTTACTCCATTTCCAAATATTTTCAAAGGATTTTTCTATGTTTTCGGATTTTAAAAGACTTTTCAGGTAATTTGGGATAAAGAGGCACAAATTGGAACAAAAAGACTCTTTTGAATAAATGCAGACCGTCAAAACTCTCATGGAGGGACGAAGACCTTCTCACCGTCTGATCACCCTCAAAATTGGACAACTTATAGAAGAATCAACCAGCTTTCAAATTCACTTGGTTTGAAGACATTCCAACGGTTGGATCTCAAGATATTCCATTAGCCCCTGAGCCACTCGAAGACGGCCAGCAAGTCACGCGACCGCGACCAACAGCCCATTTCCCGCGGTCAGAAGCCTCCCGACCGCGGCCAGCCACCTAATCCCTGCGGTCACATCACTCCCGACCGCGGCCATCAAGCTCCACACTAAAGCCCATATTTTTGAAGCCCAAAGTCATTCTCAGCCTCAATTCCGGAACCCTAGAGACCATGGAGTATTGAAGACTATAAATACTTGTCATTTAGGTCGTTTTTAGACACCACCCTTTATACTTTACAGAAACCCTTTCCTTTAGCCGTTTTTATGCGATTTTTGTAGAAGATTGTTCAAGTCCGAGTTCTTCAATAGAGAAGCTTTCTTCATCTCTTTTCTTTACTGTTTTTCATTACTTTTATTAAAACCAATGATGATGTCGACCTCAGCCATGTCTGAGTAGATCCCGAGTTAGGCTTAGGGTTCCCAAAAGGGGCTCTCATAATCGATTAAGACATCTAGGTTTATAGATCTGGGATTTCGACCTGTTCTCTGTTTATTCTTGTTCTTATTGCATGTATGCTTGATTGATCACCTAGTATCTGATCTAGATAGTTAGTGTTGCGAAAGTTTTCATTAAGTATCAGTCCTAGAATGAAACAGACAATTTTTCCGAAGAAGTGGAAACCTACCTGCGGCGAGATCGTGAGTATTGACGAGTCTTGTGCAGCTCTTGTGTTCTCTCCCTTCCAGGGCCAGAGTGGAAACCTACTGGTCAGGGTTACAAGAAGCAGTTGGTTATGATCACGACAGGGACGTAGTTATACCGCCGTACTCTAGATCTAGAACCACCTATATATCGATATCCGTCAATCCCAATCTATCTACCCTAGTGTCAAAACCGATTATGATCCCTTAGAGTTCCCGAAAGCTCAGCGTTTTTAGTCATAGTTTACAAACCAATCGATTTTTATTTGCTTATTTAGATCTGCATTTCAATTACTTTAGTTCGATATTTTACTTGCTTTCCATTCGATTTTTCTACTTGCTTTCTAGGATAGATTCATTTGCTTTCTTTTGTTTTAGTATAATTCGTGACAAACAACCAACCTTTAAAAACCAATCTAGTCTAGACATAAAGTTAAAAACCGTAGAAGAATACCAGGCACACAAATCTCTGTAGATTCGATCCCTAAATACTACAACTGATTAGCTGTGCACTTGTGGCTTTTATTTGTTTTGTTAAGGGTAAAACTTGTTCCCTCACGCAGTTGACACGACATCATGAAGCTGTGATTGTGTTAAAGCATCAATTAGAGTCCCATTTCAAGTTGAGAGATCTCGGTTCTCCTAAGTTCTTTCTCAGGCTTGAGATTGCAAGATCTCATGACGGCATCTTAGTCAGTCAAATGAAGTATTGTTTGGATCTTCTTGGTTCTAATGGTTTTTTCAGGTTGTAAACTATCTGTTATTCCTATGGAGCCAAATCAGATGCTTCGTAAAGATGAAGATGTGGTTATTGAAAATCCCAAATATCGCAAACTAGTTGGCAAACTCCAGTACTTGACGATCACTAGGCCAGACATATATGTTTTGCTGTTTTAAAATTAGCACAATACTCATCAGGCCCTCAAGTTCCACATTTAAAGGTTGTTCACAAAGTATTTCGGTATCTCAAAGGAACAATGGGACATGGCCTTTTTTATGCCGCGGATGCAAAATTAGATCTTTGAAGTTATTTTGACTCAGACTAGGGAGCATGTTTGGATACACGAAGATCTGTTACTGGATACAATGTTTTTTGGTGATTCATTGATCATTTGGAAATCAAAGAAGCAATCGGTTGTCTCTATGAGCACAGCAGAAGCTGAGTACCGTGCAATGGCTATGGCTGCCAAAAAGATGATTTGGTTATCCTATTTACTTCAAGATTTCCGAGTACCGTTTACTCCTCCTGCTTTTTTTTTATACAGACAATACTTCAACTATGGGTATTGCAAACAATCATGTGTTTCATGAATGGACGAAACACATTGAATTTGGCTGTCACAAGGTTTGGAAATATATTGATTCTGGATTCCTGAAAAACATGTATGTGAAGACTGATCAGCAACTTGCAGATATGCTGACTAAATATGTGGTTTCAGCTAAAATTTCATGACAACATTGACAAGATGGAGCTTATCAATATTTTTCCAGCTCTATCTTGAAGATGAATATCAATTGTGTAGACTCGGTTCAATTGTATAATTGTTAATACCTATTAAATTATATTGGTTTAGTTTTTCTTAGTGTTAGTTTAGTATATAATACCATACATATATATATTTAATAGAGCCAAAATATTTTTTTATTGAAGACAAATATATTTAATAGAACTATATATATTATATTTAGTATAAGGATAACTAATATTATTGTTAACAATTTACACTAATTATCTTTTATTGGAATCAGTTGCTCCCAACTCATTGTACATACATAGATTAAGAAAACTGTAAATAACAGAATACTTTTTTCATTGTTTCCATGGATTCTCTTCCTCCAACAACTATGTGTTATTTTTTTTTTTAAATAGCAGAGATTAAACAAAAACAGAACTAATTACTAAACGTAACCTTTATATTACAATTTTTTTTTTCTATTTAAGATGGACACAAATCTAATTTCACTAGATTAATAAAAAAAAATACGATGTCTATAGTTCTTCAAATGCTACAAAATAATTGGAGGAAAATATTAAGAGTAAAGTAGTGTTATTCAAGTTCTTAAACTGTGGTTTGCTTTTCATATTGACAAAACCATTGGTTCCAATTCATTTGACAGCTTCCGCTTTGTATTTTTATATAAAAATCAAGTAGCCATTGTTAAAGAACATCGTACCAATATGATTCAGAGTTCTTATGATTTTACCAAACTTAACCACTATATTCCACTACTGTCCTCATGGTCGCTTCGTCCAGATTTACACGTTACATGGTACATTCGACCAGTTCAAAAAATTGAGTGTTCGTTCACGCATTTACGGTCAAATCAAGTTAACCATGTAATCATATCTTGATCAAATAACGCAAAATATATTCGATTGTAATTTTGTAATAAAAACTCATTTTGAATCATTTCAATTTGAGGAGTCATATAATCTAAATTGATGATTGCTGTTATGTTAATTTCAAGTTTATCAGTATCATTTACGCCTTTAGCAAATAAAATTAAGGGGGTTATTAGGAGTTAGATTTATGAAGATTTTAGTTGATTTTAAAAATCATGAGATTTGTCAAATTTTTAAGAGTTTTGTTGGATTTATAAAATTTAGAGAGAGTTCTATGAATTTAAACAATCTATTAATTTTTTTTTAATATAACAGATTTTGAGAATCTAAAGGATATAGGTAGTATATTTATGAATTAAATTATAAAAAATCATTATACCAATAACACTAGATTATAACAGAATCATAGAATCATTAAAATACAAACTTTTTGAATAACAATGAATTTTAATTAAATTATAAAAATCATCATATCAATAACAACTGATTTTTATAATCTCTAAATAAATAACAGAGAGAAATCTATTAAGAATGTAAAAATCCACAAACCAATAACTATAGAATCTTAAAATCTAAAAATCTTTATAAATCAACTTTCCAATAACAAGAAGTTTTACACATCAATTTCTGTTTGTTAAAACTTAAAAACCAATTTGCTTTATAAGTTATCCGTAATTTATTCGTATGTTCTTTTTCTAAGCCACGATTTGCATACAAGATTTCACTAATCACACCAAAAATATACATCACACCAAAAATATTCATCACACCAAAAATATACATCACAACGTTTGATGATTGCATCTAGTACCATTACAAATAAGCTTTTTCACAGGCAATAAAAATTCCAATTTATATAAAGTCCCCGAATCCAAACATGCAAGTATCCTAACGAAACAGCTTTTAGCTTCAATGAAATCAAATTTATAGACAGAGAGTCAGAAATCTCGTGTAGAAAATCGACGCTCATCGCGTCTACAAAACGCTAGCGTTTCGATGTAATTTCGATTTCATCAATCTCAATTAAGCTTACATTTGTGGTTTTGAATCATGTAAATTTAAGGATCATCTTAACCGAGAATATATACAAATCACTAATTGTCCTGATAGCTGTAAAGTTAATTTCAAGGTTATCAACATCATTACGTTTTAGCTAATTTAATTCAGATGATTTCTACAGTAAGCTTAGATTTGTGAGGGCAGATTCAGAAGCTAAACTGTTGTAACATCGCTGATGCACATAGCATCTCTCAGATCAAGTGTTGGATTATAAAATTGCTTCATCATTATCACCATCTAAATGCATCTTCACGATAACTCTAAATTGATTAAAAAAAAGAAAATCAAACTTTTAAAAGCAATCGAGAGGATAAAAAAGGAGATCACTCAGTGGTGGCTAGTGATTTTAGGTTCGATTCTGCCAGCAGTTCTCTTCAGCTGAACTCAGAAGAGGGAGCTGTGTATCCTCATCGTGATCTCCATAACTCAATTCATCAAAACTTAAAACCAATTCAAAATTAAATCAAAATTTCCCGTGAAAATCAAATTATTGAAAAAACAAAAACGCATTTTCAAGATTCAAAAAACCACAAGAATGAAGAATTGATTGGAAAAAAAAAGAGAAGGCTCAGTTCAGCGGGATTATCGACACAGAAACGAATCTCCAATAAAGGAAGAAACGCCTAATTCCGGTCTGTTGAGCTTGAAATTTCCGAGTCGTCACTGCCTTATTAAAATCGATTATCGAGAAAAACTTAACAATCATAAAGAAAGAACGATGAAAACCAGAGAAAGTTTCGCGAAAGAGAAAACCCTAGAAGCCTAGATGCATTTGATGAGTCACCTCAAGGCGATTGCTAAATACTTATAGTGAACGTAATTAGGGTTTAGCTAGGTCTTGGATGGAGTTTTGTGTAGGCCCATTTTCGGCCCGTTAGATTTTTCCTCTATGTGCTGCTTTAAATTCGGATCGATTTAATTTGGTTCTTTTCGAATGATTTTGGTTTAATTTGGTTATTTTCGGTTTGGCTTCGGATTAAAAATACATTCGGTTATGTGTCTCTTTTGTATTTGCTCCTTTTCCTTTGTTTGTTTTTTTTTTCTAACTTACGGGCGATGGAAGCATTGCGAGCTACTTACGGAGACTCTTCATCGGACTCCGATACCGACGATTTTACCCCGCCGAGTTCCGTCGCTGCAAATTCCGGCGAGAAATCAACCTCTGTGGAGCACGAGAGGGAGCCGATAACCCTACCTCCTCCACCGCTTTCGCTTCTAGATTCCATTGGATCCACAGGTGATGATACTCACTGATTGTTTACTCTGATTGTTGATTCATACGATTCGCTCTCATCACGTTTCTGAAAAATCTCTTTGAGCTTAGAAGGTTCGCTAGATTTCTTCGCAACAGAGCCTGGGGTTCGAGTAAGGAACTTCCCTCATGTCGATGGCAATTACGCCTTGCACGTTTACATCCCTGGTAATCGCATTTTTCAGAAATCCAAACCTATACTCGAGAATTTATTTGATGAATCATTGAATTGTATGTATCACTTGTCTTGATTTTAGTTTCTATACCTCTATTGCCCAAGAAGGAGATTGTCTGTTTTCTAAAGAGGGTTGCATCGGCTGTTCCTAATCTTCATTTGGTGGAAGCTGATGTTCCACTTAGCATCCTGTGCAAGGATGATCAGAAGCTTGAGCGTGCCTTGGGGAGAGAGTTTCACATAAGCTTGGGAAGAAGCGTTCCTCTACGTGTTCATCAGATTAACTCAGTTGTTTCTTTGCTTAGACAGAAGCTTCAGTTTCACAAAAGGTAAAGATAATTTTTTCTTGTCTACCCATATGAACCAACCACTGTATATGATTGGATTTGTGAATTGTTTTCTTGACAGATACTGGATCGATTTTAACAAGTGGGAAGTCTTTGTGAATGACGACTGTACTCGCTCTTTCCTCTCTTTGGAAATCACCACTTCTGGACTATCTGAGGTTTGCTGTACAACAAGATTTTTCCTTGAGTGGTAGCTTTTTGCATACTCAAGCTTTACTTATTCTCATATGTTTTAATTCAGATATGTAAGCAAATTGATGCTGTTAATGAAGTTTACAAGCTTCACAATCTGCCAGAGTTCTACAAGGTTCCATTTGCTTTTCTATATAGTTCTTTACAGCTTCTAGTAAGCTTGATAGTGTTTACTATTCACCAACACTTAAAACATCGTGTTTGCTTCAACTTTTAACTTCAGGATCCGCGACCGCATATATCCTTGGTCTGGGCGTTGGGTGATATTAGAGCTTCTCTAAAGGGAGCTGTTGACAGAGAACTGAGTAAGCTTAGAGCTGGTGGTTGCTTGCAGAATCGTATCTTCACCACTAAGTTTTGTGGGATCGAATGTAAGATAGGAAACAAAACACACAAGATATGTAAACTTCCAGATGAATAAATAAAATCTCGATTTCTCCGTGGTCGAAAACCTTTCAGGTATGCACTTGTAACAACAATAAATAAACATCCAGATGAGTTTCTCTGTTTATCCTAAATCCATAATAATATCATTCATAATGACAATGGTGGTTTCTGGAAAATGCAACAACCGGTCCTTGTTATTGGGAAAAGATAGATATTGATCTTGCTTTTATATTACAAATCATCTCCATGGAATAATCTTTACTGAAATAAATCGCCAGATTTTCTGTAACATGGAGTCCAAGAATTGATCGAGCATGCCAATAGGCTTCTCAAGCAACCTCATCAAACCTGGGGTGGTAGCAGCGAGGATGGACGTGATGAGAATGCAGTAAAGCTTGACATGATCAGGCGCAATGCTGGTCATGGCTGTGTTGTGCGAGAAGTACATAGCCATCATACAGACCTGAAGCTGGAACCGCAATGGGAACCCGAGGGTGAGAATGTTGAGCATAGAAAGTGAAACTGCAAACCCAATCGTGTTAAAGAACACAAACAAAGTGAAAGCAACTCCATTAAAGGTCCCCATGATAGATTGCCCTGCTATATGAGCTTGTTGATATGTTGTGTTCACGTTCGTTGTGTTCTGGGAAACAGCAGGTATGTGGCTATCTTGCCATGTTCCACCTGGTGGAGTCAGGCTGGCTTGAAACGTGGCTGTGGCTACTAGTGAAGCCACCACCAGTAACGCGCTACGTGCTTCTGATGGTGAGTCTCTGTGCTTTTTGAAAGTGAAGTACTTAACGAGATCTTTGTGGCTTTGTGACTCCGCTTGGCATGTGGAAGTTGAAGTGGTTCTCTCGACATTTGTTGTACCGACCTCTCTCCCTCTTTGAGCCCCTGATTCGATGAGTTTCTCGTAGATTTCTCTATCGCCAGCTTCGCTAGGAAACATAACCAGCAAATCCAGTGCAGAGAGACCCATCTTGTTCATAGCATTCACCTCAAATGTTCTTGACTCTTCTGGTATTGCCTGAACCAACACTTCAATCACCTGTAAGGTAAAGATAAACAGATTATGATTCTACACTAAGAGAACTATTTAACCACAAAACAACATAATTCTTCTTACCTGGCGATTTTTTCTCCAGGTCGCTAGATGAAGAGCTGTGTTACCCTTTTCATCTTTCTTGTACAACACGTCAATTCGATTCTTCTCCGTGATCAACTCAACAATGGCTATAACTGCACCGATCTCTTGGTGCAGAACACCAAGATGCAAAGCAGTTTGACCTTGAACCGTCTCGTCTTCTAAGCAATCAACGCAGCTCGACACAATCTCTCTGATCACATCGGTTTTCCCTCTCATCGTCGCTACATGAAGTGGAGTCTTTCCATCTCTACCTTTTAGCCGGCAAAGCTTCTCATCAAGTCCCAAAATGGTCTTCACAGCCTCTACTTGACCAGCTGCTGCAGCCGCATGAAGAGGGCTGAAACCGTCTTTTTCCAAGTCAAATACAAAGCCTGACCGCTGCCGGAGAATTTTCCCGGCGACGGCATACTCTTCACGCCTGGGATTAAAAGAGTTATGGAGAGGATCAGGCACGATCTCCTTTGGTAAATGAGTTTCAAAAGCATCCATTTTGGTGATGATGCAGAAGAGAGATAGATAGGTTTATGATTTGAATATACAATGAAGGTGTGTAGTGTGTACCATTAAGACAATCGCTTGAAATTATTCTATTACAAAACTACCTTTGACATTTGACTTTGTGGCATATGAAAAATTCCTTAAATGAAACAGATGGTTACAAGTGTTCAGCGGTTTTGCATTTTATATCATTTGAATTGTATTAATTTGACCATCATTCATATATATGTGCAAATCCATATCAGCTTTAGACCAATAGAAACGAAATCACAACAATTTGAGTAATATGATAGTTTCTTGGGTATGAGAATTAAAACACCAAGTCAGATCTTAGGCGAATTGACTTATAATATATGTTCCAACACTGAGCATGTGAATAAATTCAAGACAAAAAAAGAGTAGTGATTATGTTTTGCGTGAACACTGGCTATTTTGCCATAAATCTTTCCATTCTGCAACTTCTCATTGAAATTAAGAAGAGACAGTTTTAGTTATTATGGTAAGAGAGAGTTAAAAGAAAAGAAAGACAAAAAGACTCCTAAACCCTATAAAATCACTTCAATCTCTCAAGTTTTTCTCTGTGGTCCTGTGGATAACCCTTTTCTTTCAGGGAAATTTCACATTACTCTCATATCAAAATCATTACCCACGATGCTAATACAACTCTTGAAAGTATTTGAGACCATTTCGCTTCTAAAGACCAGGTATTGCCTCGAGGTTATACTTTTCTTCAGCTTTTTGAGTTTCACCTTCTCGGCTCTCCTGCGTTTTCGGCTTCTCCAACTTATCTAGAGTCTGGAGATACATATATGATGAACTTTGACGGATTTTGCTGCTTGGATTGCTTATTTGACTAGCAAGAAACCGTCGGATTAGTCCCCTCAGAAACGGAGCCAATGTATCAGGTTCATATTCTAAATAGTACATAATTCCTCCCATACATCCACAGAATAAAGCCACCTGTTTTCATTGATTCGAAAAATTGGATAAGAATTCAGAGCTCTATTGTTAAAGGGGAAGAACAATTGTGGTTAAACCGTACCTCAGCGTTTTTAATATCGGGAAGAAGGTGGCGGTTGATAAGTATCTCCCACAGAGAATCTCCTGCTCGTGGAAGAACATATAAAGCAAGTTCAGAGCGTCTCGGTTTTTTCTCCAGCATAACCGAAAGTGCTGCTACACCACCCGCAAACCAATACACGAGCTTGTGGTCCTTGGACGCAACTTTTCTATGCGCACATATGAAAGCCTAGTGCAAATGGGATTCAATCATTTAACCACATACAATTTGGCTGTGTGAAATGAAAGGAGACGATCATATGTACCTGAAAAATCCCAACAAAAGCAGACAAGAAGGAAGTCGATCGAACTGAATCTCTGATTGCATGCCAAGATGTTTGGTAAGGAGAAGCCATGAACTGAAAGTGTAGGAATGGCATTAGAAAATACAATTTTATGTCTGACTAAAGCATAAAGTATAAGGAAAACCCTTACCTTTTGTAGGTGAAGCACAACATATGGGACAAATGTCAGGGAGAAGTATAATGGGAATGTTTTCTTGAATGTAGCTGACATTGCATTAGCGTTTTGGGCTAGACACGAATTAGTGTTTGGATGAATAGCTGAACAAGGGATGATAGAAGCAAACTCTTCCACCTTCACGTCACTGGCTTCGTTTTTACTAGAAATATAGTCTGATATTGAGGCTACATCGATTGGACCACCTCTGCAGCATTCTCTTACAGCCTGGTAGACAGGTCTAGCAACTGGACCAGTCTTCTGAATAAATTCTCTATATGATTTCGGCAAGGTTTCAGGACGCATTATAAACGCATACATAACCTGCATCGGTCTCATAGCAAAAAATTAGCTTGGTGTTCATAACCAAGACTAAATCATATTGAAGAGGATATGTATGATACATATCTTTTCTTTTCCACGCTACAACAAGTCAATAGATGAAGTTACACGAACTTCTACACTAGATATCTTCAACTATTCAGACTAATAGTACTAAGAAAAGAAGAAAGGAACGAAGAATTTTTGATTACCTGGGAACAAGCAAGAGAAAAAAGTAAAGAATCTCCATGTCTCCAATGGCTTCCCCAAAGATGAAATTTGTTTTTTGACTTTGCGGAATTGTAAGCCGCCTGTTCACAAGGAGAAAGATCAGACTCCTAAAAATACATCTTGTGTAGTGATATTACTCGTAAGACAGACAATTCGTGATCATTAATTGTACCTGGCCTAATCTAGCCAAGAGGTATAGAGCAAGTGTGCGCCGCTGGTTGGAATCATCTAAAGCCAGGACAGACAAACCCGCAATTGAACCTGCTAAGACTCTGCTCCACCCTTAACCAAAGTCATAATAAGGAATATACTTTTCAAGCACTATGCACAAGCAAACAGCAGAAGCATATAAGATAGGAGATACAACAATACAAACATGAAATAAATAGCCAACATAGAGCAATATCAGAAACTTACGAATTCAATGGCGTCTCCTTCTTTCTCCATTTTCTCAGAAAGCATCTAAGGGCGTGATACGAGCCGGTAAAGCCACCAAAAAGTAGACCAATACGACATGCTTCTTCCCTAACTATCAAATCTTTCTCCGAGACAAGTTGCTGCAACCATTGTTCATGTTTATCAATCACAAATACCAAGACTTATAGGGTGTTCTTAGTAAACGATGAGCTAATGGAAACAGATTCTTTTAACACATCTTAGACGAAAAGCAAGATAGCCTGGAAATTAAAAATCTCAGGTGTATCCATTGGCCTAACTCGAAAAAAATCAACCGTGTAATGGCAATGCTTGATCTACATGATGAGATTATAAAGCTTGTGTTTAAGATTTGAACACCTTAGACTCTTCATAGCAACATTTGAACCATTTTGGAACCGCCTCAAATTCTCATGTCGAAGTCAATGACCCATTGGTTCTAATTTCAAAAGAATTCGATTAAATGAAACGCTAACGTAAGAATCTAATCCTCTATCCAAAATCCATAGAATCAGCAACCATGAAATTGCCACAAAAAGCAAAACTTATCTATCCATTTCCTCGTTTACACTCACCTTCAGATCGAGAAGCGAGGAATAAGACTGCCCCCTGGCGAGCTTGAAAGCGCGAAGAAGGATTCCGATCCCAACTCTAACGCCATAGGAGAGGAGGAAGCTCTGGCAGAGATTCCCGATGGCATTGGCGACACAGGAGACGTCTGCGTGATCACAGAGCTCCGCGTTAGATCCACGCGCCGCCGAGCGCTGTCTGCGCTGAAGCTCCACCATGGCGTCGCGTAGCCTCTCTTCCGCCTCACGAAGCCGGCGTTCAGCCTCCGAGCTGTCCTGTGACAGAGGGGAATTCTGCGGAGGCGACGAAGAGGGATCCAAAGCCGGCTTGGAGAACGACGAAGGCATCTTTTGAAATCAAGGAATTGAATCGGAAGCTTTCAAGCTCGCAGCTAAAAAATGATGCAATTTCAATTTCAGAGGAAATGGAATTTCAGAACGGAAAGAAAAAAAAAGAGATATGTTGGGAGTAGTGTGAGGAAGAAGAAGCGATGGGGATAGGCTATGCCACGTCATCATTTATTTATTTAATTGTTGTTTTGGGGGTCAAATATATATTTGTTTCTTTTAATGAGAAAAATCCAAAAAACCCATTATCTTACACGAAAATCCGAGAGGCTAAAAAATGCAATTGCGATGTATTACGGACGTTCATTTGTAATAGTGTTGGATTTCTCTTTAGTCGTCGATCAAACCGCGATACATAAATAAGTCGACATATAATTACATAATAATGCTCAACAGTGGACACTAAGTCCGATTTTCAGGAGACGACTCTAAGCTCATCTCCAACCCGGCTCCATTTTTTGCTGCAAACTCCATTTTGGAGTAAATTTCACTCCAATCCTACTCCATTTTTGACTGCAAAATAGAGAAAAAATAAAGATTGCTCTATATTTGGAGTAAATCTTTATTGTACTCCATTTTGCAGCTATATTTTTTTATTTACAATCTGATCCTTAAAATATTAAATCATTATAATTTTATACTTTTTATCAACACAGTATTATTTTCGACATTATATATGGCTATATGCATTTTTTTCAGATATATACTTATATTTGTATGACACATATCACTTTGACTTTTATATATATATATACATATATAAAATTAAAAATGGTCTTTATGTATGTATATATATATATATAACTATCAGTTTAATAATTAAGTTTTTATTTTATGATTCATGTTTATAAGATTTTTTGACAAGATTATAGGACTTTAATAGTTTAAAAAAATATAAAATAGACAATCATAAATATTTGAACACTAAAATTTTTATTTCAAAATATTACAACTTAAAATAAACTGAAAAATACACAACAAGTGCTAAAATCAAAGATAAACATAAAAGTTTAACACAACAAATACAAACAATTTAATATTCTGCTAAATCGCTTCCTGATCCACCGATATTATTAAAATATTGTCCAAACGAAGTTGATGGAGGAGGAAATTCTTGATTTTGTTGTTGAGCATTCCGCTTTTGTAAAATTTTTGTTTGTTTGCCTTGAACATATGCATGAATATTTGGATCTGATATGGAACTCATGTCATAAAATAACATTTTGTTTTCCATCTTCAGCTCTTTCAAAGCATAGTTTTTCTGTTGAATCTCCAGATGATCTTGTCTTTGTGCACTTGTCTTCTTTAATTGCCTTCTTCTAAAGTGTTGATAACTGATGTTGTTTGATCAACAAGTTTTCTTTTATTTTTGGATTTCTTGATCCCCATTGGTCGTGGAGAAGGAGATCCGCTAGTAAGCTCGTCGGTATCATCTAAGTTTAAAGAAAATGAAGACAAACCTGGAGATGCTTGTGTAGGAGAATCAATGGAATTTCCAGACTCGAACGATGTATACTCGGCACGAGGTGGGATTAATATGCGTTTAGGATCGGCACCATCTTTAAACTTTTCAAAGTTTTTAATAATATTCCAAACATGTTCAAATTTCCAACCTGTTTTGAACTTTGGATCTTCTTGTAGCATTAGTTTGGCTTGACTGAATTGCATATCAATAAAAAACAAAAATGTTACTATTCAAAAAGTAGGAATACAATTCCTCTACAAATCAAAAATAAAACATAGCCTTAAATTTCTTATGTTTTTATGATTTTATGTAATTTTTTATTTAATAAATATTTTAATTTTATTAAATTCGTAAATTATAAATATTTTAGATAAAATAAAAATAAATGGGTTCTTTTGTAACTTCTAAAATTTATAGGTTATTAAAAGTAAAAGAAAAATAGAATCTATTAGGAATATTCTTTTTTGGAGTAAAAAATGGAGTCATACATTGGAGCAAAATACAACTCCATTTTGGAGTAAAAAATGAAGATTTACATTGGAGATGGTCTAAGTTCTACAACTAGAGTGACCCGACCAGACTAGTTTGATCACGATTTTGCAAGATGGATTATGTAATTTTTTTCTTCTATAAAAGAAAAAAAAAATAATTTTAACGTCACTTAACCTAGAAAAATTAAACCAAAGAACTAGAGACGATTTAAATTTTAGTTTTTCTAATTATGAATTTGGTGTATATCTTAAATATTTATGGATTACTATTTTATTCATTCAAATAAAGATTTTTTTATTTCTCTTTTTATAAATATCGTAAACCGCTTGAAATGCGATTTCTGCAGGTTATTAATAAAGACAAGTTTATAAGGAAGTTTTCAGCCTTATGTAAGGAGAACCGTTCGTTGTGGTCCCATGCTATATGGATTCAAGTGTAGAAGCATTAATGCATCTGGTCACTTAAAATTTGTTCTTGTAATTGTTCTTTTAATATAATCAAAAAGATTTCAGATGGCCAGAAAAAAACCAAGAGAGAGAAAATTGGATACAAATAATCTATTTACCAGATCCGAAACTAAATTATATTTTACTTTTTTAAAATTTTTCGGTCTTCCGATAAGTTGAGTTTGTAAGAATTTAGAGTAATTAACGAAAATTTTTGAAGAAGAGTCTACAGAATATAATGAAGTAAAGGGAGAGACAAAAGAGAGAAAGACTGTCCATTAATGTAAAGAATCTCCATTACAACTCTTATATAGACAAACAAAAGGACTTAAAACCCTACCTCTATATTACTGTTACAAGATAAAGACAAGGGAAAGAGATCCCAAGATGAAAGTGACAGATCTGTGCATAAGTCACATGTGGTTTTAAGCTTTTAACCACTTCTCTTTGACTTTGTCTTTCCCTCCAACGTTCATATTAACTCAGGAAACATCTTCTTGGACTTCTTATTGGGCCTGAGAGCTTCTAGCTGGATCAGACAAAGCACCGGCCTCATTATTTTCACACTTAGCCATATGTTCACCTCGGTATTGATATTGAGAGATCATACCGAGGCACAATGTCTAAGGCTCTTAGTGGTCTTCTCAATACTCCCCCTCAAGCTTAGCCATATAGAGATCATGACTAAGCTTGAAGACCCATAAAGCATTACCTCATTAAAACCTTGACATAGAAAAACCTCATGAGACAAAAACCATGCCAAGGAAAAAGAGTATAATGTTTATGGATCAAGGAGCTTGAGACTAGATAAGAGCGATGTCCACAAGTCCTAGTTTGCTGTAGATATGCTCACAAACTTTAAGACTTGCAGCTTTGGTGAAGATATCCGCGAGCTGGTCTTCACTTCGAGTAAAACATGGAAGTATCACTCCTTCACTTTTTTGCCGAACCTTGTGGCAATCCACCTCAATGTGATTGGTTCTTTCATGAAAGACTGAGTTGTTTGCAATGTGTATGGCCACCTGGTTGTCACAGTGGAATGTCATTGGACTTGAGGACTCAATGTTAAGATCTTTTAGTAGAGCTTTGAGCCGCATGAGCTCATTAGCTAGCTTCTTCATTGCCCGGTACTCAAATTCAGCACTTGAGTCAGACACCACCTTCTTTTTCTTTGTTTTCTAAGTTACCAAGTTGCCTCCAATGATTATAAAATAGTCTGTTGTAGACTCCCTATCATTCCTGTCTCCAACACAATCAGCATCGCAATATCCCACTATCTCAGTGCTATCATTCTTTCCCATCCAAATGCATTGGCCGGATGATCCTTTGAGGTATCTAAGAATCCTTTCCATCATGCTCCAATGGTAAACAGTAGGCTTTTGCCTGTGCTGACTCACCTGATTCACAGCAAAGCACAAATCATGCCGAGTAAGGGTTAAGTAGATCAACTTACCCACAAGCCTTCGGTACAAAGAAACATCTTTGAATGGCTCATCTGAATTCTCCCCCTTTTGATTGACCTTTTACCCATCCTCAAGAGGAGTTTTTACAGGTTTAGCTTCAAGAAAACTTGTATCATTCAACAAATCAAGTGTGTACTTTCTTTAATTCAAGAAGAGGCCATCTTCAGATCGTCACACTTCTATCCCTAGAAAGTACCTTAGAACTCCAAGATCTTTGATATCAAAATCTTTAGTGGATTAAGTACCTTTAGTGTCATTCCTGGAAATGATGATATCATCAACACAAACGAGAACAACAACTATACCTTGAGGACCTTGAAGTGTGAAGAGTGTATGAACTGATTCTGACTTTCGAAACGCATGATCTCTAAGGGTGAAACTCATCTTGTGATATCAGGCTCTTGGAGACTGTTTGAGACCATAGATGGCTTCCTAAGTCGCAAAATCTTGCCGGAAGCAACAGAGTCTTCAAGACCAGGTGGAGGCTTCATATAGATCTTTTAACTCCCCCTGAAGAAAATAATTTTTCACGTCCATTTGTCACAGTTCCCAAGACAGATTAGTAGCCAGAGAGAGCACCACTTGCACAGTTTTGAGGTTGGCCACCAGAGCAAAAGTGTTTGTGTAGTTATCACCATAATTTTAGGTGAAGCCACAAGCCACAAGTCTAGCTTTGTGTCTTTCTATATCCCATTGCTTTTATACTTGATTGTGAATACCCATTTGGAGTCCACAGCCTTTTTGTCTGGTGGAAGATCAGCCTCATCCCAGGTATGATTGTGTTCCATAGCTCCCTTTTCATCTCCAATTGCTTTAACCCATTCCTCTTTATCTTTGGCTTCTTCTTAGTTTCTTGGGATAAAGTTGAGCTTTACTTTACCAAGAAACGCTCGGTGATCAGCAGGAACAAGGTCAAGAGAATATTTCAGTTGAGCTGGATGAGCAACCACCTGATTGTTGTAGTAGACCCGAGTGTTAATCCAGTTGGAAGGATCTTTGATCAATCTTGTGCTTCGTCTTTGAGGAGGGGCTTGTTCCTCTTCCAAGGGAGCTGGCTATACTGGTGCTGCTACTTCTCCAGGGTCGGAGGAGGTCTCACTAGCATCAGTTTCCAAGTTCTGTTGTTGAGACGGTGGAGTCTCTTCATGATTATGATCTTGAGGCTCTTCTTGCACCAGATCACTCTCATTACTTGAACTTGGATTTGGTGTTGAATTGTTAGTGTTTCTGAGATGATCTAAGAGGAATCTGAGGCTGGTGGCATAGTCACCTGGAAATCTTGACAGATATTTAAGACTATCCCAGTGTTTGTTGGTGTAGTACCCTTGATGCTCAAGAAACTTGACATCCCGAGACACAATGGTTCGACTAGCCATAGGGTCATAACATTTGTAGCCCTTTTGTGTTGTGGAATATCCTAGAAAGATACACTTGGAGCTCTTGGCTTCTAGTTTGTTTCTGTTTTCACCTGGTACTAGTACAAAACAAACACAGCCAAATACACGTAAGTGATCAATAGATGGTCTAATGTTGTTTAGTACCTCAAATAGTGATGTGTCTTTCAAGACTTTGGTAGGAATTCTGTTGATGATAACAAGCGGCTAAGAATGCATCTCCCAAAAATCTCTTTGGAACATTGGTGTGAAACATCATTGATCTTGCTATCTCCATGAGATGCCTGTTTTTCCTTTCGGCCACACCATTTTGCTATGGTGTTTGATGCATAATGTCATGATTTGCAAGGTGTTCTTTGAATCTATGGCTAGTTTATTCTCCACCATTATCTGATGTTTATACTTTGAGCTTAGCATTAAAATGGTTAGTAATATAATTTTGGAAGTTCAAAAATGCATCAAACACGCGGTCTTTTGAAGGAAGCAGAGTAACCAAAGTATATTTAGATTTTTTATCAATAAATGTGACAAAATACTTGTTGTTATCTCTATATAATTAACACGGTGAGGTCCAAACATCAGAATGAACTAAGTCAAAGCAGTTCTCATAGATAGTAAATGATTTTGGGAAGAGAGTTTTACAGTGTTTACCCAAAATACATGCTTCACAACTCGAATGATCAAAAGAGACATGAGGTAACATTAATTATAAAGCACGAAAATGGGGATGATCTTGTCTAGAGCGCCACATTGCATTCAAACAAACAGAAGAACATGAACTAGAAGACAACAAATCATTGGTGCTTGGTGATAAATCCTCGAGGACATAAAGCTCATCTTTAGTTCCTCCTCGGCGAAGCACTTTTCCATTCTCAATATCCTGAAAATAAACATCATTAGGACCAAATATTTCTCTACAATTTAGATCCGTAGTAGTTTTTTCACAAATAAAAGGTTTGATGTGACTTTAGGCATGAAAAAGGCCTTAGAATCCTTGTTAAACAATCACAAATGACCAATTTCTTCTACAGGGATCTTATCACCATTAGCTATAATCACATTTCCTAAGGCAGGTTCTATTTTATCTAACAGATTCAGGTTACTTATCATATGCTGTGAGGCCCTTGAATCTATAACAAGAGAATGCTCGGTTTATGAGAATAGAAGGTGATACCGGATTCTTTTAAGGAGGCAATGGCTTTGATGACAGCTTCCAGATCGGCCTTCCTCACGTAGTCACCAGATGCCGCCATGGCCACCCCATCTTTTAGACGTAGAAAAACCGGCTTGTCTGTGTTTCTCCGTGTGTTCATAAGCCACATTACTCCCTGAGTCCTTGAACTTGCTCGGCTTGAGATGTGGATGAAGGATGTAACTTCCCTGATCCGCAATAGGGTCGCCGGGACGGACCATGGCCGTGAAGCGGGAAACAATGGCCGAGAGTTTAAGGAAAACATGAGCCATGGTCCAGAAAGACGGGTTAAGTTCGTTAACGTGGGACTTAGCCAGGAAAAAGAGAGGAAGATAGCTCAACGAGTAGGATTGAGCTAAGACGAGCTGGAAGGGGTAAGCTAAGCTAGCTGGATCAGCTGCCGGGAAACTCAGCTCAGCTGGGAAGAGTGTAATACAGTTGGTCCAGCTGAGTGGTAAGTGAGCTGGCTGGACTTGGGCGGTTATGGCCGAAGGGTTGCAAAGCCTATGCGTCCAATCAATGCACCCGTTCGGCCAACAACTCGCGCCTGCTCGCCAAAGCGGTTACCGCAAGGGAAAGTCTATAAATAGACCCCTTGGGCCATATTTTCGGACACGCACAAACAGGGAGAGAAACTCTGCCCAAATTTCTACCAAACTGTGAGACTAAGGCAATCCGAGAAAGGGAAATAACTTGACCGGCGGTGAGGAAACCGACCGGAGCGGCTGGTGCGGGTCGCGGACGAAAGAAGAAGGAAAGGAAACGCGGCAAGAACAATCGACCGCGGGAATACTAAGGTGCGTTCGATTAGTAGATGCGTATAGTTAAACTATCGCACCGCCGGACGAACCGAATGATCGACTCAAGTATGTGCTAGGCCGATCAGACGGTAAGTCGCGGCTAAGGCGATAAGGATCCACCGAACGTGTCTGACGATCGGCCAAAGTATAGGCTAGGCCGGTCCGATCGCGAGCCTTGGTTGGATTTATAATAAAGGTCGCCGGCCATGGAATTGAGATTAGGCCGGCGATGATGCGCGATGAGTTCGTATGGATGTAGGCCGGATCCGGTTGGTGCGACGGTTGAGCGGCTTGGGAGACAGAACGGATCTCGCCAAGACTCGGCCTATCTAAGGCTGACCCATGATCCGGAATAGAATAGTTTACCGTGAGTTATAGTCGGGTCGAGAATCATAAGCATGAAATGCATACATGTGCATAAATAATACTGAGCCAAAATAGCGAGTACTTATGATGTTGGTTTACAGGAAACGATGAACGCGGAAAGGAAAGAGGATAGGCGCGCAGACCGTTTAGCCAAGGATGATGGGTGGTGTGATAGAACAGATAATTAGGATCATGAGAACTTATAATAGCTTATATGCAAACTCTTAAGTTGTATTGAATCTTTTATTATATCAATAAAATATCTGTTCTCTTACTTGTATATTACATATTGACTCTAATTTAGTGAATCTCAGAATACACATATCGAATATGACTTAAACAAAGGACTTGATCCTAAAATTGGACTGATGGGGTCGGAGCCGTATAGCGGTTCGACCGGGAACAACCTCCACGGGCTTAGAGTCTGGGATAGGGGGTTTCAAGTTGGTATCAGAGCATGCTTGCTCCTAGGACGGTTTTGTTGGGTTTTGGGTACACCACTCATCGGCTAAAGGGTCTCGCGCTGGGATGTTGCTTAGGCTTGTCTAGAAATCTTGGTAATAGTTAGGATGAACTAACTAAACGATTTCTGCAAATGGGTAAAAGCAACAAGACGGTGAAAAGTAAAAAGAATAAGGAGACGGCCGAAACAAGTCAGGCCAATGTGGCGGAACAGCCTGCTGTCAACCCCACCGGACCTGAGGCTGGGGAAAGAGAGAAGAACAACGAGAAAAGGCCGATGGTTGACCAGGATGGTCATGAGACGATGAATCGTGAAGATTTTGCCGAGACGTCGGATAAAGGTGCTGGGAATAAAGAAGGTGCGGCGGCTGGAATGGGAAACCAGACCGCAGTACCTACGCTTGCGGAGATGTGGCAAACACTCCAGCTTATAATGACGCAACTGACGGTCCTGAGTCAGGCTGCAGCACCAGCGGGAAACCTGTCCGATGGGCAATCCACAAGGATCCGTACGGCCATTCCAATCGTAGCAGAGAAGGAAGGCATGGCTGCGGAGGTGGTGGAACTCGACTCATCACCGACTAAGCCAACAAAGAAGGTGGACTATTTGGTCGTGTTGGATCACGTGGCGAGGCTTGGAACTAGGCAATTCCGGGGTAGTTCTGACCCGATTGAGGCGGATGAGTGGAGAAACCGCCTAATCCGAAATTTTCGATCCACAAGATGCGGAAGATTACAAGAAGGACATTGCGGTCCATTTTCTTGAAGGAGATGCGCACAATTGGTGGGTATCAGTGGAACTCGACTCATCACCGACTAAGCCAACAAAGAAGGTGGACTATTTGGTCGTGTTGGATCACGTGGCCAGGCTTGGAACTAGGCAATTCCGGGGTAGTTCTGACCCGATTGAGGCGGATGAGTGGAGAAACCGCCTAATCTGAAATTTTCGATCCACAAGATGCCCGGAAGATTACAAGAAGGACATTGCGGTCCATTTTCTTGAAGGAGATGCGCACAATTGGTGGGTATCAGTGGAAAAACGCTCGGGAGGAATTGATACTCTGCCGAGTTCGAGGAGGAGTTCAACCAAAAGTACTTTCCTTCGGAAACTTGGGATAGACTCGAACAGCAATTCCTGGAATTAACACAAAGAAATCGGACTGTCCGGGAGTACGAGGTGGAATTCAACCGTCTGTGACGGTGTGTTGGAGGGGAATTGGTGAAGGAGGATACACCGATCCGGCGTTTTCTCCGCGGCTTAAGAGGAGATCTCCGAACCCATTGCTCCTCACGCACCTTCAGATCGGTTGCAGAATTAGTGGAACGGGCTGCGGCTGTTGAGTCCAGCATTGAAGAGGAAAATAAGAAAAGAGCCCCGACACGTCCCAACCTGGCGAGTAAGATCGTGGATAACAGGAAACGGAAATGGGATCAGGTCGGTGAAGGCGGTCAATCCTCAGCTAAACAAAGGGAATGTGCGACTTGCGGAAAAAAGCACGGGGGTACATGCTGAAAAATGGTTGGAGCATGTGCCAAGTGCGGAAGCAAGGACCACACGGTTCAAAACTGTCCGCGGATTGAGCAAGGGCAGCTCAAGGTTAAAAATGAGGAAAGATCCTGTTTTTTTTTCGGAAAGGCCGTACATTTCAAGAAGGAATGTCCTAAGCTGCAAGCTGAAATATGGATGGAACAAAAGGGAAACCGTAGCGGGGACACACAGCAAGCTAGGAGACAGGCTGTGGCACCCCGGGTGTACGAGTTGTCCAAGGAAATTGATGAGGCCGGAAGTTACAATGAGATCACTGGTAAGTTTCCTAGCCTATTCAATAATTTAAATTTCGAGCATGACATTGCATCGGGGTAGAAAGGATAGGGAACTTAGCATTTAGGAAAAATGTGTAGGGATCCTATAGATAGGCGGTGTGTCAACACACGTCTTATTTGATACCGGAGCTACACATAGTTTTGTGAGCCCGGAAATGATAGGAAAAGGCAGGTTTTGTAGAGAAGCTTGGAAAGACTATGGGATAGTCAATGCTGCAGGTGGTCAGGTCATGTTCTCGCAGGAAACAGTCCATGACATCTCGGTAATGATCGGGGGTGTGAACCTACCGGCGGACCTGGTCATAGTCCGACTCAAGCCTCACGAAGTGATATTGGGATTGGACTGGCTGGGAAAACATAAAGCAACGCTAGACTGTTGCCGGGGACGGGTGCGGTTCGAGCGGGATGCTGGAAAGTTGGAGTTTCAAGGAATTCGACCAACTTCAGGGAGTTTGATTGTCTCAGCAATCCAAGCAAAAAGGATGTTAGAGAAGGGTTGTGAGGCTTACTTGGCCACAATCACGTCGGCCGAAGTGGACAAGGGTGCCGAGATCAAGGAAATCCCGGTAGTAAATGAATTCGCAGATGTGTTCTAGGCCTTAACAGGTTTACCACCTGACCGGTCGGATCCATTTACGATAGAACTTGAACCGGGAACGACCCCACTCTCGAAGGCGCCTTACCGGATGGCTCCGGCAGAGATGGCCGAGCTTAAGAAACAGTTGGAAGAGCTATTGGAAAAGGGATTTATCAGGCCAAGTAGTTCACCATAGGGAGCACCGGTTCTATTTGTTAAGAAGAAAGACGAAAGCTTTAGGCTGTGCATCGACTACCGAGGGCTTAACCGAGTAACTGTTAAGAACAAGTACCCATTGCCTCGGATAGACGAGTTGTTAGATCAGTTGAAAGGGGTGACCGTGTTCTCAAAGGTGGATTTAGCTTCGGGATATCATCAGATTCCCATAGAGCCTTGGGATGTGCGGAAGACGGCCTTCCGGACTAGGTATGGCCACTTTGAATTTGTGGTTATGCCATTCGGATTGACGAACGCACCAGCAGCCTTCATGAAGATGATGAACGGGATTTTCCGTGATTGTCAGGACGAGTTTGTTATCATTTTCATCGATGACATTCTTGTTTATTCAAAAGACCGGGATGCGCATCAAGGTCATTTGAGGGCGGTGTTGCAGCGATTAAGGGGTCAAAAGCTATATGCAAAATTGAGCAAGTGTAGCTTTTGGCAAAGGAGTATTGGGTTCCTAGGACATATTGTCTCAGACCAAGGTGTATCGGTGGATCCGGAGAAGATCAAAACCATTGAAGAATGGCCAAGACCCAAGAACGCCTCGGAAATAAGGAGTTTTCTCGGTTTGGCGGGATATTATAGGAAGTTTGTGAATGGATTCTCGAGTTTAGCCTAGTCATTGACGTGGTTGACCGGGAAGGATGTGAAATTCACGTGGACGGAGGAGTGTGAAAAGATTTTCGCCGGGCTGAAGGAGAAATTAACAAGCGCACCGGTCCTAGCCTTACCGGAAACAGACGAACCATATGTGGTGTGGATGAATCTATAAATGGGCTGGGATGTGTCCTTGTGCAAAAAGGCAAGGTGATCGCCTATGCATCAAGGAAGTTACGGAAACATGAAGGGAATTATCCATCCCATGACTTGGAAATGGCGGCAGTAGTCTTTGCACTTAAGATATGGTGATCTTACCTCTATGGAGCCAAAGTGCAAATCTACACCGACCATAAGAGTCTGAAGTACATCTTCACACAGCCTTAATTAAACCTAAGGCAAAGGCGGTGGATGGAACTTGTGGCGGATTACGACTTGGATATAGCTTACCATCCTGGTAAAGCTAACTTAGTCGTGGATGCTCTAAGCAGAAGACGGTCCAAAGTGGCTGCGGGAAAAGAAGCGGAGATGCTAGTAAACATGATTGGGACATTGCGCCGTAATGCCTTGTCCACCAAACCGGAACCGTTGGGCTTAGGGGCGGCAGATCAAGCTGACCTGCTTACCCGGATTCGGATTGCACAAAGAAAAGATGAGGTCTTGTGTAAGGCTGTGCAGAACGGGAAGACGGAGTACCAAACCTCAAACAATGGTACGATTGTGGTTAATGGCCGAGTATGTGTTCAAGAGGTGAAGGAGTTAAAGGAAGAAATCCTTACGAAGGCGCATCAGTTTAAGTTCTCGATTCATCCTGGACTTAACAAGATGTACCAGGATCTGATACGGTATTATCATTGGGTTGGGATGAAAAGGGACGTGGCTGAGTGAGTGGCAAGATGTCCTACTTGTCAACTAGTAAAGGCGGAACATCAAGTCCCGAGTGGGTTGCTACAGAGTTTACTTATTCCGGAGTGGAAATAGGACCATGTAACGATGGATTTCGTGACTGGTTTTCCCCGAACAAGGACCGGACGTGATGCGGTCTGGGTTGTGGTGGATCGATTAGGGACAAGAGTGAAGATGAGTACGGCTTACCATCCGCAGACAGACGGTCAGTCAGAACGGACCATACAAATCCTCGAATACATGTTACGGGCTTGCGTTCTGGATTGGGGCGGGTCATGAGAGAAGTATTTACCCTTAGCCGAATTCGCCTACAACAACAGTTTCCAAGCCAACAACAGTTTATATGGACGGCCGTGCCGAACACCACTTTGTTGGACCCAAGTGGGAGAACGGAGTGCAATTGGACCGGCTATTGTGGAGGAAACCACGGAAAGAATCAAGTTCCTAAAGATAAAAATGAAGGAAGCCCAAGACAGACAGAAAAGCTATGCGGACAAGCGTCGGAAAGACCTTGAGTTCGCGGTGGGCGATCTGGTATATCTTAAGATGATAACATTCAAAGGAAGGGCTCAGACTTCCAAGAGAGGGAAGCTTGATCCGAGGTACATAGGAGCATTCCGAATTGTGGAAAGGGTTGGGGCAGTCGCATACAAGTTGGATATACCACCGGCGATGGAAGCATTTCACAATGTTTTCCATGTATCCCAACTAAGGAAGTGCTTAACAAATCAAGATAAAGTTCTGACCGAGATTCCTTTGGACCTTAAAGGGAATCTGACCGTGGAAATAAGACCAGTCCGAATCATTGACAAGATGGAAAAAGCAACAAGGAAAAAGATGATTCCGATGGTCAAAGTCATTTGGAAAAGTAACAGAGTGGAAGAAGAAACTTGGGAAACAGAGTATCAGATGAGGGCTGATTATTCCGAGTGGTTCGAGGAATGGAACAAGGTTCTACCCCTTAGTCCGGATCCGGGGACGAATCCCATTCAAGTGGGGGAGACTTGTAACGTCCCTGATCCGCAATAGTGTCGCCGGGACGGACCATGGCCGTGAAGCGGGAAACAATGGCCGAAAGTTTAAGGAAAACATGAGCCATGGTCCAGAAAGACGGGTTAAGTTCGTTAACGTGGGACTTAGCCAGGAAAAAGAGAGGAAGATAGCTCAACGAGTAGGATTGAGCTAAGACGAGCTGGAAGGG
Organism: Eutrema salsugineum; assembly: GCF_000478725.1. Classification (NCBI taxonomy): domain Eukaryota; kingdom Viridiplantae; phylum Streptophyta; class Magnoliopsida; order Brassicales; family Brassicaceae; genus Eutrema; species Eutrema salsugineum. The sequence continues at coordinate 14,078,299 of NW_006256829.1, forward strand.
GTAAGCTAAGCTAGCTGGATCAGCTGCCGGGAAGCTCAGCTCAGCTGGGAAGAGTGTAATACAGTTGGTCCAGCTGAGTGGTAAGTGAGCTGGCTGGACTTGGGCGGTTATGGCCGAAGGGTTGCAAAGCCTATGCGTCCAATCAATGCACCCGTTCGGCCAAAGTGGTTACCGCAAGGGAAAGTCTATAAATAGACCCCTTGGGCCATATTTTCGGACACGCACAAACAGGGAGAGAAACTCTGCCCAAATTTCTACCAAACCGTGAGACTAAGGCAATCCGAGAAAGGGAAATAACTTGACCGGCGGTGAGGAAACCGACCGGAGCGGCTGGTGCGGGTCGCGGACGAAAGAAGAAGGAAAGGAAACGCGGCAAGAACAATCGACCGCGGGAATACTAAGGTGCGTTCGATTAGTAGATGTGTATGGTTAAACTATCGCACCGCCGGACGAACCGAATGATCGACCAAAGTATGGGCTAGGCCGATCAGACGGTAAGTCGCGGCTGAGGCGATAAGGATCCACCGAACCTGTCTGACGATCAGCCAAAGTATGGGATAGGCTGGTCCGATCGCGAGCCTCGGTTGGATTTATAATAGAAGTCGCCAGCTATGGAATTGAGATTGGGCCGGCGATGATGCGCGATGAGTCGTATGGATGTAGGCTCAATCCGGTTGGTGCGACGGTTGAGCAGCTTGGGAGACAGAACGGATCTCGCCAAGACTCGGCCTGTCTAAGGCTGACCCATGATCCGGAATAGAATAGTTTACCGTGGGTTATAGTCGGGGTCGGGAATCATAAGCATGAAATGCATACATGTGCATAAATAATACTTAGCCAAAATAGCGAGTACTTATGATGTTGGTTTACAGGAAACGATGAACGCGGAAAGGAAAGAGGATAGGTGCACAGACCGTTTAGCCAAGGATGATGGGTGGTGTGATAGAATAGATAGTTAGGATCATGAGAACTTATAATAGCTTATATGCAAACTCTTAAGTTGTATTGAATCCTTTATTATATCAATAAAATATCTGTTCTCTTACTTGTATATTACATATTGAATCTAACTTAGTGAATCTCAGAATACACATACTGAATATGACTTAAACAATGGACTTGACCCTAAAATTGGACTGATGGGGTCGGAGCAGTATAGTGGTTCGACCGGGAACAGCCTCCACGGGCTTGGAGTCCGGGATAGGGTGTTTCAAAGGATCCAACACTTCTCCTTAGTGTGGCCCTTCTTCTTGCAGTGCTCACAGTAGGAAATCTTCCTATCTTCCTGCTTGTAGACACCTTCATTTGTTGTGAGGAGCTTGCTTTTTTCACCAAACAAACCAAATGTGCCTTGCTCCTTTTGGATCCGAGCACATACATCATCAAGACTTGGAAGTTAGTCTTCTCTGAGTATGTGCTTAATGAGATCGTTGAAAACAGGGTTGAGTGTGAGTAGGAGACCGAACACCTTGTCTTGCTCACGCCTTTCATTCAGAATAGCCAGATCGAGAGTGGCCGGCCTTAGCATTTCAAGTTAAGCCCATAAAGACCTAAACTTTCCAAAATGCTTCGTGAACTCCAAATCTTCCTGGCTAAAGGCATTGATGGGCTTCTTAACTTTGAAGACTAGGTTAAGATTGAAGAAATTTGCGGTCTCCACAGATCCTTTGCGGTCTCCACATATCCTTTGCGGTCTCTTAGTAGGAGTAGGGTTCGAGTATGGCCGGTTCAAGTGAGTTTTGAATGAGACCAAGAACAGTTTGATCTTCTTGGAACCACTTCACCTCTTCAGGAGTGGCTTCTTCTTCCTTCTTGGAATCTTTGGCAGCTTCTGTGGAGGCTTCTTTAGTCGCTTTAGTCGGCGCTTTATCCTCCAAGACATGACTCCAAAGGCCACAGCCACATAAGGCCGTTTTTGTGGTTCTAGACCACAAGAGTTAGTTTTCTCCTCACAGAGTGACTGGAATAACAATCGATTTGGTGTTTTTCATGGTGAAATTTTCTGGAAGTGAAGAGAAAAAGTGAAGGACTGATGGGTAAAGCTCTTAACCGGAGGGTAAGAACTCGGAACAGAGAAATGAAAAACAGAGAGAATGCAAGTGATTCTTGAGAATATTAAGAGAGATTAAGGAGTATGACGAGAATGAGATTAAGTGAAAGAAGCCAGAGATCTACGCTCTGATACCATGTAAGAATTTATAGTAATTAACGAGAAATTATGAAGAAGAGTCTGTGGAACATAACGAAGTAAAGGGAGAGGCAAAAGAGAGAAAGAATCTCCATTAATGTATATTGTCATAGGTTCTCTTACAGCTGTTATATAGACAAACAAAATGACTTAAAACCCTAGTTCTATATGACCGTTACAAGATAAAGACAAGGGAAATAGATCCCAAGATGAAAAGTGACAGGTCTGCGCATAAATCATAGAGAAAACCATGGAAGTATAGGGCTGTTTTTACTGTTTGTCTTCCCAAAAGGGCCCTAAGGCAATTTTTATTTTCAAAATTGCCATTATCGAAGTAAAATAACTAAAAATTTCTGATTAAATCCGATTTGGTAAACCAATTACACAAAATTATAAACCAAAGTCCAATATCATAAACCGAAGTAAAACCAAATGTATAATTTATCGACACCCTAACATTTAAATTAAAAATTAAATTTGGGATCCACATCTGGACGTAGTCCATCTAGCATCTCCGGCAATCCATCTCCGATTAACCATCCGATTGACCGTTGTAATGACGCAGAAAGTAAAAAAATCGTTAAGGCGCAACAACACTGTGCCTCTGGTGTTGAGGCGAGTGCTCCGGAGTAACTCGAAGACAGCTCCGACGGACCACTCGCCCATACCGCCCATGCCACCGCGACGGAGTGACCGGGTTGAACATCCCATTCACGCGAGTCGTCTCAATCCACGCCGGCGGTGTAGATCCAAAGTACAATTTGCTCCTCTTCTTCTAGAATGGCCTGCTCAGAATTCTAAAAGTAAGTTACGTTTATGAACTTCGACCTTGTCTTAATTGTACTGGCGGTTTGTAACTCAAATTAAGATTGAAACGGGGCGCCTGATTGGCCTGATATATTTATTAGCGGTTATGAACTCTAGTACTTATGTCTATATATTGAATTCAAACGGTTGGATTACTCTTATATCATCTAGAAACAGTTACAAAAGTTTATATAGGAATCCATACGAATAGGGTAGTTTTTCCAGATCTCTGTTCTCTCTTTCGAACTCCTTCGAACTCTTTTCCCTCAAACTTTTTTCCTGGTTTGCATTTAACTATTTATCCAGAATATTATATCTTTCCTGCATTTCGGAATTGTTGTTTTGGTTCAAATACAGGAATGGAAGACGGAGAACCTTCGAATACAGGCATGGAAGATGGAGAATCTTCAAACAATATTTCGGAAAAACTACCAAAAAGGGTCCTCGGCGATGGTTGCTATCCCGTTGGTGCTCGGTTGAACATATATTCAAAGGCCAATGTCATTGGCCTCCTTGTCGAGGTGTTAAAGGATACTGAAGATCTTGAGAAGCTACTTCATTCCCAGTTTGGAAAGTTATTCCATCTACCTGTTGCAAGATGTTGCAACAGCGCCAAACTAGTCCATGCCCTTCTATCACGACAACTTGTGACCACGAAGAAACACGAGATTTGGTTCCTCTTTTGTGGACAGCCTCTGAGATATTCGATACGGAAGTTTAAGGAAATCACTGGATTGAATTGCAATCCCAAACCTGATAGCACAGAAGAAGATGTCGGAAAGATAGGAATCTGGAAAGACCTGTTCGGAAGAGTGAAGGCTATGAACGTGTTTGATGTGCTTGAAATGCTAAAGGACCCGGATCTAATCCGATGGAAACGGCTTCCATTGGCCCTAATCGTTCTTGTCGACGGTGTTCTGTTTTGCAATAACAAAAATCTGGCCCTCACCGAGAAATACGTTGAGATGTTGACTGACTTGGATAGGTTCATGCTGTATCCATGGGGGAGGGTATCCTTTAACAAAACAGTATCTCGTTTCAAGCTCCGAAGGCAATCACGGATGCCGAGAAAAGGGAGAATCATGTAACACGATTGTGCCGTCAACTTAAACAGAAAACCAGTGCATGCTATGGATTCCCTCTATCACTACAACTCATGGCCCTCCAATCTATACCAATGTTGGTTTCCAAAATTCCTCAACCTGATAACTTGAAGACATTCGTTGAAGATCCCGAAGGTGTCAAAACGTTATCACAGTATTGCATCTTGGGGACATACTTGCCGTGGAATCCGACTCTCTGGTAAATTATTTGTAGTCTTATATTTAGTACTATTTGTAGTCTTATTTTGTAGTACTTGTCTTAAAAGATAAGTGCTCTGTCATTTTGGTTGGTAATTTTGCAAATGTTTTTTTTTGTCTTAGTTGTCTGTCAAACAGATGGTAGTGGATGATGGTGACAATGACCAACAGAATGATTTGCGTTGGGGAGATGAGGTAGAGGATGCCGAAGTTGCATTCATGCAGGAACTCATGGCCGAGGGGTACAAATTCACACCTTCGGATTTTGCAGTGGGACCGACACCTATCATGGATATTAGTGATGCAGAGGACGAGGTTACCAATAAACAGGAACCTGAGCCATCCACCCGACCGAAGAAGAAACTGAAAACTCATCAAACTAAAAAACGTAAGATGCAGAGGAAGAGAGGCAGGGGCAAGAACTCTTCTAATCTATCAGAAGATGAAACCCCTGAAAGTGGACAGATTAAAGATCTTAAAAGATGGATTAAGTCATAATAATTTGCTCCTTCGTAAGATTAAGACAGAGTTGGACAAGAGATTGGGCATATACCAACAGGACGAAGAAGATGACTATGTACACCAGTCAAAAGAAGATGAGGAACAGGATGACGAAGGATAGAATCCAAAAAAAGATGGTCAAAAATCGGATGAAGATGAAGCCGAAGATGGAGGTGAAGAAGGAGGTTATGATGGTGCACAGTCTAGCGTACGCCATGATGATGGTGTACACCCCGAAGATGGTGTACACGAGAAAGAAAGAGATGATGAAGAAGGGACCTCTACTTACTACGGCGGCGACATTATTCTCCCAGGGACCATGCGTACTTGAAGACTCCAGAAGCTCCGACGAAGAACCCTGAACCTGAACAAGCCAATTCAGGAACAACTCGTCCACCTCCTTACTTCGTTAATCTGGATGAAGATCCACCTTCTGGCCTCAACGAGGTGAGCTAATTGTTTAGTCAGCAGCTGACTCTATTAAGTTTCATAACGTGTGTGTATTGTGCTATGTTTTTTATGACTTATTCAGGTGGATGGTGGTAGAACAAATTTGGTGTCAGGCACCTTAGTGGTCTACAAACCTCAGACTCCTCACCCATTGAGCTACGCATATAAGAAAAATGAAGTGCAGACAGATGCGCAGGATGCACAGGTCAGACATTAAAGTTGTTCATATGATATGCATGTGTATACAGTAGTGTTTAGGTATACGCTAGGTATACGATTGATATGTTATACGCTCTATTGTTACGGTGGTGTGTAGGCTGTGGCTAATGAGGACGACTCAAATGCGGGGAAAGATTACCATACTGCACCTGAGGATGCAAGTGATGCTTCGCAGAAGACCCCTTGTACTCCAAAACCCTCACAAGAAGTTGAGGGATCGTCTGGTGTAAAGAGAAAAAGTGGAGGAACAGGAAGAGGAGGAAGAGGTAGAGGAACAGGAAGAGGCGGAAGAGCTAGAGGAAAACGCGCACGCGTACGGTCGGACAAGATTCGAGATATTTACACAGCAGATTCAAAGGTGAAAGCTCTATTTGTATCCAGATCGAAAGCTGCGTACAAACCACTCGAAACAGTGGAACAAGACCACTTCAAGGCATTCCAGGAGTTATTATCGCGTGAAAGAAACATGTAAGTTATATCGTATCGAAAGCAATTTATCCTTAAACTTTCATTGTTATCAATTACCAATTGCTCTCATTACAGCGACTTTTGCATTGTCACTGGTCATACTGTCAACAATCAATTCTTCCTACAAATTGCGAAGCCTACTGAGTGGGTTAAAACGATGGTAAGTATATAGTTAGTACTTACTCAATCTTTAATTATCTGTAATATATGTTATTTATGTTTTGTTATTCGTCAGCACATGCAAGTCATAATGGCCATGCTTTGGAGACGTAGAGGTGAAATATACTTGAAAGACAGGGTAGCATTTGTAGACACCTTGTTCATATCCATCATCGGCAACTACTACAACGATTTCATATCTGGAGACAAAAATTAGTATGACTGGGGGAAAACCATTCAGGGCATTGTATTGGGAAAACCTGCAAAGTGGGCTAATCAGTGGCACAGGCAAATGTTTCTACGGTTTGTGGACGTTGTATACGTCCCGATGAACTGGGGGTCTGAGCATTGGGTGGGCCTTGTAATTGACTTTAAAATGGGCAACATAAAGATTTTGGACTCATTCATCAGACATAATGATGAAGCGGCTGTGGAGCAGTATATGGCACCCGTGTGTCAAAGTATGCCATTTATATTGAAGCGTTATTTGGATAGCAAATTAACGGAAGGCCTACGCACCACCCCTTACACATGGAGTCGTTTGGGGGGCATATATCAGAACAAAAGATCCGGTGACTGTGGGCCATGTGCGGCCAAATTCTTAGAGATGCATGCTGCAGGGCTTGGAGTGGAGGATATGGGTTTGATAACGGACGATGACGTTGACAGGTTAAGGGAGAAATACGCCATGGACTCATACGAAGAGTTTGTCGGGAATCCGGCTGTTGCCAACGCTTAGGACGAATGGTGAAGTTTAATGTTGAACTTGACAATTTATGAAAGTTTTATTTGTTGGATTATATGTTTGATAATGTTTAGGATGTGAGTATATTTCATAATTTATATGCTTATAATTTACTTTACTTTACTATCTATTAATTGGTGTGTCTATTCGTAGTTCGTGGAATAATTTCGTATCCGTACACCAATATGCGTTTAGTTGTACACCAATATGCATCAAATAGGAGTACATCAAGAAAAAAATGTTTATACTTTACTTTATTTTAGTATTTATTAATTGGTGTGTGAATATTTTGTTCCCGGCTTAATATGTATCTGTACACCAATATCCATTTAGGTGTACATCAAATGGGTGTACAACAAGGAAATTTTTGGTTTATCCACTAATTTTACAAACTCATTTACAATCTTAACGGTAACCGCATTTAATGTATACGCTCATTTAGTGGGATTTTTTAATTATTATATATATGCAACATAAACAACCGTTATCCTCACAAATCCTAAACCGCAGTTATTCCATCTCCATAAACAACCGTTTTCATCACAATTCAACCTCACAAATTAACTATGGCACCAAAGAGAGGGCGATATGATGCGGATATCCGTGATTGTCAATCCCCTCTGATGGCGCTTCCCGACGAACTATTGGAGAAGGTTCTCGCATACAGTTTCAACTCCGTCCAACAAATTTTCACACTGAAGCAAGTTTGCAAACGGTTCCAGGCCTGCACTTTAACCAAAAATTTTCTAGCATCGGTTGATCCCGTGGAATTGGAGATGCCTATTCCCGAAGATTTCGATATGCCTTTTATCGCGTTTTGGGAATTTCCCAACTTGTTGAGGAGGATGTATGACGCACGCAATCCGGGTTTGCTGTTCATGAAGGGGATGCAAGACTACTTCTGCCGTGGAGACAAATGTGGCATAAAACTCATCAAGGAATCTGCAGATATGGGATACGAAACAGGTATTTACATGTATAGCATGTATATGAAAGCAGTAGTAACGTTTGGGTGATACACTTTTGTTTTGAACATCACCTGAAAAAAATCAGTGTTATTAGTAATTGAAATCTTTATTGACTAAATCCAAAACCCTAAAAATACAGCAATTTAAGAGAGCAATGATATGCTTCATTCCTTACCCTAGGTGGCACGAAAGGGTAGTCAATTGGAAAGTGAATGTCTAGTTTGAAAACACCATTCTCATAGGGTGAACCTTTAGGGCCCGTTATGATAGCTTCCCAGTGATACAAGTCCTCACCCACAGGTCCTAATGAAATCGGCAAACACTAATTAGGTAGACGATGTAAAAGACCGATCCTCAAATACTAAAACTAAACTAAACCCCTATTTTCAAATGAACCATCAAATACCTGTACTGAAACATGGACTGTTTTTCCTCTCCAATTCCTTCAATTGCAATGAGATCACTTTGGCAGAGTACATTTTTTGAAACTATTAATTTTCTGGGTAATTAACTTTTGCTGTAATAAACTTTTTCTGTCTCCGGAAACTTGTTTCACTGAAGAAGGCAGGGGACAGTTTTTATAGAGGACGACAGGAAAAACATTATAAAGTAAACAAGGGAAACGAGTCGGTCAAACGGTGCAACGAGTTTCAAAAAAGGTACTTAATTAGTTTTTGTCGTTTCCAATTAGATTTTTTTGGTTCGCGTTTATTCCTCATGTTTTCATTATAGCGATTTTCAAAAACGTAATGACTTGATTTTTGAAAAAAACCGTTTATTCGTGCTGTCCTGTCCTACAATGTCAATCCGAAAAAACGATCATTGTCCGTTTTCTAGATAATGTTTTCTTTCTCTGCTATAGAACCATGTCTTTGATAATTTTTTTTACCATGTCTTTGATAATTATTTTGATTCCCTTAATAAGATAAACCCTAAACCCTACATCGTAAACCCTAAGCCCTAAACCCTAAACCCTAAACATAACCCATAACGTGCATACACCTAAATTTATATGCGTCACCATATAAATGTAAACTTATACATAAGCCATAATGCGAATACACCATATGATGTAAACTGATTGATGTTGTCCAAAAACTGTGTCCACAAACTGTGTCCCTGTACACAAACTGTGTCCACCGTCACATGTGTACACAAACTGTGTACACCCTGTCCACTAAACCCATAACGTGCATACACCTAAATTTATATGCGTCACCATATAAATGTAAATTTATACATAAGCCATAATGCGAATACACCATATGATGTAAACTGATTGATGTTGTCCACCATCACAGTGTACAGAAACTGTGTCTACCGACACAGGTGTACACAAATTGTGTACATGTCCACTAAACATCATAAATTTCATAACAAATATAACATAGTTCATGCCTTTCCAAGTTTAAATATAGGGAAACATAGTGTACGCTAGAAACAAACCCGAAAAACAAAGCGAAATCACAGTGTACACAAACTGTGTCCACCGTCAAGGGTGTACACAAACTGACTGTGTACACCCTGTCCAGTAAACATCATAAATTTCATAACAAATATAACTTATTTCATAACAAATATAACATAACAAATATAACAAATATAAATTTCATAATAAAATTGAGAACAAATATAAGTTTCCCTTTCCAAGTTTAAATATAGGGAAACATAGTGTACGCTAGAAACAAACCCGAAAAACAAAGCGAGATCCCCATAAAAAAAACAACAAGAGACACACAAAAAAAAATGTGGCTCGCTCTTTCCTACACACAACAAAAGACACACAAAAGCCACACCCGGTCAACCCAATGGTTCCTTGCATTTTTCCCGGTTATGGCCGGCATTTCCACATTTCGCAACCTTCAACAGCGTATATCACTAATCAGTAATCAGTAATCAGTATGACTGGGAAAAAAATAATTGTTTAGTGTACACTAACCTGAGGATACTCTCCTGCTGAAAGTTTTCTCTTCGTCGTAGGCCTTCCTGATGGACGTTTTGACTTAGGTGGCATAATATTAAGGTCACGCACCTCTGCTGGGATACGAATGTCGTCAGGGTCGGGCACTGGTAGGATTTTGCCACAAACTGTTGCACTCCAAATTGATTTCTTAAGAATTGGATCAACCAAACTGCTGTACTCCACTTGCCGAAGCCTAGCCGCGGCCATTGCATGTCGGCAAGGGTATTTCAATGTCTGAAACTCTAGACATGAGCATGTTTTGTTTAGGAGATCAACAAGCCTCCGTACACCGAACTCAGAACTCACTTCAACCTCCCACAAAGAAATGCCTTGAACCGATAGTGCAGCAGCTTTTTGCTGCTGCAGGTTCATTAACTTGTCAACCTCTTCTATAATGTCACCATCCATCTTTTGAATTTTCTCTCTTCTGCATTCAAGCCACCTACTTAACATTCGCCTGATAAATTCTAGCATTGCAACGATTGGATTGTCTCTTGCAGCGAATAGTGCATTGTTCAGAGACTCTGCAATGTTACTGGATGTCATATTATACCTCTGACCAGAAAAGTGTGATCTAGTCCACAGCGCAAGAGGGAATTTTTCCATGTACTCCCAACAACGATAATCCACATCCTTCAGCCTTGCGTATAGTTTCTTGAAATCAGAAACTGTGAACGCTTCTCCAGCCTTTCCGACCAACCCTTTCTGACCGGAACCTTTGTATTTACCGTGAACATTTCTCTGGATATGGACAAGACATGCACCGTGGTGTGACTGTGGATACCATTTCTTTTTAGCTTTGGCAATTCCACCGTGCCTATCCGAGATAATAGTAAGATCAGAGGAATCTGGAATTATTTCTAACAACTTCTCAAAGAACCACCTCCACGTCTTGTCAGACTCTGCATCGACAACGGCGAACGCTATTGGAAATACCTGGTAATTAGAATCTTGTCCACTGGCCGTTAATAGGCAACCCTTATACTTACCAGTCAGGTGAGTCCCATCAACAACAACTACTTGTTTCAAATGTTTCTATCCAGATATACACGCAGCCAATGCCATAAATACAGACTTAAACTTGGTTATACATTTTCCATCTTTTTCATCTCTCTCGCTCTCGGTTGACAAATGCGTTATGGTGCCGGGGTTAGCATACTTGAGCACATGGAGGTAAATCGGTAATAATTTGAAAGAAGTCTCCTCTGTTCCGTGAGCAGAGTATATAGCCAGCTCCTTAGCTTTCCAGCATTTCCAGTACGAGGCTGTAATATTATATTCGGAGAGAACAATCGCAGGTAGCTGACTCGCACGTGGCCCAACTATTGCATTCTCATACTTAGACTTCAGCAGAGCCGACTTTAGAAGTAGCATGTTTAGAAAATTTCTTTCTTGTATCCGGATGGCATGTATGCTTCAAACACGCCTTCCTCACCTCATACAATGCAGACTCGCCAACTTGACACCCCAACACTCTCCAATCACATATCTTTGATGGACATTCGGCGACTGTGTACTTCTTCGTATGCTTTTTGAATTCGAACGTCACTATATTCTTCAGCGCATTGATGGCCAACGTGATTTTAAAGTGTTCCTTGTTCCTGAACTTTTTCCCAACCCATATCTCTCCATCTTCATTTGACAAATCAAGTTCATCGAAATCCCCTCCCATTTCATCAGAGACTGGTGCCACATCCGGAAATCCATATAGTTCTGTACGTTTAATCGCTTTCTTCAGCTATGCACCGCCATTCTGACGCCCCCAACTGACATCACCTGTCGGAGTCTGCACAAAATCATCATCATCTCCATGGGGAGCCACAACATTCTCACATACAGTCCTCTTTCTTCCAGGAAAATGAATAGGACTCTTTGTTAAGACAATGGAGTTGTCCATATGGTTTGAATCACTCGGCTCACTTCCGCGAGTACTTCCACAACCCCCTGAACTACCAGAGTCATCCTTATCCTCATCAAATCCAGGTTTAGAATGGAAACCCTTACCATCTGCTAGTACGTAATCATTCCACCAGTCAAAATCATAATCCGGATCATAATCATCATCAGAGCCGTGTGCGTCATCATCAACATCATCGGCTTCCTTCTCTTCCGAATCTCTCGCTTCGTCTGATTCCTGGGACATTTTTAATTCCAACTCAGGGTGGTCAACAGAGACAGCGTGACTTGGAACATCAGGTTTTACATTAACGGAGGTGTTAGTGCTGGCCTTAGCCTCTACTTTCTCTGATTCCTGGGACATTTTTAATCCCAATGGATGATGGATAACAGAGACAGCTTCAAGTTGTACACCTTTGGAGGTGTTCATTGCGGCCTCTGCCTCTACTTTCTCGGCATGTGCTATCAGCAAACAATCATCGATATCTTCATCATCTGCTTCATCATCGGGTTCACTAGACTCTGCCGAAGAAGAGGCTATGAAGTTTGTTGGCCCTAAGGACTTTCGCTGTTCCCTCGCTATTTGAACTTCAAGACTTTCCTTCCGTTTCAATCTCACCATTTTACCATTTACTGACTCCTTGAATGTGACAAATAAATTCACAGACTTGTCAGACTTATGCAGCGAAAGGAAGAATTTGTACTCTCGAGGAGTAACTATTACACATGGACAACTCCCATCACCATTAAGCTCAGCTAGAACATCATCAAACCAGTAGGAAATCTCCACTGAAACAACTCTCGGGTCTAATCCGAACTCATGCGCAATCAGATTTCTCAAATCATCTGGTCCGGACACATCTTTGCAATTTATGCACCTTCCACGACGAGATATGTCCATTTTGAAATCCCATTCTCCTGTATAGTACCTTATCCACGTTCCCGCCATAACAAGAATGAACGCATCCACTGCAATTCGCGAACACCATATCTAAAAAACTACTGGCAAATAACAGACACCAGTCCGAAAAAAAATTCGAAAATAACAATGACAAATCTATGGGTGTACAATAATAGGATTAAGTAACTAACCGTGGTTGTTGTCCTCTTGATCATCGCATAATTTCCCCTTCAATTTCAACATCTTCTGGAAAGGGAAACTAGGTTTTCTAATTTGGTTAGGGTACTTTGTTTCTTATTTTAACCAAATTTATCTCCATTATCTCTAATTAACCACAATTTTTCCCGTCAAAATTAAAAAGAGAATGGGAAGGGTAGTTTTGCGTGTAATGAGTTGGGTAGTTTTCGGCCCATAACCGAGGCCCAGTAAGGTGGTTTTGGGAATTTCATTCCGAAATTCGAAATCAGGCCCAAAAAACGACCCAATCACGCGCGTGAGTGCTCTCTTCCCGGCTGTTATGCGCGCGGACGTAGACTACGCCTGGAACCCACGATATTTTCTGCGTCTGTCTCTCTCTAAGGAACAGACTGCTCTGTATCTCTCTCTCTCAGAGAGAAGGGTAAGTTTGGCATTATGAAAGTATGTCCCTACCCTGACTAATTAAAACTTAAAACTACCATTTTCTCAAATAAAAACTTAAAAACGTCCTTATTTTCAAAACAACCCTAAATCATATGTGGTTATAAGCTTCTAACCACTTCTCTTTAACTTTGTTATTCTCTCCAACGTTCATATTGACTCAGGAAACTTCTTATTAGGCCTGAGAGCTTCTTGCTAAATCAGACAAAATGCCTTATTATTTTCATACTTAACCATATGTTCGCTTCGTATTGATATTGAGAGATCATACCGAGGCTAACTATGTCTAAGGCTTTTATTGGTCTTCTCAATAAAATTGTCCTTATTCTGATTAGAATATAGAGAAAGTTTTGGTAAGACAATCTATATTGTCTAATCATCTAGACCATATTTTTCAAACATTTTTGGATATAAATGTCAAATTTTATACCATTTTGGGGTTTATACAAGCAATCCAAAAAAATAAATAAAAAATCTGTTAGTTTGTCTGACGCCTGCGGTTGTAGCGGCGACCTGCGACCAAACGCAGAACTGATCTCTCCGACTAATCACATTAATTCAAGCCACAACGCTGAATAAATTCAACGAACAACAATCAGCTGGAAGCCGCAGCCGCAGTTACCTGCGACAGATAAACAAACAGACCCAAAATGTAGATAGAGAAAAACCCAAAAGCTACTAAACATTTAATTTTCTCTTCTAAGGTATGATGAACACATCCCATACTAATTGGATTTGGTTTAGCTTAAAACTTGCTTAAACCCAAAACGAATAAGTAATAACAAGGGTACGGGTCTTTTGAAGTTAGAATTGGGTTTAGATTGATAACGACCACCTCTAAACATAATTTCTAAATATCAAAAGAAAAACCAATGAAACGAAAGAAGCAAGACGACGACTACGACGCCGTAGAGAAGCCCGTCTCTTCCGCCATCGCCACTACCATGAACACTGAAATACTTTTGCAGACATCTCCGAAACTCTCACAGAAGCAAGACTACATCTTCCATGGCGGTAAATAAACGAACCTCAAATCTCTCTAAATTCAACTAATTTTCTAGGTTTTTCTAATTGCTTTGATTTTGTCTGTGGCAGGGAGGCGCCATGTGAGGCCGTACTACTTCGAATTCATCTCTCATGTAAGTAATTTTATCTTCCTTATAGCTCTAAAGTCACAGGGGAGATATTGAAATTTGGTTCGATGCAGGTGAATAAACGCTGGACGGGGAAAACAATTGTGGATTTGTTCGCTGATGAGTTTAAAGGAAGAGCTCGTGAGTATTATGTATGTTCCTGCTCATGATTTTGTATCTGAAAGTGAATTGGTAAATGTGATTATCTTATGATTTAGCTCAAACATTGTTGCCAGGTTGGTGCTGTCAAATGTGGAAGAATTAAAGTCGATGGTGAGATTGTACCAGTTTCATATATTGTGAAATCATCGCAGAAGATTACTCACTTCGTCCACAGGTTGTCTTTAAAGCTAACTTGTTCAGGTCCAAACTTAGAAGTGTAGCTCAGGTTTTGTGATTGCATTGAATGTATATCTAAATTTTAGAAATGTGTGGAAGGTTTCAGGCATGAACCACCGGTGATGACTGATGATGTAGAGATCCTTGTGAAAGAACCTGATGTTGTTACTGTCTGCAAACCAGCTTCTATTCCTGTGAGTATTCCTTTGTATAATTTTCATTTCATGTGGTCTTTGGAGAGGAAACATGTTGTGTGCTCGTTTGCTGGAGAATGTGTGAACTGCGTTTTGCTCCGAATGATTGAATTAGTATATATCAAACGATGTGGATACAAATTTTTAAATTATATACATAACATGCTTAAATGCCTTTGTGGTGTGTGATTGCTATTTTGGTGACAGCGTCGATCTTCTTCTTGTTTTATAGGTGCATCCATGTGGTCAATACCGCAAGAACACGGTTGTTGGAATCCTTGATGCTGAACATGACCTGGGCACTCTATTTCGTATCCAGCACAACATCATTAGACGATGATGCTTAGTCTTAGTTTACCATTTTCCAAAATAATACAATACGAGCTATCCTTGCATCATATTACAGCTATACATCGATTAGACCGTTTGGTTTCTGGATTGCTCATCATAGCAAGAACTGCTGCAAAAGCTGATTTTTTCAGGCAACAGGTACTCGTTCGAATTGATCCCATTTTGCTTGGCTATACCATAACTCATAAGATGCTATTGGCTCTGGTTATAATCAGAATGTCATAGTTAGTAGTCATCTTGGTTGTTTCAGATTGAGGGTGGAATGGTGAAGAAACGTTATATTGCAAAGGTTATTGGCGTGTTCCCAGAAGATGAGGTCTGTAGTCCTTTTCACGTTATTGATGATTATTTTGGCTGTTTGTAATTGCCAACTATATACTGGTACACGGAATGATACTCACTACGGTACTAATGAACATTAAAACTTGATTTATGGCAAGTGATAGCATCCAAATCTCGAGATTTACCAGCTAATCTTGAGAGAGTTATCATATGGTAAATACCTGGGACTTTTGGTTGGAAAGCTTATTTGATGCATCTGCATGGCTTTGATGTGTCAGAAAATAGTCAACGCCAACATAAATTATAATGGCAGCGAAGGAATAAGCACAGCAGAGGTAAAGCCAACATTACCCCTCTAGATACAGAGCATAAAGTTTTCCATTTGAGATTTATAAGTAAAATATTGGAATGTGTATGATCTACGCAGGACGCCAATTCGAGTGGTGACGATAAGAAGGTGAAGGGGAAGCCTGCGTGTACCAAGTTCACTAGAATCGACACAAATGGGACTCATAGCCTCGTCTTGTGTGAACCAGTGACAGGGCGAACTCATCAAGTAAGCTAGTGATGATTATACGTATTACATAATGCCGATTTTATCAGCCATTATACATATTATAGTGGTAAAAACTCAATCTTTACATCTTACTAACCATGAGGAGAGTAAATAGAGAGAGTTAGGCCTTTTTGGTGTTTCTCATTTCGGTTTTTTGGTTATTGGTAGATACGAGTGCATCTACAATATACAGGGCATCCCATAGCGAATGACCCGCTTTATCTCCATCGACACGTGGATAATCTTGAGACCAAGATTGCCAAAAGAATTGATGCGGGTGAGAAAAAGATGGTCTCCCCAAACGACTACGTGTATTCCAGCGAAGATTTCAGCATCGACCCAATGTGCACGAACTGCCCAAAGTTGATCCCACAAGGGTAATAAAGATAGACTATCAAACCACCATCGTGTTCTTATTGTATTTGAGCCAAAATGTTGTCTCATGTTTCTAATTATGCAGGTACGAGGAGCATGACGAGGCTCTTTGGTTGCATTGTGTTCGATACTCTGGAACGGGATGGGAATACGAATGTCCTTATCCTTCTTGGGCATCGCTTTAACCAGATTTATTTGTCATTTCGTAGACAAGAAGATGTAATTGTTATCACCAACATTTTTGGCAACTTTATTGTATGCCTGGAAGAATATCAAGTTGTATCATTAAATTTAAAGATCCTCTCATCTCACTCTCAGACTTTACGCAATAGGTTCTGTGCCATTATCAGCTGAAACCGTGTACAAAAAGAGAACCACTTTGGAATTGGATTAGAGAGCCTAATAGCAAAACTACGTTACATATTAAGTATGAAGCGATTTGTAGTTGTGCTTCACATCTTAGTGTTCAAAACCTTTGCCGATACTCTTACCTAACCGCAAATTAATTTGATTTTCACAAGGCTTTTCAAAAACTAAACTTCTTCTTCTTCAGTGAGGCCTGTAGTTGTTAAGTTCATTTCTGGAATGCAAGGATCTGTCTATCAAACCCTTTGCTTGCGCCGGACAAGCTTGATGTAAGGTCTTCCACTGTCCTAAACCCAATCTGTGCCAAAACCACAACACAAGTACTTTGAACGTGAGAATCCGACCCTAAAACTTCCCACCGAGATCAAATGACAAAAAAAAAAGAAGCCAACAGTACTTCGCTGCACACAATACTGATCTACACTTTACCTGAAACTTTTGATCTAATTTTGAACAACACGACACTATGCATGGCATAATTTATAGATCAGGTAAGAGTATAGGCAAAGTAAGGAAGTAAATGGAGAAGAAGAAGAGTACCTTATCAAGAAGAATTTCTTGGAAACGATCTGGACGTAAAACAATATTTCGGTAATTCATTGCAGTTGTCTGCAATTACAGAAGACAAACACAGATTAAAACTCTATATATAGAACTAACTTGTGCACTCTGAAACAATAGAAAGAAACTTTGTGTATCTACACACCACTGAGACACGACGATTGTTTTCATAAGATTTCCAAGGCTGAGGTTCCATTACAAAAATACCACCCTGAAAAGCAAAGCCAACAGTCAATTGCTGCGCATATGAGAAGAGAAAATGGACACATTCAAGTACAATGTAGTTACCGGGTTAAGAAGGCGCCAAATCTTTGAAAATAAGGTTATCAAACCGTCGTCACCCCAATTCAAATGAACCCATTTTGTCACACTCAAACTGCATCAAAGAGCAAAGATGCCATCAATAAAACTGTTTGTATTTGGATTAACTAAAGATGAGACCTCCTTTAGGAAACCGTGAGATCAAAAGGCTTAGTGACATAAGATTCTTTAGCCGAAAACCTCAGGCAAATATTGTCTCAATTACAGTAGTTGAGTCTCATACGTATTTTGTGGTATGAGCATTACCAACAAAATGGGTAACTTTCTTATGTTGCCAATTCTCTCAAAGAAGAAGAAGCCAAACATACGAGTGAAAAAATGGGCAAAGAAGAAAGGACTTTACCATAGAATAGTATCATAACGATTGTCGTCAAGATTTCGAGTTTGAACAAAGTTCTCTTTCTGAAACGAGACAATCTGAGACAGGTTTCTAGTTTCTTGGCTGTCTGTCTTTGTCTCACCATCGGAGAGAGATACAGATTGCTCCTTCAAACCCTCTGAGCTAGATTTCTTTTCATTTGGCATAGCAGAGTTCTGCATTCTGACAAACTTCCTAAGATGCCAGTGAGCATCCTCAATTCGACCTTCAACCAAAGGAAATCTAGTTCAATGCACAGGAAACGATTACTTAAACAAGATAAAAGTTATGAAAGCTTCCAAAATACGTATCAGGATTAAAGTATCTACTGTTCTGTGTTTCACTAGTTCAGACTTAATATGAGATACTAGATTCAATCAAACTAATACATTTTGTGCAGCCTTGAATAACAACGTATGTAGTTAACAGTTTAATTCATTTCCTACATAGAAAAAAAAAAAGTTGGAAGATATTATGACAACTAATAGTTCTTACTTAAATCAATATCAACTCCAAGAATGCTCCGGCAACCAAACTTCTTAGCTGAAGAAAAAAAAAAGAAAAACCAATATATCAGATAACAATACTTGAAAAATGTAGATGCCAACAGCTTCAATCTATAACAAAGAAAAAAGAAACCTTTTCAGTGCTCTTGAAAAAATGTGTGAACAAATTTATAAGAAGCATAAGAAAATTTACCAATATGGATAGTCATAATCCCGCTATTGCAGCCAATGTCAAGACAGTCTTTGCCCTGAAACCATTCTTTCTTCAACACTTTAAGCCGAGGATCCTCATCCATGTCATGGCCAATCTAACACATTTTAAGTTTTGTCAAAAAGAAGACCCAAAATCAGATACTTAAAACCAATCACAGAAAACACTCTAAAACATCAAAAAAGACGAGCAGGCTCACTCTGTATCCATAGTAGTTTCTGTAGTTTCCGAATGGAAAAACCTCTTGGCTTTTCTTCTTCTTGCTTGGATTCCCTTGTTGCCCTTGTTGTTGCTGCTTCTGATTCTGCTTCTGCTTCTCTTCATTAGTTACTACTTTCTCAACACTATTCTCACTGCTTCTTTTCCTCTTCTGCTTCTTCTTCTTCTGATCGTTGTCCCGAGCCATTCTTTCGCTCACACGCCGCCTGTTGATGAACACTGGGAAATTGTGCGGCTGGACAAATCTCGCGGAGCTAGGGTTTCTATGTTACCGCGATCAAATCGCCTAAGAGAATATTCGAAGACGCTTTGCTACGGAAGTTTACTGGAGAGGTCGATTAAGCGGCGCAGCAAGCGAGGAAGAAGAAGAAACGTCGTTAAAGGTTTTTGGGATTTTTGTCAAAGTCGAAAAAAGGGTTTAACGTGACTCTTAACTAGTAATTCTCGTTTATTTTGGAATTATTATTTTCGTAAACCGACTATTGCAAATATAGAAAGTTTCATTTAGCTGTAATGATATGCTCAAGCCTTTTGTTGAGAAATTAATTGGCAAAGAGTAACTTTGTTATGGGAATTACGAAAACCCAAAGAAAATGCCAAAAATTGCACCAATGAACCATACAATTCAAATTTTACCACAAACACAAACCTTTAAAAAAAAGGTTTATAAATCAGATTTTTTTTTCAAGTAGTGTGGAGGTCATTCTCAATAGAAAGCTTTTATGAGTTTATGACTAAAGTGTTGAAAGATAAAAACGAAAGGAACTCAAAATGTTGCTCTTCTCTCATCAAAATATTGTACAGAAATTCTAAACATAATTCTCTTCTTCTTTGCCTCTTTAAAATTCTTCAACATCATCTCTTGTTAATCGAAGCAACTTTTGCACACGATGAACCAGGCTGATGATAAAAAAGCACTTCCTGAAGCAAAAAGGCAAGCTGCTAACTTTTAACACCAATTTTGCCTTTAATCAGTATGGTCTGTAACGCATGGCCCGTCTGAACCTAGGAACTCTCCTGCATAAATTCACAATTTTCAACATATATCATTAATGATCTCTCTAAATACATAGACACTGAATCAAACAAACCGTTGCTGGTTAAAAGAGAGGAGGCAGAGAAGTTTTAAGAACGTACCCATAAGCATATGGAGGATAAAATGGAGGTCCAGGCATGAATCCCCTCATGGGTCTAAAGGGACGCCTTCCTCGGAATTGCTTCATTCCAGGGACGTTGGTTCTCTTAGCAGATACCTGAAAATGGATTAAACGAAGTTTTGTAATGACAATTATCTTTAGGTACAAGACAATTAAATTAACTACATGGTCATTGAGCGAGTTTGTACCTTTATCTGACGACCATGCAGTTCTGACTCGTTCAAAATAAGAGAATTCTGAACGGCTTCTACTTCCACAAATTCGACGTAGGCAAAACCTTTAGGTTGGCCAAACTTATCTGTCAGAATCGTAACCCTATTAACTGTTCCACATGATTGAAAATGCTGCTGGACTTCCTCTGGAGTACATGCATAGTCCACCTAACATACACAACACACCAAAGACACAGGAAAGCTAAAGAATCATCGCGGACTAACACATCATAGATAATGATAAAAGCAAAGATGGAGAGAATAGGATTTAAGTATATATTTAGCAGGTGTAATTACTAGAGATTAAGAGAATCAGCCACCAAATTTCATTGATACCACAACAATATAAACAAACTTCTGTGAAAACGATTCAAGCATATACGAGATGGTGGAAGCCTCACATTGCCAACATATATTGAACGAGAATCCACTTCCTCCTTCTCAGCTGCACTAATACCACTTGAAGGGTCTTCATTGATATGCAACAAAAAAACAAAAGGGCATTGACCTGATTAGCTCTAAAGAGTATTCTTGCCTAGAAGACTACAATCGATTCTGCACCAAAACAAGAAATTACTAAATTCTTAATAGATTCCTTGATTTACTAAAAGGTTCCAAGTTCATAATCAACAAGACAATCTCTCTCAACCTAATCTGTCAAAGATTGAAGCTGAAATATAAGTTCAGATACGAATCAGCACAACTAAAGATAAGAACAAACCTTGACCAGAACCCATATCTTTCTCAGCTTTGGCTTGCATTTCACGCAAAGCCCCAGCTTCTTCCTCGATCTCCTTAATTCGCTTCTTCATGTCCTCTAAATCCTACCCAACCATACGAGCAAAAACAAAAGAGTAAATAAATACAGTTGGAAACTTGAAAAAGGATCAATTAGATAAAATCAAAAGCTGGATCGAAGAAACCCCAATACCCTAGAGCTAGAACCAGGTTCAAGCTCCTCATCTCCGGCGGCTGCGCCTTCTTCTCCGCCGTGTTCTTCATACTCCTCCGTATCCATCTCTCCTTCTTCCTCCTCAGGGATCTCTCCACCGTACACCTCGTGCTCTTGCTCATCGTGCAGCGGCATCCTCCTCTCTCTCTCTATCTCTCTATCTCTCTCTCTCTCTCTCTCACTCGGCGACTGTCGTTAAAGCGAGAAAACAAAAGCTTCGGAATTTTAGGGCTTGAAAATCGAGCAAGAAAGGGGAAAAAGGGTTGTTCGTAATAACAGATATCCAAAAGGGGTAATTTTGGAATAATCAAATCTTAAAAAACAAAAGTATTGGACCTTACAATGGACGTGACGTGTTAAGTGGACCCTACTTTAGCTTTAATGTAGGTCCCACTCTTGATGACATGGCACCTCATCCTTTCATAAACTAAAGAAGTGTGGTCTGAAATCGAAAAACTGAAAATTCTATCTTTTCCTCTGTAAAAACAGAGCAAAACGACGACGACGACGATGGCTGCCACGTCATCTCCGCCGTGTCATATCTCCGTCTCATTCCTCCGTCAACTTCCTCCTTGCACCACCGTTCAATTCTTGGGTTTCTCACCGGCGATTTTGACCCACCGTAAACTCGGCCGGTTAACGGTAACCCGGAATAATCTGGCGCAGGATTTTCTGGGCGATTTCGGGGCTCGAGACCCTTACCCTGAGGAAATTGCGAGCCAATTCGGAGATAAAGTGTTGGGGAACCAAAGCACTGAGCATAAGATTCTGATTCCTAACGCCTCTGTTCTCTCCCTCTCGCAGCTTCAATGCTCCCCTGTTTCGCCTTCAATGGCTCCTTTATCTGCCGAAGATGCCAAAACTCTCCTCCATAAGGTCAATTTTCGCTGAAAATTATTTTTTTTGGTTCTAAAATGTTCGAGTTTTGATTTGACAAGTTCGTCAGTAATCAAAATGTTGTGAATAAAGGGGTTTAACGTAACGACTCAAAACTTTGAAACCTTCTTTTCTCAGTAGAAGCTTCTTAGGTATCTATACAAGTCCACTCATAGTTATGTTTATGGAATTTTTTATGCGATAATGTTCTCTATCAAATTGACTTTTGAAATTACAACCATGACATTTCACATTTGTAATAAATCTCAAACGAATATCAAGTTCCAGAAAGTTAGAATTGTGTGACTCAGGATAGGAATGATGGTTAATAGATTGAAAAAAAAGTTAGAAGTGTTTGTAAGGGTCATGTGTTGCTCTTTCTTATTGCCTAATTTTTTTTTTTTTTAAATGGAATCCATGAATTTTCAGTCATAGTTTATGAACTAGTGTTCACAATGGCAAATATTATAAATCAATCTGAAGTTTTGTATGTCATAGTTTGTTTATAACTAAATGAACTCTGTGTTGTTTGCCACAAATCACAAGAATTGTGTTCATAATCATATATGTTCTACTAGATTTGGATTCACCGTGACTACTCTAATGATGTGCTATCTATATGTAAATGTTTCAGGTTTTGGGATGGAGTATAGTAGAGGACGTAGCAGGCGGTTTGAAGATAAGATGCATGTGGAAAGTGAGGGATTTCGGGTGCGGTGTTGAGCTTATAAACAGGATCTCTAAGGTTGCTGAAGCTTCTGGTCATTACCCTTCTCTCCATTTAGAAAATCCTACCCAAGTTAGAGCTGAACTATCCACTGCTTCCATTGGTATGTCAAATCAAAACAAAACAAACATTATCGTACGTTGGAGCTTTAGTAGTTTATAGGTTTCTTAAAACAATTTGTTTGTTGTTTATTATTGGATGAACAATACAGGAGGTTTAAGCATGAACGATTTCATAATGGCGGCCAAAATAGATGATATCAAGACTTCTGATCTTTCCCCTCGGAAAAGAGTTTGGGCATGAAACACTATGCTTCTTTTTTTTTGTTCTTTCTCATTTCATTATTTTGTAACAGTGTTTTATGATATATATCTTGGGTTCTCTATATTCCTTCATCGTGTATGGATGGTCCACATGTCAACTTATATAGAAGCTATGTATTCATAAACATCTTGGATAGCATTTGACATAAAAAAAACAAATACAGTATTGAGATCGAACAATAAGGATCCAAAATGAAACTTGAGAACATTAAGAAATATTTCTAATGTGTGTGATTCACAAGACATATAAAAGGACATATGATTTATTCATCAATCATTAGAAGAGAACCTCTGATGGGCCAAGCAAGTAGAGTTTGAGGGAGAGCTGAGAAGAGGAGGCCAGGGACGACTTCCCCGACCACGAAGAATGACTCAAGCCTAAGCTGAGGGGATATAAGAACTTTGAGCCTCTATGGCTCGAACGGTCGCTGAGATCCGAGCCATGAAGTCCCAGGTGCACAACACAACAAGCGTTGCGCCAGTAATTAATCGTATGCTCAAAGAAACCCAAAGAACACCATTTATGGCTAAGATCACAAAAGCAAGGATCCCCGAGCTAGGCAAGGTCATAATTCTTTTTTACGAGAGAACCACAGATCCAAAGGCGCATATCACGGCCTTCCGTATCGCAATGGGATGAGCCTTCACAAAAAATGCAGCAAACCTGACCGAGCAGAAGAAGGATGCTGGCTTCTGCCTCTTGTTTGTGGAACACCTCAAGGGAGCTGCACTGGAATGGTTTTCCAGGTAAGATCACAATTCGATTAACACCTTCCAACAACTCTCCGCTCTATTCCTTAAGCAATATTCGATGTTCATGGATCGGAGAACTTCTGACACTGATTGATGGACATTATCTCAAGGACCAAACGAAACTCTTCGAGATTACATGACTCGATTCGAAGCAGTTGTTTCCAAGGTAGAAGGAGTAAGCGAAAAAGCTGCCCTCGCAGCATTGAAAAGGTCACTATGGTACAAAATAGATTTCAGAAAAGAGATCGCTCTGCATACGCCCCTCATAATCCAAGATGATTTGCACCAAGCCTCCGACATCATAGTCAACAAAGAAGAGATAAAGATCCTAGACAAAAAATACGAGGCAGCAAAGACAGCAATCCAGAACGTCACCACGAAACCACACCTTAGAAGAAATGTCCACAACAAAGAATATGTGCACCGTGAAGAACCTGAGACCAGTGATGCCCATAACTACCAAGTAGGAAGGAGTGCATGGAAGTTCCGTGGGATACATGGACAATGAACTCCAATGGTTACGAAGAGACATACAACTTTTCAACCAGAAAATTTGGTGATGCCGTAAACCTGAATGATTTCGAACAAGGAAAAGAGGACGAACAACATGATCAACCGAACCAAGGTGATTCCTCTAAGTGAGGAAGGAGATATGACGAGGAAGCACAGCCGGGTCCTCAAAGTATACTAAAAACAGGTGGATTACAATACTTTTTCAACACGGTATCGTCAGTCAAACAAAATTATCACTAAGCTACACCAAAAATGAACTACGAGATGGCTTGATCCCTGCAAAGGGTATGTAGGAAGTCTATCTTTGGATGGGTTTAGCTGTCCCCATTCCTAAAAAAGAGGGGTGAGGGAAGTAGGTACATATACATATACTTACACATTTTTGTTAGATTTCGGCTCGTTGACCTAGCTATTACTAGCTTTCGTTTTGCTTTGGCTAGCTTTTCACTTTCTATCATTTTACCTTAAATTTCTTTATCATTTTGTTTCGGAAAATTTTTCACTTATCTATTATTTTTTCTATGACAAAACCTCGTTACTATCTCGCTTCGGGAAAAACTTTCCATACTTCGGAAAAAAGCTTTGCTTCAATAAAAAATACTCGTATCTTACTTTTTGACGTCTAAACACTTACAGACTAGACACCTCGTCTCGCTGCTGGCCACAACGAGACAACAAGAAAAAAATTCTCTAAATGGATTTTTTACCACTTTTCCTAATACGAAGGTGCAAGAGACATCTTCTACGGATCAAAATAAAGCACGCTATATAAATCTCAGACTAAACACATCGGTTGCACCAATTCACTATCGTATTCGGGAATATAAGTCGAGACTACATTACATTCCCTAAAAATCAAAGTGAATTCTAAAAACCTGGCTAAACATATATATCAGCTCGGAAATGCCGGTCCTTAAACATATTGTGAAAAAGTTTTCACGCACGGGTTCGGAAATCTATTTCAGCCCCCACCTCGTCACCAGAAAAAATTCAGCCTAAATACTTCATCATAAACCGTACAAACACTTCAGCACGACTGCCGAAAAAACAACAAAAAAACACTATCTTCGTGGTCATATTATACCGAAAAGACGAGTTCCTAGACTCCAACGTGTCACACTTTCTTTTAAAGTCCATCAGCTTGTTACGTCACCAGAGCTTGCTTGTACACCAACTCCTAAAATATATTTGAACTCGTCAACTCTCGCTCCAATAAACAAGATCTATCTTATATCCGCACAGCTACATACTTACGTATGCTCTTGGCTTGGCAAGGAAATATGAGATCAAAACTATCTCACCTCAGTCCAGCAAGAAACAGTGCGATTATGGCATACTCACTTTGGCTCGACCAAGAGAGATGTCCATGGCATCCTCAGATTGGTTCGGCTAGATTAAAATATTATCTCATCCTCACCTCAACTCACTCTGCTCTCGATTAGCTTGACAACTTTCACCTTGGCCTGTCGACTAGGAATCATCTTGTCTTTTCACCAAGGCATAATCTTGCCTCGTCTGCTAGGCGTCATCTTGTATCTTCGCCTAGCCATCATCGGCTCGTCGCCTAGGCATCACTTCACCTTGTCGCCTAGGCATTATCTTGGCTCGTCGCCTAGGCATTACCTCGGCTTGTCGCCTATGCATGATCTTTCTTCTTGCCTAGGCATAATCTTGCCTCGTCGGCTAGGCTACATCTTGTATCGTCGCCTAGCCATCATTAACTCGTCGCCTAGGCATCACCTCACCTTGTCGCCTAGGCATTATCTCGGCTTGTCGCCTACACATTATCTCGGCTCGTCGCCTAGGCATTATCTCGGCTCGTCATCTAGGCATCAACTTGCCTTTTTGCCTAGGCATAATTTTGCCTCGGCATAATTTTGCCTCATCAGCTAGGCATCATCTTGTATCGTTGCCTAGCCATCATCGGCTCGTCGTCTAGGCATCACCTCGCCTTGTTGCCTAGGTATTATCACGGCTGGTCACCTAGGCATTATCTCGGCTCGTCGCCTAGGCATCATCTCGCCTTTTTGCCTAGGCATCATCTTGCCTCGTCAGCTAGACGTCATCTTGTATCGTCACCTAGGCATCACCTCGCCTTGTTTCCTAGGAATCGTATCGGCTTGTAAGCTAGGTATTATCTCGGTTCGTCGCCTTGCCATCATTGTCTCGTCGCCTAAGCATCACCTCGCCTCATCGTCTAGGCACTATCTCGCCTTGTCGCCTTGGTATCATATTACCTTGTCGGCTCGACATCCTTTCGCCTTGTTGGCTTAGCATCTCTTCAACCTCTCTCCATTACCATCTTGTCTTGATGACAATAGCAATTAGACAACTCGACCTGCTCGACACTTTTTCAACAAAACAATGAAGGAGGCTTGTAAATAGCAAAAGATCCTAATAGCAGCGTGTGAAACCTGTAGCGTTCACTTCTCCTGACTAAGTCCAGTAACAAGCCGCATCTAGATCACACATCTCGGCGTAAAACTCTTACCCAAAAATATCTAACATGCCTCGACATGAACTCTTTCCAAAAATGCATCGGCGTTGACTTTCTTACACACGCCTCGGCGTTAAATTTCTTACACACGCCTCGGCATTAACTTCCTTGAAAAACGCCTCAGCATTAACTTTCTTACATAAGCTTCAGCATTAACTTCCTTGAAAAACGCCTTGACGTTAACTGTCTTACACACGCCTCGGCGTTAAATTCCTCAAAAAACACCTTGCTCTTAACTTTCGACAAACGCCTCGTCATGGACTTCGTTTCAATACACCACCGAGGCGACATCACTTTCTCGTCATGGCTCAGTACAGCTCGATTGCAAGAAGATGAAGTTTGCCGTACTATGGCTCGACATAAACATGGCATTATGGGTTGGATATCCTCGGTTCGGAGAGATAAAATATATATATCTGACAGCTAACCTTGGTCTGATAATTTTGACCTCGTCATCTTCGCCCCCAAAGCTAACAAGCACGGGGGCTAATTGTTGGGGTTGGATTTCACCCCGACAAGTTTAGCTATCCAAAAGATGACTAAGTATAAAATGAAGGATACTAGGCCCATTCCACTAAACAGACCCGAGCCGCGACACAAGTTGAGCTGAGCCGCACCGCGACAACAAGCCCAATCAAGACGAGCTGCACCGTGACAACAAGGTTTAGTTGGGCCGAGCCATGCAGCAGCGTTATGACGAGCCGTGCTGGTCCTCGCTGCGGTAGTGGGCCGAGCTGAGTAAGGAGAAACAATTGAATCGAGCCCAATGTTAGATTAACAGGCTGAGCCAGAGGACAAGCAGCATTAACGGGCCTAGCCAAGAAGGTGCGAAGCCCATTAAAGCAAGCACGATGTCTAAAACCTAGATGAAGGTTTAAGGCGATCGCTGGGCGAAGAAATAAGGAAATTTTTCGAGAATCTTTCCAGAGATTCTTGGCTAGGTGGTTTATAGAACATTTGTATAAATAGTCGGTGTATTTTATCCACAATGTAACTTTTGCAACCCTAAGTAATATGACTAAACACTTTTCACATCAATAAAAATCCTTTTTTGATCTTTGTGTTCTTGCGATAAACCTTAGAAATTTCGGATTCCTCTAAGTTTCTTTACAAGTTTTGATTTTGCGAGTTTTTGCTCACAAAACTATTATTTGCAAGATCAAAAATCTTAGGTTTTCGTCTCCACAGGAATTGTCCTACGTGGCATTAATGAAAAAATATTATGTGTCATTTTAATTTGTTTTGATAGGCCGATCATTAATTCTACGTGTAAAAACCTGTGACAGGGCTTTTTATTTGATAATGGGCCAGCGATTTTGTTTTCGGTCAGAGCCACCGATTCTGGTAATGGAGCACTGACGTCGAAACCCTAAACCCTAAAGCATATATCCTACTATATATATCCGTATCACCTACATATATTTTACATACAACAACCATCTCCTAAGGTCTAGCAATTTTTTATAAAGCTCGTCCACCTATTTTTTACAAATACTGTACATTTTTTGTATATCCCGATTTGGTTTAAATTATATCGTTTTTTTAGTTGGTTGTTATTCCATGCTAACTTTTTAATCGTTTTGTTCTGATCGGGATTCTTCTATGCTAACCGGTCAAATATCTATGCTTTTTTTATTGTGTTATATATTACTATGCATCACAGCTATCTTATTTTTTTAACTCCTGTTTTAATCTCTATGCGATTAGTCATTGAGATATCATATTTTTGTTTTTTTGTTTTGCTTTGTAAATCTATATATAAATTTTGTTGCTCTAGTATTAGATATTCGTGTTCCTCTTTATTAAGTTTTTTCTGTGGATATATTTGAGTTATTGTTCGTAAATATAGATTGACCTGAGCTTTTTTATTGTATTCCTTGAACATAGAATTCATCCCGCAAACTATAGGTGATTGGTTCGAATTTTTGCAATCACATATTCAAATAATTAATCTAACAGGTACTTGTAAATAAATTATTAGTACATTTTTTGGTCAACAAATTATTAGAACTTCTAATTTGCATAATTGATATTCGTAAACTCTCTAATTTATTATTTTGATCTTTTTAGAAGGTTCAAAACCATAGAAAAGAGTTTTCTTTGTGTGTATAAATCCTGTTTTAGTTTAGGTTTGTATTATTTTTTTCTGGTAACATATTTGTGAATGGATGTTATATATTGTTTGACTGTTGTTTGTTTCTCCTTGAATTCTACTATTTTATATTGTTGTTTATGTTTATTTTTAATTTTAAATATAATTTTCTGATTTATTTTCATGGTATCTTGTGTGGACATGCATCTTTAAGTAAAAAAAGAGTAATCAGTTCGGATTAGTTTTAGTTTTATTATTTACTAAAGATATGTAACATGAACAAAACAAGGTCTATTGTTTTATAATTTTCTCATTGTTTTCTGCCCAAAGGCAATTATGTCGTTTCTGGAAAAAATATTTTATAGTTTTGATTTTAACCCAACATATTCTTTTATCAGAAAAACATTAAATTACTCTCAAGACTAAACCTATCAGACATTAAAGCAATATTTTTGTTGGTAAGTCGATGAACGGGAATGTGATGTCTCATAACTTCAAAGAACAAAGGAAAAACAGCTGACAACGAGTCTAGATTCAGTATGACTAGAATCTTTACTCATGTCAAGTTCTTGTATTGATATATAATAATCGTATTGAGAACAGAGTGCAAACCAATTACAAATGGCACCATCCAATTGGTGTTGAATTATATTATGGTTAATCTTCTACCCACTTCTTAGTTTCATTGTTTGTTGATGAACTCATTAATTTTTTTTACCCATGATCAGAGATAAAACCAGCTGAAGGAAGGATAATCACCAATACAGAGGAAGAATAATGTTTGCTAGAGAAATATTGGTTCAGATTTAGACTTCTAAGTGTTCTTTTTTTTTTTCTATGGAGAGTTTCAGATTTAACCCATATTTCAAAGTCAAACACCAAACTAAACTCTTTTTTTTCTCTCTCCAACTTTTGCCGTTTTCTCACAATTTTATCCTTCCCACTTAAACTATTAACGAAAATGCCATTATACATCTATTATTTCAATTTTTATTTAATTTGGCTAAAGTCTCCTTGGACCTTCTAAAAACCTTTTTATTACGAGAATGCCATCTTCTTCAATTTCTTCAACCACCATGAACAACCATGAAAATAGAATAAATGCTTCTCAACCAATTTTAAAGCTGTAATAAGTAAAGATTTGAGCTCATTCACTCATAACCTTCCTAATTCTTTCATAATTTCTTCTCCAAAACATCTGGGCTAAGTTACAATGCCAAAAGTCATGCATTTTTGGTGATTTCTGGTTACTTAACATATGGGATGCTTATTTTTGGTGAAATCCTGAGTTCTGGGTGCTTAAAAGAACTGTAGCCGAGCTCAATTTTGTTAAAGGTAATCGTCGCACTTCAATTTCTCCATATTTCAGTTTTCATATCGCGAAAGTAGACTTCTCGTGAAGTATACTGAAGTCTACTAGTCAACATAAGGTTATTTTTGCAATTGACTTTTAAAAGTAGACTTCATTAAACCTCACGAGAAGTCTACTCGATATCCTTTGAAAACAAAAAAAAAGCATAGTAGACTTCATTTGAAGGCTTAAGAAGTCTACGAAAGAAAAGAGGTTATTTTTGTAGTTGACCGTATTTTGACTTTTTAATGTAGACTTCTTTCTAAAGTCTACTGTTTACGTCTGCACAAGAAGTCTACTTTTGAGTTACTTTTGTAGTTTGACCAAAAACGTATAGGTCATTTTAGTGTTTGACTAAAGTTTTTTAAAAATTAAAAAATTCATAAAACTCCGGAAAGCTGCAGTAGACTTCAGAAAGAAGTCTAAAAACTGTAGACTTCTTTGGGAAGTCTACTTATATTTTTCGGTCAAACTTAGAAGGAATCTTTTTTTAAGTAGACTTCACAGTGAAGTCTACTCAAAAAATTCAATTGCAAAATAACCTTTTTTCCGTAGACTTCTATTGAAAAAGTAGACTTCAAAAGTAGTCTGTCTGAGAAGTCTACTCGTACATGAAGTCTACTTTGTTAATCAATGCATCGGTCAAATGCTAAAGTAACCTTTTTGGCAGGAAGTCTACTTCTGAAGTCTACTGAAGGAAAAGTCAACGAAATGGTCAATTGCAAAAATAACCTGTTTTTTAGTAGACTTCTTTAGTAGACTTCACTATGAAAAAGTAGACTTCTTCGCCAGTCTACGTTTGAAGTCTGCTTTAGAAGTCTACTTATTGTAGTTTTTTTAAAAACGCGTTTTAGGCAAATTTATAAAGTAATTTTTTTATTTTTTGGATTAGAAATGCTTTTTATGAAGTGATTGAACTACCCAGTGAATTTCATTTCATTTCATCGATATTTATTGTTGAATCAGAAGTTTTGATTTTTAAGCTAGTTAGCTTATTAAAGTAAACTTCTCTAGCAGTCTACGGATGAAGTCTGCACACGAAGTCTGCTCGGTTTGGATATGTTTATTAAAGTAGCTTATTATTAGGTTTTTTTTTTGAATTTTTAGGTTTGGATATGCGTGTTAGCAAATGGTTGAACTACTCAATGATTTTCATTTGATTTAAGTCAAAATTTATTGTGGAATCGATTTTTTTGATTTATAAGCTAGTTATCTTGTAAAAGTAGGCTTTTCCAGCAGTTTACGGATGAAGTCTGCACACGAAGTTTTTTATATAGAAAAATTGTTACTTATGTATTTGCAATAATGTGATCATAATTTTGCTTGCTAATATGATTTCTTTGTGTTTTATCACAGAATATGATTTATAGAGAACGATGGATGAGAACTTGTGTATTGCTTCTGTATTCTGTTTGCAAGATAACAGTTATAGTACACACTACAAAAAAAATTGTTTATTGCAACAAATAATTACGTGGCAAGCATTAAATTTTTTTGGCAATGTAGACATTTACCACAAATTATCACGAGCATAATTTGTGGCTATAGAGTTGTTACAAACATATTTTTGTGGCAATTTTTGGCAAAATTACTACAGAATGCCACAACAATATTCTCTGATTAATTAGCCACAACTTATCCAGAAAATATTACAGGCAAATTTGCCACAGGTTAATACAAAATAATTGTGGCCCAATGTAACGAATTACCACAAAAATTGTTTTTTTCACAAAGCAAGATTACTGCAATATAATATGTGGCAATTTGTCACACATTGCCATTGATTAATTGTGGCAATTAGTGTAAATGTTTCAAAAAAAAATCAATTAGAATTTAATAATAATCGTTAATACAAAAACACTGATATAATAGAGACATGATTTCTATTAGAACAAAAGTCATTAAAATTACTATTAATCTAAAAAACAGAGCTATTACAAATGACAAAGTTTGTTAAGGTTATGGTTTGGTAGATCTCCACCGATGGACTCTGGACAATCTCGGTTATTGCTGACACCAAATGGTTGGATAAGCTGAAGCAAATCATTATGTTGAACAAGAAACAAAATCGAGATGCATAATTTTCTAATTAACTCATTGACAGAACAAGAACAAAAAAACAATAGAGAAAGAAGAAGAAGAAAAGGGATTTTACTTCAGAAATCTCATGTCCAGCAATGTGAAGATAAATAACTTTGGAAGATTCCGCCATTTAGAACCTGCAAGCCAAAGAAACGAAGCATTTGATTGCCATGGCAATATATGAGATCCCTTGCCAATCATGCAATCTCAGAATTATAACAAGGATGAAGATATGAAAACGTTTCAATATAACTGAATTATAAGAAGCGCTTAAGTACTGAAAGATGAGTTTTATACTCAATGACTCGATGTACCTGATTAGGGTGTAAAGCAATTGTGTCGAAATTGTGTTCAATGGCAGTCAAAATTCATGTTAAAAGGAGCAAAACAAAACCAATACTCAGTGGAGACCAAACTTTAAACGTTCTGTCTAAATTCAGATGTTATATTAAAAGAAAACATTTTGGATACCTGATCCTTCCATGCTTTAAGTGAAACGTCAAACTTTGCATCAAAATCATGAGCATCCATGGGTTCCATCTCCATCAAGTTCACCACAAACCTCCATAGTTATCTTCTTTTCCATTTAAGATCTTCTGAGCTCCAATGTCCATGCTGAAAGCAAGTCACATCACAATAGGCATACCGCAAAATTTACAACAATTTTAGGACACGTAAAGACAAAATCAGAGAATTCAGGACAGGAAGAGAACTCATTTAGGTAACACAAAACCAAGAGAACCCTTCCGAGAGAATCCCTAACAATATCTCCGACAGCTTCTTCACATGCACTGCGTACTCTTCGTTCACATCCCTAACACAGAAGCAGAGTACCACGACGATTACGATTACAAACTTTTGGTTAAAAGATAGAAACTTTTTAAAAAGATAGAAACTTTTGGTTAAAAAGATAGAAACTTTTGGTTAAAAAGATAGAAACTTTTGTATAATACCTGTATTCAGGTGGATTCTTGGGCCAGAATCTGTAATTAACGCAAGACGGTGGCCAGTTTCGGTGGAAGAGATGATCGACCCATGCTTTTTTGCCTTCTAAATCTTTCTGCAGCTTCGTTCCGTATTCTTCTATGTCTTTTGAATCCTCCGGTTTCGCGACGGACTCATTCTCCGACGAAGGAAGCTTGAAGAACTTTCTTCCGACTTCCTGCAACCGTCGTATCAGCTCCGTCGGAATCCCGTGGTTAACGACCTGGGATATCCCCCACTCTTCGCTCGCCTTCACCACCGCACGCTTAGAGATCTTTTCACCAACGGATCTGGCGAAGTTGGAGGCTGTTCGACAGAAAGAGCGACATCCAACGGTGCGAGAAGAGTCAGATGAGTCTAGCTGGATGGTGAGAAGAGAGGCGAGAGAGGGGAGCACGAGCGGCGAGAGAAGCAAACAAGAGCGTCAAGCGATGCGCCATTTAGGAAAGAGGGGGAGAGTTTTTTTTTTCACTAAAAAATTAGGGTTACACGAGAAAAAAAAATTTTAGTTAAGATATTATTTTTGGTTTAATTTTGGTTTAAATTTCGATTAGGTTAATTTATTCGGTTTAGTAGACTTTAATATAGAAGTTTACAACTTTTAAAACCTAAATAATAAATTTTCTTCTACTTAATTTAAAAACCTAAATTTCTATTTAGCAATATGAAAAAATAATTTTTGTACATTTGGGTTACGATTACGGAATTTATGAACGTAAATTTGATACCAAAGTAATATTTTCTAAATTTTAAAATTAAATTTACAGATTTACTTACTTAGTAGACTTCATTTCGATAAAATGAAGTCTACTATTAGACTTTTTTCTCTCTTTAGTAGACTTCGTCAGGGTGTAAACAGTAATTAGGACATCCGTTTTTTGTTTACTCATACAATAATGGTCTTTTCACTATCCTTTAGGTTATTTCTGCCAAATGTTTTTTCAGGGGTTTACTTTTGTATTCAAAGTCTAAGTTTTGGGTTATTTTTAGCAAAAACCCCTTCTATTTAAGAATAATGACATGTGTTTGTTTGTAAGGGTCATGCGTTGCTCTTCTTATTGCCTAATATTTTTTTTTTAAATGGAACCCATGAATTTTTAAAAATCATAGTTTATGAACTAGTGTTTATATTGATAATATTATATGTAAATCTGAAATTTTTTTTTTTTTTTGAAATGAATGTTAAATTTATTCACACCAAAAAAACTGTTTTACAATGACTGCTTCTTTGTTTTGAGAAATTTAGAGCTTTAAATAGAGAAAAAGAAAAACTATTTTGGAGAAGCTACTTGTGATAATAGCTAAAGGCGTGCAAACCAACGAAACATCCCGTCTTCGTATCTCTTGTCTCCAGCCAGCCGAATAGCACTGAACCGATTTCACATGTTCTTATCAAGAAGATTGATCATTTGCTGTGGTTGCGTGTGATTTTCTCCATGCCGCCGACGGTTGCGTTCGCTCCATATATGATATATTGCAGACTGGAAGATGTATCTTGTGATGAACATCTTGATATGATCCGTATCAGAGGTTTTGATCCTGATGAGCAGAGAGTCCCAAGCCGTTGAGTAAGATGTTCCTAAAAGTTTAGAGGTGAGAGCTTTCCAAACATTAGAGGAGTAGTTACATTCGAAAAAAAGATGATTTCGAGATTCCGGAGAGTGATTGCAGAGAACGCAATTTCCCTGATTCGTTCCTCCCCTACTCGACATCCGGTCTGCCGTAGATAGTCGGTTCAAAACAGCCAGCCAAGTAAAAAAGAGTACTTTGGCGTGGCATGTTTGAACCAAACTCCCTTGTGCCAATCCACCAGATTATGAGCCTCTCGAATATGATTCCAAGTGCTCTTTGTTGAGAACTTTCCCTTGTATCTGTTCGCCGAAGCTTTCCAAAGGTAAATGTCTTCTCCCTCCTTTCGATCCCTTTTAACAACAGTAATAGCTTCTTCTATCTGATTCAACTGCCCTGTTCGATGTCTCCTTCTGCGGTGGGATCTAATCACTGCAGCGACGGTTGCATTTTCAGGGATTCCCAGTTCAATATATCTGCTAGAACCTGTAATATCAATCAATCTCCCCATTGGCGACCAAGAATCGTACCAAAATAGAGAATTTTCACCGTTATGAACCTCCACTTTGAGAAAATCCTTTGCTTTATCCCGATATTTGAGCAGGGTTTTCCACATCCACGAACCTCCAGATGTGTTGTCTTTTACTAACCAGACTGATCCTTGCCTGCAAAGAGTGCTTTTAATCCAATGAACCCACAACGACGGTTGGTTCGAGATGATTCTCCAGAGAAGGTTTAAGCAGCTCACTGTATTTGCTTCTTTGAGTGGTCGAATTCCAAGGCCTCCCTCTGCTTTCGGTCGACACACAATGCTCCATGCAACTTTTGCCTTGTTTGTGTTCAAGTCTGGTCCAGACCAGAGGAAAGCAGCGCAAAGTTTTTCTATATCTTGTATACATCCACTTGGGAGTTGAAATGCGGCAATCCAGAAATTCATGATACTCTCAATAACAGACCGAAGCAATTGTAGCCTACCTGCAAATGAGAGATATCTTCCTCGCCAGGATTGGAGTTTCAGTCGAATCTTGTCAATTAACAGTTCATATTCAGCCTTTCTCATTTGCTTCGTTGTTAATGGTAGACCCAGGTATCTAACCGGAAGCTGACCTTCAGTAAATGGGAAGCTCTCCATGATAGAGTTGCGAGTGTGTTCTGAAACTCCGGCCAAATAGATAGTGGATTTTTGAAGACTGATTTTAAGACCCGATTTCACTGCAAATTCATCAAAAATCTGAATTGTTGCCTCTATTGATCGCTGGTTTCCTTCAATGAAGACCATTACATCGTCTGCAAAACATAGATGAATAATTTGAATACCCTTGCACTTTGGATGATATCCAATTCTCCTATCCATTGCTGCTTTGTCCAACATCTTCGACAGAACGTTCATGCAAATCACGAATAAGTACGGAGAGAGAGAGCAACCTTGCCGCAAACCTCTTTTGCTATTGAAATAGCCTGCGAGTTCCCCATTTACTTGAACGGAAAAGGAGGCTGAAGTGATGCATAACTCAATCCAGTGTATGAAATTCTGTGGAAAATTTAGAGCAGTAAGAGTGTTCAAGATGAAATCCCATTGAACAGAGTCGAACGCTTTCGATATATCAATTTTCATAGCACATCTTGGGGAAATATTCTCCTTATGGTAATCTTTGACCAGTTCTGTCGCAAGCAGTACATTTTCCATAAGCAGTCGATCTTTGACAAAAGCCGATTGATTTCCACCAATAAACTTAGGCAGCATCATCTTCAGTCTGTTCGCAAGAAGTTTTGAGATTACCTTGTAGATGACGTTACAACACGATATAGGTCGATAATCTTCATCTGTTTTGGGAATAAGCGCAAGGATCGTCGAATTGATTCCCTTAAGCAGGAAACCTTTGGTGAAAAACGACTTTACGGCAATGATAAAATCATGTCGAATAATCGGCCAGGCTGATTTGAAAAATTCACTAGTGAAACCGTCAGGTCCCGGAGACTTGTCATTTGGCATGGAAAATAACACTTTTCTGATTTCTTCACCGGTGACTGCCGTCTCAAGATACTCTCGGTCAATATCTGAGCATCGGAAGGCAAGGAGAGATTGCAGGTTCTCTATCGTCTCACCTTCGTATTCTTCCGGAATATGTGTTAAGAACTCTTTAAAAAATCTCTCTTCTTCAATTTTGATGTCATCCTCAGATTTTAAAGTGTCACCAGCTCGATTTACAATCTCCCGGATGGAGTTCCTCATCTTGCGAACCTGGGCTGACTTATGAAAGTAAGAATTATTTCCATCTCCAACTTTAAGCCAGTGGACCTTTGAGGTCTGTTTAAGAAAATTCTCTTCAAGGTAAGACAGATGTTGCCATTTTCGAAAAGCTGCGGCCTCTGCTTCCATTTTTTCTTGAACTGGATCAAGCAGAGTTTCAGATTGCTTCTTAGTTCTTACACAGAATCTCGTGGGCTTCCTTGGTTCTTTTTGGCAAATTACCCAATTTCTCCTTACCTAACTCACGGAGGATTGGCTTCATGGCTTTTAACTTCTTGGACATGTCATAGCTTGTTTATAATCAAGTCAAGTGTTTTTGTTTTGTACAAATCACAAGCATTGTGCTCATATTTATATATCTTCCACTTGCTTTGGATTCACTGTGTCTGTGACTACTCTAATGATGTGCTATCTTAAGTTATGTAAACTTTTTAGGTTTTGGGATGGAGTATAGTGGAGGACGAAACGGGCGATCTGAAAATAAGATGATATCAAGGCTTCTGATCTTTCTTCTCGGAAAAGAGTTTGGGCATGACAAACTTTGCTATTTTTGTTGTTCTTTCTCATTTTCATACTTCGTAATAGTTTCGTTTGATGATATTTTCACATGTAAAATTATATAGATGCTTATTCATCATCATCTTGGATATCATTTGGCATAAGAAAATAATACGGATCTAACATAATAAGGATCCAAAAAGGGAGCTTTGAGAATATTATAAAATATATCTAATGTGTGATTCATAATGATAGCATTTGGCTTAATAAAAAAATTGAGATCTAATATAATAAGGATCCAAAATGAAGACTTTGAGAACAGTAAGAGATGTAAGTAATGTGTGTGATTCATAAGGACATGTGAAAGGACAAATGATTTATTCATCAATCAAGAGAAGCAGTTCTACTTCGGACTATATGAAAGTCTCTTTAAGATGTTATAATTGACTGAAACATAAGAAATGCAACATTATCATTAGATCTTTGCTTTGTTTATTTTCCTATAACAATCTGGGATTAACCCTAAATTTGACATAATGTCTTACATAGCTATATGTAATCCTACAATGTAGTTGGAGGGCCAGCAATTCGGGAGCATTGTTGCTTTAGCATAGGAGGGAAAAACGGATTGAATGGAAGATTCGGTGTGCAGTTTGCTTCGGCTTCTAGAAATGCTTTACAACAAGCAGGACCTATGTTACCAAATTTGCCAGTTATTATGGACTGAGAGATTTCCGCAAAGCATCCTGGAATATTCATCAATGTTGACAAACATTTGGTTATGTCGGGCATTCCTGGCATACCAGGACTCGGTTGGAATGGAAATGGAAACGGAAATGGAAATGGAAATGGTAGCTGAGGTAGTTGAGCATTCACGGAAGCTGCAATGCATATAGCCACTATAAAGAAACATGCACTCTTGATCGACATGATGGATATATTGGGGGTTATGAAACAAGAAAAAAAAAAAGAGAAGACTTAGAAGTCTAAGAATATGATTTTGTTAAAGTCTGTGTTTTGTTTGATAAAATTAAGTGATTGGCTATTGATCTAATTTATAGTGGAAAAATGGAGTAGGGATATTAATTAGTAAATACTAATTAGCCTAAGGAAACGTATTTGAGTTAGATATTTGAACGTACTATCGTTTTAACTTTGAAAAGAAAAATAGTAAAAAAAACGTTTGATCAATGACTATGATGCACATTGGATTTGATAGACATCAAGCACTTTGACTACTTTTTCCTCTTACCATTAATGATGTTTAGAGGGTCGACAATATATTGTTTTCTTTCCTAATTGTAACTGTTTTGTTTATGAACCGTTCATCTCTTCGCTTTGATACGGACATACGGTCCATGTATATAATTCGGT
The DNA here is from genome assembly GCF_000478725.1 of Eutrema salsugineum. Lineage (NCBI taxonomy): Eukaryota > Viridiplantae > Streptophyta > Magnoliopsida > Brassicales > Brassicaceae > Eutrema > Eutrema salsugineum. Next base: position 14,117,487 of record NW_006256829.1, read on the forward strand.
TTCATTGACTTGACAGTATGATACCAAAGAACTACTAGATGAACAAATGAAAGCTAAATCAAATATAAAAATCAGATTTTCCCTTGCCAAAATATATATATTTCTGGTGAAATGGTTAAAACTATTATCAAATTTATCAGTATCTTATTATAGAGTGTAACAATGAAACTTCTGCAAGTATAAAATCACAAATAGCTAGGCAATTCATTTTGTGATCCTGAGAAATGATAAGTGATTTGAATTTAGTCCAACTTAATTAAATAAAATGGGGAATATCGCATTTATAACCATCAAAGTACAAATCACTAACACTTTATACCTTTGAAATTTTTTCACTCTCATTCTAAACCATCAAAAGGAAAAATATTACTTCAAACAATCAAACTAGCTCTCGTAAAAAATGAGGAATTTCGTGCTTGACTGATTCCGTTGGTATGCCAGTATAAGAATTAAAAACAAAACAAACATTCTCATACGTTTGGAGCTTTTGATAATTTATAGGTTTCTTCAAACGATTTGTTTGTTGTTGACTTGTTGTTGTCTATTGGATGAACAATACAGATGGGTTAATCATGAACGATTTGATAATGGTGGCCAAAAGAGATTTGATGATATATCCCTTCATTGTGTATGGATGGTCCACATGTCAAATTTTATAAAAGCTATGTATTCATCAACATCTTGGATAGCATTTGGCATAAAAAACAAATATTGAGATCGAACATATTAAGGATCCAAAATAAAACTTGAGAACATTAAGAGATATTTCTAATGTGTGTGATTCACAAGACATATAAAAGAACATATGATTTATTCATCAATCATAAGAAATGCAACACTAGTATTAAGAACTTTGCTTTTTTTTTTTGGTACCTATAACATTCTCAGATTAACCGTAATTTAGAAAGAAAAATATAGTTTCACATAACAATTTGTAATCCTAGAGTGTGGTTGGAGGACCGGAAATTTGTGAGCATTGTTGTTTTAGCATAGGAGGGAAAAAAGGGTTGAATGGAAGATTTGGTGTGCAGTTTGCTTCGGCTTCTAGAAAAGCTTTACAACAAGCGGGACCTATGTTACCAAATTTGCCTGTTATTATGGATTGAGAGATCTCCGCAAAGCATCCTGGAATATTTATCAATGTTGACAAACATTTGGTTATGTCGGGCATTCCTGGCATGCCAGGACTCGGTTGGAATGGAAATGGAAATGGAAGTGGAAACTGAGGTAGTTGAGCATTCACAGAAGTTGCAATGCAGATAGCCACAATGAGAAAACTTGCACTCTTGATCGACATGATGATGAAGACTCAGAAGTCCAATAATATGATTTTGTTAAGTTTGTTATATTTGTTTGATGAATTTAAGTGATTGGATATTCGGTCTAATTTATAGGACAAAAAATGGAAGCAGGGATACTTATTACTAATCAGCTTGGTTAAACGTATATAAGTTACAAAACAAAATGTACCATCGTTAATAATAAAAACAGTAAAACGTTTGATCATATGCACTTTGCAGTAATAAAGCATTTTGACTACTTTTGTATCTTACCATTAATTATGTTTTGCGGTCGATAATAGATCTGTTTTCTTTCCTAATTGTAACTGTTTTGTTTATGAATCCGTTTATCGCTTCCCTTTGACACAGTCCATGTCTTTAATTTGCTTTGACTGACTTGACAGTATGATACAAAAGAACTAGATGAACATATGAAAGCAAAAGCAAAGCTAAAAAATCTGAATTTCGTGCCAAGATAATTACTTAATTATCAAAATTATCATTATAATAAATTTAAATAGAAGTGTGTAACAATGCAGCTTATGCAAGTATTTAATCACAAAAACAATTTGATACGTATTAGTTATTTCTTAAATTTCCTTTTATTATTGGTACTGTTTCTTTTTCTTTATTTTCCTTTTATAAACTGCTGCTTTTTAGGGTTTTAATAGATATAGGAGTTAAGTCTTGATTGTAAGAATCATCCAAGGAAGAGATCTTTGGAGGGTTTATCAGTTGAGGGAAGATAACATATTTCTCTTAGTTGTTCTCTTTGGGGTTTTCTTTACTCTGTTTCTGTTTGCCATTATTTTATAATTGCGTTGGTCATTCAATTCGATTCTATTTTCAACAGATCATGAAGAAACTATAAGTAACTACTTTCAATTTTAATTTAATCCAAATTAGAACAGAAAAATCACATTTTTAAGCATCAAAGTACTGATTACTAGCACTTTATATTTTGAGATATCATCACTCTCATTCTAAATTATCAAACTAAGACAAATCTTACTTCAAACAATTAAACTAGCTATCGAGAAAATTTAAAGGGATTGCTCACTTTCTTTTTAATTAAGAATAATGACATGTGTTTGTAAGGGTATATGTGTTGCTCTTATTATTGCCTAATTGATTTTGTAAATAAAACCCATCAAAATTTTTTCAATCATAGTTTATGAACTAGTGTTCATATTGATAAATATTATATATGAATCTGAATTTTATATATGTCATAGCTTGTTTATAATCAATTGAAGTGTTTTTGTTTGCACAAATCACAAGCATTGTGTTCATGATTATATATCTTCTACTTTATTTGGATTCACTGTGACTACTCTAATGATGTGCTATCTTAAGTCTCTCTATATGTAACTTTTCAGGTTCTGGGATGGAGTATAGTGGAGGACGAAACAGGCGGTCTGAAAATAAGATGATATCAAGACTTCTGATCTTTCTTCTCGGAAAAGAGTTAGGGCATGACAAACTTTGCTATTTTTGTTGTTCTTTCTCTTTTTCATACTTCGTAATAGTTTCATTTGATGATATATTCGTTAATTGTGTATTGATGGTCCACATGTAAAATTATATAGAAGCTGTGTATTCATCATCATCTTGGATATCATTTGGCATAAAAAAGGGATCTAACATAATAACTAATAAGGATCCAAAAAGGAAGCTTTGAGAATATTAAGAAAGAGATCTAATGTGTGATTCATAATGATAGCATGTTGCTTAACAAAAAATCGAGATCTAACCTAATATAAGGATCCACAATGAAGACTTTGAACAGTGAGAGATGCAAGTAATGTGTGTTATTCATTAGGACATGTAAAAGACAAATGATTTATTCATCAATCAAGAGAAACAGTTCTTCTTCGGATTATATGTAAAGCTTTAAGATTTTATCATTGACTGAAACATAAAAATGCAACATCATCATTAGACCTTTGTTTTTTTTTTTGATTTTTCTATAACATTCTGGGATTAACCCTAATTTTGAAATAATTTCTTACATAACTATATGTAATCCTACAATGTGGTTGGAGGGCTGGCAATTCAGGAGCATTGTTGCTTTAGCATAGGAGGGAAAAATGGATTGAATGGAAGATTCGGTGTGCAGTTTGCTTCGGCTTCTAGAAAAGCTTTACAACAAGCAGTACCTATGTTACCAAATTTGCCAGTTATTATGGACTGAGAGATTTCCGCAAAGCATCCTGGAATATTCATCAATGTTGACAAACATTTGGTTATGTCGGGCATTCCTGGCATACCAGGATTCGGTTGGAATGGAAATGGAAGCTGAGGTTGTTGAGCATTCACGGAAGTTGCAATGCATATAGCCACTATAAGGAAACATGCACTCTTGATCGACATGATGAATATTTTGAGGATTATGCAACAAGAGAAAAATAGAAGACTCCAATAATATGATTTTGTTAAGTTTGTTTGTTTGTTTTTTTTTTTTGTTTAATGAATTGAAGTGATTGGATATTTTGGTCTAATTTCTAGGAAAAAAAATTGATCAGGGATTCTAATTACTAACTAGCTTGGCGAAACGTATATAAGTTACAAAACAAGTACCATCGTTAAACATAAACAGTAGAAACGTTTGATCAACGCAGTAAACTCAGTAATGAAGCAGTTTGACTAATAATGTTTTGGGGTCGACAATAGATCTGTTTTTTTTCCTAAATATAACTGTTTTGTTTATGAATCCGTTTATCGCTCCTTTGACACTGTCCATGTCTGGAGTTTGCTTTGATTGACTTGACAGTATGATACAAAAGAATTATCAAAATTATCTTTATAATAAATCTTATTATTTTTGATTTGCACCCATGAGAGAAATTTGTGAAGAATAAGGAAGCTTTCACTTTTTTTCTATTTCACTTATCCTACGAGTGAAGAATAAAGAGACAAATAATTTAGCACAGAGTGTATGGGTCCATCTTCAAAATATGATTTATGTAAAATCGATATTATCGGTTTGGATTACCGTACCGTTCTAGGTACTGTTAAAAAAAAATAATCTTATTATAAATGTGTAACAATGTGAGTTACGCAATTTGATACATAATAGTTATTAGTTAACTTTCCTTTAAATCATTCTTATTGATTCTTTTTCTTTATCCTTTTCTAAACTGCTGTGTTTTAGGGTTTTAATAATATACTAGGGATTAGCCATCGCTGTAGCGTAGGAAATATATATTTTTTATAAAACTCAATTTTTTTATAATATATATTTTTGGGCTGAATTATAAAAAATGAGTTAATCCATATATAAAGTCTTTTTTATCAGAAAAAGAGAGATTATGGGATCACCTAAAATATACAAAGAAAAAAATTATGCGGTTTTGGTGACCAAGTATAATGATAATATTAATTTCTTCAAACTTTTAGTTAAATATTGAATGATTTTTTTTCCCATATATGCATTCTCTCGTAGATTAGATTTTTTTTCTTTTTCATATTCACATAATGTTGATTACATTATCTCGTAGATTTTTTCTCATATATGCATTCTCTCGTAGATTAGAATTTGTTTTTCCATATTCACATAATGATTATCATATTGTATTATTTTTTTTCTCATATATACATTCTCTCATATATTAGATTTTTTTTTCATATTCACATATGATTTATTTTGTAATGCATTCTTTCATAAATTAAATATTGTTTTCTAAAATAATTTTGGCCCAATTTAGTATTACGTAAAACCTGAAGTTTTAGCCCACAAAATTTTCAATGGTCCAGTTAATTAATGTATTGAGTTTAGTTATATAATATCTTACATATAAAGGTTAATTTATATAAAATATTCTGTAATATCTTACAAATTAAAGTTCATTTATATAAATAAATAATCAAATAATAATATAGAGATATAGGAGTTAAGTCTTAATTATAAGAATCATCCACGCAAGAGAGAGTTTTGGAGCGTTTATTGGTTTATTAGTTCTCCTTGGTGTTTATTTTATTTTATTTTATTTGCCATTAATTAATAAAGATTAAAGGTGTTTGTCTTTCAATTCGATCTAATTAGAACGAAAAAAATTCTTTCAGTTTTAATCCAAATTAGAACTGAAAAAATTATATTTTTAACCATCAAAATACAAATCACTAGCATTTTATATCTTAGGATATTGTCACTCTCACTCTAAACCATCAAACTTCTAATGAGGTTTAGGGTCGACAATTATTGTTTTTTAATTTATTGTAACTGTTTTGTTTAGGAACCGATTATCGGTTCGCTTTGATATGGTCCATGTATGTAGTAATTTGGTTTGATTGACTGGACAGTATGATATAAAAGAACCACTAGATGAACAAATGAAAGCAAAATCAAAAGTTAAAAATCTGATTTGCTCTTAATTATATTTTCTTATGAAAATGGTAGTATTATCAAATTTACCAGTATCTTAGTATAGAGTGTAACAAAGCATTTTATGCAAGTAAAAAATCACAAATGGCTAGGCAATTCATTTCGTGATCATGAGAAATGATATGTAATTAGTTTTAATTGTAATCCAAATAAACATGGGAAATAGGCCTGGGCAAAAAAAAATTGGATCCAAATGTCCGATCTGGTAGAGACCCTAAAAAATCCAAAAGAAAATCCGAACTAAACATTAAGAAATACCTGATTGGATTGATAACACCGTATTTTGACTACTTTTATGGATCATAATTGTAGCTTATGCAGATGTTTTAACTCTGTTTTCAATGGTTTTTAAAGTGTTTTCAATGTTTTAGAGTTTCAGAAGACTTTACAGGAAACTTGGGCAAAAGATATGCAATTTGGAACAAATGAGCAATTTTGGATAAATGCAGACCGTCAGAAGTATGACAAGCGATGAAGACCTTCTCACCGTCTGATCACCCCCAAAATTTGAGACAAGATAGAGGATCCAACCAGCTTTCTAATGCACTTGGTTTGGAGACAATCCAATGATTAGATCTTCAGATACTCGCGATGCAAGAATGACAGAAAATGCAGTTCCAGAAGAGAGCATTGGCCGGGACCGCGGCCAACACCTGTTTTCCTGCGGGTAATGCCACCGCGACCGCGGAATTTGGTCGTTCACTTTCCAGACGACTTAATTAAAGCCCAGATCAATTCCTTTCGTTATTTTTGAAGCCCTAAGTGTCCAGGACCACCCCGGAAGATATAAATACCCTCTTTAGGTCATTCTAAAGAGAGGAATCGAAAGAGAGACAAACTTAGAGAGAGAGAGAGATAGAGATTTTCGTGTGAGAAACCCTAGGAGGCAGCCGTCTCAGAAGAAGGAGCCGCCGCTGGAGGAAGCCATCGCGCCCTCATCTGCTTCTCTGTTCTTCGTTTTTCTCCATTCTTTTCTTTAATTTCCTGCAACTTTCAATACTCTGTGATGATTGTTTACAATATGTTTGAGTAGTTACCCAGTTGGGTTTAAAGAGATTTTTCAAAGGAAATTTCATGTTTTTTTGCTTATGAATCGATAGATTTAGGACTTATAATCTTCTAGATGTTCTTCGTTTGCCTTTAATCTTACTGCGTGATTCTCTGCTGGCCACTTATAAGCCGATCTGATATGATATGTTGCGAAAGTTTTCATTGATTGTCTGAACTAGGGTGAAACGAGCAATGATTCTATAGGAGTGGAAACCTACCTGTATTTGAGTTGTGAATGTTGATGAGTCTTGTTCTGTTATTGCATCTTCTCCCTTCCAGGATCAGAGTGGAAACCTACTGATCAGTGTTGCGAGAGATAGTTGTTTAGTGCTACGAAAGTAGGCTATTCATACTTCCGTGCCTCGAGTTCTAGAATATACGTAGTTGATTACCTTTATCACTTGTTTAAAATCGACATAGCTTAGTCCATGAACCCCTGCGAATTACCCTTGAGCCCCAACGTTTGTCTTTTATTGTTTACAACCTTCGATTTAGTTTGCTTTTCATTCGCTTGTTCTTTGCTTCAATTCGCCTCTTGTTTAATCGCTTACTACTTGCTTTACTTGCTTTCTTTTTTCAATTGCTTTTACTTTCTTTGCTTTCTAGTTTAGAGTTAGTGACAACCAAAAACCCAAAACCAAAAACCAAAACCTGTTTAGTTCTAATCTGATTTAAGCATTGCCGTGAATTCGTACTGAAACAACTAAATCTATGTGGATCGATTCCCTAAGTACTACAGCGCACATCTGTGAACTTGCAGACATTTAGGGGTTATAAATTTAAAACCTGAAGCTAAGTAAAACGAAAACAACAACCCCGCTTTTGCTCGACATAAAGTTTTTGGCGCCGTTGCCGGGTACTTTGATTTGTTTCCCAGCTTAAATCCATTAAAACACTTGTTTACTTTTACTTTTTCTTTTGAAAATTTTCAGGTTTCTCTGCGATGAGAGACCAGGAACTCTTGGTGATCCACCATATCGTGTGGATGGTGATCCAAGCGATGATGACCTGACTGATGATGAGTTTGAAGAACCGATTTATGATGACAATGAGCTAATCGGATCGACAAAACGTGAAGACGATGATGAACTGATTGGAAGTTTTTGATTCACTCGAGAAATTCTTGGGAGATCGAAGAGCTATTCAACCAGCCTTACCAGAGGATGGCAAAACCGAAATTAAGGTACCCTATATCCATTTAGTTCAACAAAATCAATTCCATGGTTACAATTGCGAACACCCGATTGACCATATTGAGACGTTCGGAGAATTATGTGCAACCATTACAGCAAATGTGGATTACCACAAGTGTAGTCTTTTCCCATTCTCTCTTAGAGATAATGCCAGCAAATGGCTAAAATCTTTGCCACCTGCTTCACTAAAAACGTGGGCAGCGTGTAGAACTGCTTTCCTAAATTGTTTTTACACTAGAAATCGTTCAAATCTCTTAAGGAACAAGATAAGAACTTATAAACAAAAAGAAGATGAAGATCTTTTAGATACTTGGGAAAGATTTAGGGAATACCAAAGAGATTTTCCACACCATGGATATACCGAAGAATACCTGCTGGGTATCTTCTATCGCGGTATAACTCCAGAGTTCCGACACTCTTTCGACACAGCAAGTAATGGAGATTTCTCAACTAGATCTGTAGAAGATGCTCACGTTTTTATTAAAAATTTCGCAAACAGCATCCGAAATCAAGTAACCTTTGGTAATTCTGCACTTCCTGAGAAGAAAGAAGAAAGTTTGGAAGTTATGAAGTGTCTCCATCACATAATGAGTCATCTTGGGTTGCAACAACCAAATAAGGTACATAATACGTGTAACTTTGACGGTTGGGACAACCCAATGGATTCTTATGATCAAGGGATGGTGAACACTGCAAAAGTCTATCAAATTCAAGATTTTCCATTCGTTTCTGATCACCGCGGGTCCATTCATCCGGACCGCGGCAAACCAAGCTTTCACCGCGGTCGTGATAATGCTGACCGCAGCCAAGACCTGTTTCACCGTGGTCGCGAGCCTTCTGACCGCAGGAAACTGTCTTCCGAACTTGCCTGGACATCACCTTCCGAACCAATCTTGGCTATTCAATCTAATCCTGTTCCATATTCTTGTTTTCCCTCTTCTGAAGCTGAAAACCTAAACCAAAAGATTCTAGAGCTTGAAAAATCTAGGTCTCAAGAGATTAGTGATCTCAGATCTGAGCTAAAAACGATGCAAGAGGATTTCAATGAAAAATTTTCCACCTTCCTTAGCCTAATGATCAAAACTAATTCTAAAAACTTAGATAAACCTGAGGAGCAGCCAAGTGAAAATTCTTTCGAAAGCTCAAGTGAAGCAGATCCCTCCGATCATGTGAAAGCTATCACACTTAGGAGTGGATTAGCTTACAAAGAGCCCAAATTTCCTAAAGATCCCGAAGATGAGGAAAAGGGTAAGGAAAAGGAAAAAGAAAGAATCACGAAGCTTGTGCTGAAAGAGAAAGAATCAAGAAAAAGAAAGAGAAAGAAAAAGCTAAGCTGAAAGAGTTAATTGATCAGTTAAATGTGAGATTACCTTTCGTAGAAGCTTCTGCTATGATTCCCGCTTTAAAAAAGTACATGAAGGGTATTCTAACAAATTCTTTAACTCTTGAAGAAGGCGTTATGATGATAACCCATGAATGTAGTTCGATCCTGCAAAGCCGAATCTCTGAAAAGAAAAATGATCCTGGAAGCTTCGTACTTTCATGCACCATCAATGATGTAGCTTTTGAGCGTGCTCTCTGTGATTTAGGATCTAGCATAAACATGATGCCTCTTTCAGTAGCAAAACGTTTAGGACATCACACTTTCCAGCCCACTAAAATTTCCTTAGTATTAGCTGATCATACTGTTAGACAACCTGTAGGTATCTTAATTGATGTTCATGTCGAAATCGAAAAATATTCCATACCAACCGATTTCGTAGTTCTAGAACTAGAAAGAGAACCTAAGGATCCACTTATTCTTGGAAGACCATTCCTATCTACAGCCGGAGCCATAATCAATGTTCCTGAAGGAAAAATTGACCTTCATATAGTCGGTTTAGTTATGCAGTTTGACATGAACAAAAGTTTCGATAAACCAACTTTGGATGGCAAAATTTGTTGGGTTGATGAGTTAGACGAAATTATTGAGGAAGTCTATGAAGATCTGCTTCTAGACGACCCTGTAAGTGTCACGCTTTCACCCTCAAAAGATGAACGAAATTTCCTTGAAGGAATTTCAAGTGAATGCGCACGTATGCTTGATAAATCCGAAACTTATAGGAAACCTCTGAACTATCTAGATCTTAAGGACCAAACAAACATTCCTACACCTCCTAAAGACACTGCTGCAGCAATTAATGATCCTTGGAGCGAGCTTAAAGCCCCTAAAGTTGAGCTTAAACCTCTTCCCGTCGGACTTAAGTACGCTTTTCTTGGACCAAATTCTACTTATCCTGTCAAAATAAACTCTGGTTTGACGGAAGAAGAAACCACAATGCTGTTGATTGAGCTGAGAAAGCATAGAAAAGCCTTAAGATACTCACTTGATGACATACCTGGAATCTCTCCAGATCTTTGTATGCACAAGATAAATCTAGAGGATAATGCTAAAAACTCAATCGAAATTCAAAGAAGACTGAACCCTAATCTCATGGATGTTGTCAAGAAGGAGATTATGAAGCTTTTAGAAGCTGGAATAATCTTTCCTATCTCAGATAGCACTTGGGTTAGCCCAGTTCATGTTGTTCCGAAGAAAGGAGGAGTCACTATCATTAAAAATAATAAAGATGAAATGATCGCTACAAGAACAGTGACTGGACATCGTATGTGCATCGATTACCGGAAACAGAATGCAGCAACTAAGAAAGATCATTTTCCACTTCCCTTCATAGATCAAATGCTAGAAAGATTAGCTAATCACCCTTACTATTGCTTCCTTGATGGATACTCCGGATTTTTCCAAATTCCTATTCGACCGGAGGATCAAGAAAAAACGACATTCACTTGTCCATATGGCACGTTCGCTTACCGACGTATGCCTTTTGGATTGTGTAATGCACCTGCTACCTTCCAGCGGTGCATGATGTCGATCTTCACAGATTTTATTGAGGATTTCATGGAAGTATTCATGGATAATTTCTCCGTCTATGGATCTTCCTTTGAAAAATGCCTAGGAAACCTTGGTAAAGTTCTGCAAAGATGTGAAGATAAGCATTTAGTATTAAATTGGGAAAAATGTCACTTCATGGTACGAGACGGAATCGTGCTTGGGCACAGAATTTCCGGAAAAGGTATTGAAGTTGACAAAGCTAAAATCGAAGTCATGACAAGCCTACAACCACCCAAAAACGTAAAAGGAATTTATAGTTTCTTAGGACACGCAGGATTCTATAGGCGCTTCATAAAAGATTTTTCTCAAATAGGTAGACCTCTTACGCGTTTGCTTTGCAAGGAAACGAACTTCGAGTTCGATGATGAGTGCGTAGCCGTGTTTCATAAGATCAAAGAAGCCTTTGTTTCCGCTCCAGTCGTGCAAGCACCTGATTGGGAACTCCCATTCTAAATCATGTGCGATGCAAGTGACTATGCAGTCGGAGCAGTGCTTGGCCAACGAAAAGATAAGAAACTGCACGTAATCTACTAGGCAAGCAGAACTCTAGACGAAGCTCAATGCAATTATGCTACAACAGAGAAGGGACTTCTAGCTGTCGTATTTGCATTTGAGAAATTCCATTCTTATCTCGTAGGATCTAAGGTCATAGTTCATACTGATCATGCTGCAATCAAGTATTTAATCTCTAAGAAAGACGCTAAACCTCGGTTGATAAGATGGATCCTCCTATTGCAAGAATTCGATATCGAAATTTGAGATCGGAAAGGAGCAGATAATGGAGTTGCCGACCATCTTTCACGAATTCGAGTTGAAGAAAGATTGCCTTTAAATGACAGTTTGCCAAAAGAAAACATCTATGCAATAGATACTACCCCCAATGCCAATACCGCACCACCACGTCTACTAATGCGAAGATCAGATGCTTTTAACACCCCATGGTTTAGGCACATAGCGAATTACCTAGCAGCTGATGTAGAACCACCACAATTCTTTGGTTATAGGAAGAAAAAGTTTCTGAAAGACATAAGACATTATTTTTGGGATGAACCCTATCTCTATAAGAGATGTGCTGATGGGTTATTCCGAAGATGCGTGGCTGAAGAAGAGATGGAAGGAATTTTATTCGGATGCCATAGCTCGTCTTACGCAGAACACTTTGCAACTTTCAAAACTGTTTCAAAGATCTTACAAGCAGGTTTCTGATGGCCTACTTTGTTCAAAGATACTCAAGCTTATATATCGCGATGCGATAAATGCCAAAGGATGGGCAACATAAGCAAAAGGAATGAGATGCCTCAAAATTTTACTCTCGAAGTCAAAATTTTCGATGTCTGGGGAATAGATTTTATGGGACCCTTTCCTACTTCTTTTGGAAACCAATACATCTTAGTAGCAGTAGACTATGTCTCTAAGTGGGTTGAAGCTGTCGCTAGTCCCACCAATGATGCGAAAGTTGTCATGAAGCTGTTTAAATCTGTAATATTCCCGCGTTTTGGAGTTCCTAGAATTTTGATAAGCGACGGAGGATCACACTTCATCAACAGAGTTTCCGAAAACCTTCTTAGAAAGAATGGAGTTACACATAAAGTTGCTTCCCCATACCATCCCTAAACTAGCGGTCAAGTAGAAATCTCAAACAGAGAAATCAAGTCGATTTTGCAGAAAACAACTGCAGTTCATCGCAAGGATTGGTCTATCAAGCTTGACGACGCATTATGGGCATATCGAAAAGCATTCAAGACACCATTAGGAACAACACCATTCAACCTAGTTTATGGAAAAGCATGTCACCTTCCAGTAGAACTCGAGTATAAGGCGCAATGGGCTATCAAGGAGATGAACATGAACCTGAAAATGGCTGGAGAAAGAAGACTACTTCAACTTCACAAGTTAGAAGAAATCCAACACAATGCTTACGAAAACTCGAAGATCTACAAGGAGAAGACTAAAGCATATCATGATAAGAAAATTATTCATAGAACTTTTGCTCCTAACGATAAGGTACTTCTTTTCAATTCTCGTCTTAAGCTTTTTCCAGGAAAATTACGATCAGGATGGTCTGGACCCTTCACGATAAAGGAAGTCAAGCCATACGGAGCCATTGTCCTGTGGGACAAAACCGGAAACTCATTCACAGTGAATGTACATCGTGTAAAGCCATATCTGGCTGAAGAAAGAGAAGACGAAAGAGAAGTGATGTTTTTGATTGATCCATCATCGGCCAATGATGAGACCAAAGAGTGTCACGATCTCGGTTAAGTCTGATCGAACAACAATGTCAAGCTAATGACTTGAAACAAGCGCTTAGTGGGAGGCAACCCACTTGGTATTTTATTTATTTCCCTTTGACCTTTATTTTCTATTTCCATTGCTTTGTTTCTGTTTCATTAAATTTCAGGTTTTCAATAAGGAAGAACAAACACAAAAGACGAGCAGCACTCTCCAGCACGATAAGTTCACTTAAACATTTCAACTTTTCTATTTTCTTAACCATTCCTTTCAAGATTTATCACACTGGGGACAGTGTGAAATAAGTCTGGGGGAGGATGTTCATCCGTTACTAATGAATTTTGATTTGTTTTGAGTTTGTTTTGGACACATAATTTTTTTTTCAAAAAAGTTTTCAAAATGTTTTACATAAATTTTTTTCAAAAATCGTTTTCAAAATCGTTTTCAAAAAGTTTTCAAACCAGGAACACAATAAACGTTACTATGATGATTTAGACCAGTGTGCTTTTACGCTATTTCTTCGTTTTTTGCTCTTTTTGTGATTTAGGCCTATACTAGGCGGTAGCTAAGTACTTGCATTACGAAATCCCACCAAAGGACTTCTATTCATGGAGATTCTTTATGACCGGATGCACTAGCTCATTTTATTTAGACTTAATTTGGACCTAATTTTCTCATTGAAGCGTTAGATTAGGGAAACGAATCATACATTCAGGACTCTTTTATCCTTTTACCACTCTTTGTTGATCCTGAATGGTTAGTTCATCTTTAGCTAGTTCCCCACCGAACCTAACCTCTTTCAAACCACATGCACTCTTGTTTTTCATTGTTCTATATGCAGATATGTGCAAAAACGTCAGAGAGAAAGAGGATCAACGCGGTTTTCAGTCACTGAAGACGAAGGCCTGCGATTTCATTGGAATGATTCAACAAAAGGAGAAAATTCAGTTTGTCTTAGGAAAAACTTCAAAATCTTGGTATAATTTCGTCCCTTAGACTTTCTCTCTATAAAAGGTTGCTTCCTCTTTTCAAAAAAAAAAAAAAAAAAACGAAAAAGAAAAGAAAAATATGAAGAGAAAGGAAATTTAAAACCTTAGAGAGTCTAGGAGGATTTGAATTTGGAGTTTTGGAGATTATCTTTATGATTCCCGGAAAAAATCTAAGTCTGGGAGAACAGCTGTTTACAACAAAGAAGGAAGATTATGCAACAACATTTGGCAAAGGAGAAGTGATTGAAAATCTGCGGTCATCAACAGGTCCTTCTCTCTCTTGCGGTTTTGCATAATATCTTGCATCCTCCATATTCTTCAGGTAACCCTAAACACTTAAACTCCACCATTTAAATAGCCTTTAATGCCAAACGCCGTCTATCCTGAATAATGCCTTTGATGAGAATTCACTACTATACTTAATGAATGTAGAGAGCTAGTTGACTGGAAGTTAGATCTAAATGTGTAGATTTTTTGCATGGCGGATTAACGGATTAGTTTGCTTGTATTTTGGTGAGAATTTTCTAGAATAGATCCAATTAGATGTTTCACGATAAGTTATGGTTTAGAAGGACGGTCACTGAGATATTGTTTAGTTCCTGCGATTTTTTAAAAAATTTCTTTTGTGACTTAAGTTTGTTTGAGGACAAACAAAAAGGTAAGTCTGGGGGAGTTGATAACACCGTATTTTGACCACTTTTATGGATCATAATTGTAGCTTATGCAAATGTTTTAACTCTGTTTTCAATGGTTTTTAAAGTGTTTTCAATGTTTTAGAGTTTCAGAAGACTTTACAGGAAACTTGGGCAAAAGATATGCAATTTGGAACAAATGAGCAATTTTGGATAAATGCAGACCGTCAGAAGTATGACAAGCGATGAAGACCTTCTCACCGTCTGATCACCCCCAAAATTTGAGACAAGATAGAGGATCCAACCAGATTTCTAATGCACTTGGTTTGGAGACAATCCAACGATTAGATCTTCAGATACTCCCGATGCAAGAATGACAGAAAATGCAGTTCCGGAAGAGAGCATTGGCCGGGACCGCGGCCAACACCTGTTTTCCCGCGGGTAAAGCCACCGCGACCGCGTAACTTGGTCTCTCACTTTCCAGAAGAATTAATTAAAGCCCAGATCAATTCATTTCATTATTTTTGAAGCCCTAAGTGTCTAGGACCACCCCAGAAGGTATAAATACCCTCTTTAGGTCATTCTAAAGAGAGGAATCGAACGAGAGACAAACTTAGAGAGAGAGATAGAGATTTTCGTGTGAGAAACCCTAGGAGGCCGCCGTCTCAGAAGAAGGAGCTGCCGCTGGAGGAAGCCATCGCGCCCCCATCTGCTTCGCTGTTCTTCGTTTTTCTCCCTTCTTTTCTTTTAATTTCCTGCAACTTTCAGTACTCTGTGATGATTGTTTACAATATGTTTGAGTAGTTACCCAGTTGGGTTTAAAGAGATTTTTCAAAGGGAATTTCATGCTTCTTTGCTTATGAATCGATAGATTTAGGACTTATAATCTTCTAGATGTTCTTCGTTTGCCTTTAATCTTACTGCGTGATTCTCTGCTGGCCACTTAGAAGCTGATCTGATATGATATGTTGCGAAAGTTTTCATTGATTGTCTGAACTAGGGTGAAACGAGCAATGATTCTATAGGAGTGGAAACATACCTGTAGTTGTGAATGTGGATGAGTCTTGTTCTGCTATTGCATCTTCTCCCTTCCAGGATCAGAGTGGAAACCTACTGATCAGGGTTGCGAGAGATAGTTGTTTAGTGCTATGAAAGTAGGCTATTCATACTTCCGTGCCTCGAGTTCTAGAACATACGTAGTTGATTACCTTTATCACTTGTTTAAAATCGACATAGCTTAGTCCATGAACCCCTGCGAATTACCCTTGAGCCCCAACGTTTGTCTTTTATTGTTTACAACCTTCGATTTAGTTTGCTTTTCATTCGCTTGTTCTTTGCTTCAATTCGCCGCTTGTTTAATCGCTTACTACTTGCTTTACTTGCTTTCATTTTTCAATTGCTTTTACTTTCTTTGCTTTTTAGTTTAGAGTTAGTTACAACCAAAAACCCAAAACCAAAAACCAAAACCTGTTTAGTTCTAATCTGATTTAAGCATTGCCGTGAATTCGTACTGAAACAACTAAGTCTCTGTGGATCGATACCCTAAGTACTACAGCGCACATCTGTGAACTTGCAGATATTTAGGGGTTATAAATTTAAAACCTGAAGCTTAGTAAAACGAAAACAACAACCCCGCTTTTGCTCGACATCATGGATCTTATTTTAATTCAAACTAGGAGAGAATCCGTGCTACGCACAAATCTTGTTTTACTTATGTTTTTAATTTCTTCGTTCAATTATCAAATTTTTTTGTGATTTCTTTAATATTTTTATGACCCTAATAATCTTTTCTATCTATTATTTTTTTAACTTTTTTTCATTGAAATCTCAATATAGCAATCATTTTGAAATCTCAATCTAGCAATCTCAAAACTTGTTATTCAGTTGTTTGAAATTCTTAACCTATTTTTTTAATTTTTATTTCATAACTTATTTTTTTCGATCATTTTTACTTTCTTCAGTTTACTATATTCATGTTTTGTTTTCACATATTTCATTGATTCTATTTATTTGGTATCATATTCTTTTCCTTTCTATTTTGACATTTTTCTTTTTATTTTGATAATTTGTTATCTTTTCAGTTGTTTAATGAATGTTTTTTTTGTGTTTTGTGGTTTTCTAACTCTAAAAAACTTGTTTTTCAGTTGTTTGAATTTTTTTTTTTACTTTTTATGTATAAATTATCTTTGTTAACTAAAATGAATAAATCATATAAAAAAAAAGTAGACAAAACTAAAACATCTCAAGTTATTTTTTTTTCATATTGTGATGTTTAATTTAAATTTAAATTTAATTTATATTATTCTGATGATTTAATATTTTTAACATAATAAAAACTAAATTAAAATTTGTTCATGCATTAATAGTAGAGATAATTTTTTGGAATATGTGTCACTCTCTCCAGTGCTGATATGTCACTCAGCTGGAGAGAGTTGAGAAACTTTTATATATAAGATTTTGGATATCAGATTTAACCGATCCGAACCAATTTCCAAACGAGTATCCAAACAGATCCATTTTTTTTCGGAAATCATATACAATTTTGCGTGATTCTACCTCTTAACCTTCTGATTTCTACTCTATTACTGAGAGATATAGTTTCTAAAAACATAAATCGGCAAATGGATTTTCTAAATCAAAACCGTTCTTCGTCTCCTCTTTCAGAGACTTCAAGAAATCGTTCAAAAGTATGTGTTTACATTATTTCGATTTCAAGCAACTTGTTAAGGTCATGTGCCTCTTGAGTCTTCCGATTTAATTGTCTTCTCCTAGATTTTTCTTCTTCTCGTCGATTTGTGATTTCAGTGTCTCTTGTTATTGTTTTTGTGAGTTCTATTTGATTGTCTTCTGATGCTGCTAGGGTTTACTTTGCGGTTTCATGTTTTGAATTTGTACCCTTATTTATCTGCAAGTGCACAGCAATGCGTTGTAATACTTAGGATGTCGATTTACAAAGAATCCACACTTTACCTACAAAACCTTAGAACCAGAATTAGTAAATAAATTCTAAGACAAAAAAGGTTTTGGATAGGTTGTCACAATTTATATATATATATATATATATATTAAGAAGGAAAATAAAACTTAAACTAGAAGTGAATAAATTGATGTTGAATAAAAAGGATATCTACGGGATTTGATTGATTCAAAGCGCAAAGCAAAACTCTTAAGATTGATCGTAGTAAATTCTTAGAGCTAGAGTACGGGGGTATGACTACGTCACTCTCGTGATCATAACCAACTTTCATCCACGACGCTGACCAGTAGCTTTCGACTCTTACCCCAGCCACAGATGTATACAATAACTTGCACAAGACTCGCCAGTACTCACGATTCACCGATAGGTAGATTTCGTCTCCTATAGCAGAATCGCTCTTCTCTAGCTAGATCTGACACCTAATGAAAACTCTCGCAACACTAAGTACGTAGATCAGTCTCTAGTTCGCGACGCTAGATCCATGCATTAAATGAAAGCTTAGAAGAAATATTTATAGAATTCGGCTTAGTTTATCTCGTAAAGATCCCTACCGAACACAGTCGATTCCCTTCGATGGAGCCTTTAGACTCATTACCTCATTATTCCAAAACGTGTAGAAAGTAATTAAAAGAAAGAAGTATATAAAAAGAGACAAGGAGATGAAGAAGAAGCATCTCGATTTCAAAAGCTAGGCTCGGAGAAAAATTCTTTTCAAATCCTTTAAACAACTATCGAACATGGAGAAAGTAAAACCAAAATTAAAAGACATAAAAGTAAAAGCTGAACTTAAATATTGCATAAAGTAAAGGTAGAACATAAAGAGGGTTCAAGAGAAATCGCTATCTCCCTAAACTAATAACTAAGAACATAAGAACATAAAACCCCTAAAAAATCTAAATTTTGTGGCTCCCAAAAAGAGATCTTTTGAGGCACACAAAAATAGGTCAGCTAAGATACGTATTTATATGTCTTCAACTTTGTCCAGTCGTCCTTAGGGTTTTCTTTGAAGAGAAGACGAATTGGGCTTGAAACAGGGTCTTGGGCCAGCCTTTTAGTCAGCCCTGGTCGTGAGGCTTCCACCTGTGGTGAATGGAGGTTTGGTCGCGGCCAGAGAGCTCCTGACGTGGACAAGAGTGTGTTCTCCGAGTTTGTGGCCCCTGGACCCGTGGAGATTGGCTTATAAGGTTGAATATTCTTTTTGCGCTTGCTTCCTTCGCGAGATCGCAGAATATGTCTTCAGTGCATCAAGGATATCTGGAGATTTAATCATTGGATTGTCTCCAAACCAATTGTAATTGAAAGCTAGTTGTCTCCTTTATATCTATTTTGTCTCCTTTATATCTATTCTATTAAAACAGAAACACTTTTAGTGCTTGCATCCAAACACTCCCAAAGTTCTTTTTTTTTAATGTTTAAAAACTGTTTAAAAACTATCCTATTTTGTTGCATTATTATTTTAAAAACATATTTTTTTATCTATATATTTTATTTCGAAAATTAGATATTATTTATATATCTAAAAAATTCCTTAAATATAGCTCATATTAAACTATTTATCTTTTAATTAAATTTAATTCTGAAAATAGATATTAATTTAAATTACTCTAGATTTTCTTAAATATACGTTAGATTTGATTTAACATTTGAAAAATAAATAATTTCAGAATAACACATATAAAATTAACGAATTATTGTTTTCAATCATATTCAATCAAACTAAAATTTCACATATTGAAAACTGATAAATATTAATATTATATAGTAATTTGAACGGGTGAGTTATGTAGTTTTTATAATTGTGCTTTTAAACGGGTTAGATTATCAAAACATGCATGATATTAAGATAAAAATTATTTCAAAAGTAGTAAAATTTATATTATATAATAATATAAACATGTGGGTTAGAATTATGGTCTTTTAACCATGGTTCTTTTCGAATTAATAAAATGAGTGAGTTAAATGTATATTTTTTATAATAACAGTCATTTTTCAGTTAATAGAATGGTCGGGTTAGAATTATGGTTTTATGATAGTGATCATAATAATACTAGAAAAAGAATTAAAAACAAATTATAATTAAATACAAAAATAAATCTTTGTCACTTTAGAAAAATTATATCTATAAAATAACATAAATTATATTATAATTTTTGACTAAAAAAATTCTCGTGTGGATGTACGGGATAAAATATAGTTAGGTCTAATTTTGGGGATGATCAGACGGTAATAATTTCTTTATCAGATGTGAAACTTCTGATGGTCTGAATTTGTCCAAAATGATATTTGCTCCAAAAATGCACTCTTTTTGCCTTAATTACTTGAAAAAAATCTTGGAACTACACATACTAGAAAACCATAGTTAAAACATTTAAAATAAATAAAAATTACTTGAAAAGCATTTAGAAAAGATCCACAAAAGCGGTCAAAATACGGTGTTATCATCTGCTCTTGTGACTCACAATATTGATAACACCGTATTTTGACCACTTTTATGGATCATAATTATGTCTTATGCAGGTGTTTTAACTCTGTTTTCAATGGTTTTTAATTTTTTTTCAATGTTTTAGAGTTTCAAAAGACTTTTTAGGAAAATTGGGTAAAAGATATGCAATTTGGAACAAATGAGCAATTTTGGACAAATGCAGACCGTCAGAATTATGGCAAGCGATGAAGATCTTCTCACCCTCTGATCACCCCCAAATTTTGTGAAAACATAGAGGATACAACCAGCTTTCTAATGCACTTGGTTTGAGACAATCCAACGGTTAGATCTTCAGATACACCTGATGTTTCGGAAGACGACATAAGCCAGGACCGCGGCCAAAGCCTATTTCCCTGCGGGTAGAAGCACCGCGACCGCGGCCAGTAGTCTTTCACTTCTCAGACGACATAATTAAAGCCCAAATCGATTCTCTTTACTATTTTTGAAGCCCTAAGTATCCAGGACAACTCCAGAAGTTATAAATACCCTCTTTAGGTCATTCTAAAGAGGAGATACCAAAATTTAGACAAATGTAGAGAGAGAGAGAGAGAGATTTTCGTGGGAGCAACCCTAGAGGCCGCCTCCGTCTCATAAGAAGGAGCCGCCGCTGGAGGAAGTTATTGCGCCTCCGTCTGCTTCTCCGTTCTTTGTTTTTCTTTCCTGTTTTCTTTAATTTCCTGCAACTTTCAATACTCTATGATGCTTTGTTACAATATGTTTGAGTAGTTTCCCAGTTGGGTTTAAAGAGATTTTTCAAAGGGAATTTCATGTGTCTTTTCTTATGAATCGATAGATTTAGGGTTATTAATCTTCTAGATGTTCTTCATTTGCCTTTGATTTTACTGTGTGATTCTTTGCTGGCCACTTAGAAGCTGATCTGATATGATATGTTGCAAAAGCTTTCATTGATCATATCGTCCGAACTAGGGTGAAACGAGCAATAATTCTATAGGAGTGGAAACCTACCTGTAGCTGAGTTGTGAATGTTGATGAGTCTTGTTCTGCTATTGCATCTACTCCCTTCCAGGATCAGAGTGGAAACCTACTGATCATGGTTGGAGAGATAGTTGTTTAGTGCTGCGAAAGTAGGCTATTCATACTTCCGTGCCTCGAGTTCTAGAACATACATAGTCGATTACCTTTATCATTTGTTTAAAATCGACATAGCCTAGTCCATGAATCCCTGCGAAACCCCTTGAGCCCCAACGTTTGTTTTCCATTGTTTACAGCCTTGCTTTTCATTCGCTTATTACCTGCTTCCATTCGCTCTTGTTTAATCGCTTATTACTTGCTTTCACTTGCTTTCGTTTTTAATTGCTTTTACTTGTTTAGTATTCTAGTTTAGATTTAGTGACAACCAAAACTCAAAACCAAAACCTAAAACCAAAACCCAAATTGTTTAGTTCTAATCTGATTTAAGCATTGTTGTAAATTTGTACTGAAACAACTAAGTCTCTGTGGATCGATACCCTAAGTACTACAGCGCACATCTGTGCACTTACAGACATTTAGGGGTTATAAATTTAAAACCTGAAGCTTAGTAAAACCGATCAACTCCGTTTACAATCGCATCAAGTTTTTGGCGCCGTTGCCGGGGACTTTGATTTGTTTCGTTGCGAATCCCAGCTTAAATCCATTAGAACACTTGTTTACTTTTAATTTTTCTTTTGAATTTTTCAGGTTTTTCTGCAATGGGAGACCGGAAACATGTTCCACCAAATCGTGTGAACGGTGATCCGAGCGACGATGACGTGAGCGATGAAGAGTTTGAAGAACCGATCTATGATGACAATGAGCTAATCGGATCAGTAAAACATGAAGATGATGATGAACTGATTGGAAGTTTCGATTCACTCGAAAAGTTCTTGGGAGATCGAAGAGCTATTCAACCAGCCTTACCAGAGGATGGCAAAACCGAAATTAAGGTACTTTGTATCCACTTAGTTCAACAAAATCAGTTCTGTGGTTATTCATCCGAACACCCGATGGACTATATCGAGACGTTCGAAGAATTATGTGTAACCATTACATCAAATAGGGATTACAACAAGTGTAGTCTTTTCCCATTCTCTTTGAGAAACAATGCCAGTAAATGGCTAAAATCTTTAGAACCTGCTTCTATAAAAACGTGGAAAGCGTGTAGAAACGCTTTCCTAAATCGTTTTTACACTAGAAATCGTTCCAATCTCTTAAGAAACAAGATAATAACTTTTAAACAAAAAGAAGATGAAGATCTTTTAGATACTTGGGAGAGATTTAGGGAATACCGAAGAGATTGTCCACACCACGGATATACCGACGAATACCTGATGGGTATCTTCTATCGATGCATAACTCCAGAGTTATAACACTCTTTTGACACAGCAACTAATGGAGACTTCTCAACTAGATCTGTAGAAGATGCTCATGTTTTTATCAACAATCTCGCAAACAGCATCCGTAATCAAACAACCTTTGGCAATCCTGCAGTTCCTGAGAAGAAAGAAAAGTTTTCGGAAGTCATGAAGTGTCTCCATCACATAATGAGTCAACTTGGATTGCAACAACCAACCAAGGCACACAATACGTGTAACTTTGATGGTTGGGACAACCCAATGGATTCTTATGATCAACATATGATGAACACTGCAGAAGTCTATCAAATTCAAGATCTTCCCTTTGTTTCTGATCACTGCGGGTCCATCCTTTCGGACCGCGGGAAACCATGCTTTCACTACGGTCGTGCTTCACCGGACCGCGGCCAAGACCCAATTTTCCACGGTCGCGAGGCATACAACTGCAGGAATCCCTCTTCCGGACAAATCTGGGCTGTTCAATCTAATTCTAATCCCTATCCTAGTTTTCCCTCTTCTGAAGCTGAAAATCTAAACAGAAGAATTCTAGAGCTTGAAAAATCTAGGTCTCAAGAAATTAGTGATCTTAGATCTGAACTAAAAATGATGCAAGAAGATTTCAATGAAAAATTTTCCACCCTCCTTAGCCTTATGATCAAAACTAATTCTAAAAACATAGAAAATTCTGAGGAGGAGCCAAGTGAAAAATTTTTCGAAAGTTCAAGGGAAGCAGATCCCTCCGATCATGTGAAAGCTATCACACTTAGGAGTGGGTTAGCTTACAAAGAGCCTGAATTTCCTAAAAATCCCAAAGATGCCGAAAAGGATAAGGAAAAGGAAAGAGAAAGAATCAAGATAGAAGACATTGAAAAAGAAGTGGTAGGAGAGAAGGATGGAGAAGAAGTAAGGGAAGATACATCCCACGATATTCTCGTAGAAGACCCAATTCCATCTCCACCAACTCGTGTTTACAAACCTAAACCACCCTATCCTAGAGCCTTAAGAGCCCCGAAGAAGGAGAAAGAAAAAGCTAAGCTGAAGGAGTTGATCGATCAATTAAATGTGAGATTACCTTTTGTAGAAGCTTTTGTTATGATTCCCGCTTTAAGAAAATACATGAATGGTATTTTAACAAATTCTTTAACTCTTTAAGAAGGCGTTATGATGATAATCCATGAATGTAGTTCTATCCTGCAAAGCCGAATCCCTGAAAAGAAAAACGACCCTGGAAGCTTCGTACTTTTCTGCACCATCAATGATGTAGCTTTTGAGCGTGCTCTTTGTGATTTAGGATCAAGCATAAACATGATGCCTCTTTCAGTAGCAAAACGTTTAGGATACCACACTTTCCAGCCCACTAAAATTTCCTTAGCATTAGCTGATTGTTCCGTTAGACAACTCGTAGGTATCTTAATAGACGTTCCCGTAGAAATAGAAAAATATTCCATACCAACTGATTTCGTAGTTCTAGAGTTAGAAAGAGAACCTAAGGATCCCCTTATTCTTGGAAGACCATTCCTATCTACAGCCGGAGCCATAATCAATGTCCCGGAAGGAAAAATTGACCTTCATATAGCCGGCCTAGTTATGCAATTTGACATGAACAGAAGTTTCGAGAAACCGACTTTGGATGGCAAAATTTGTTGGATTAATGAGTTAGACAGAATTATTGAGGAAGTCTATGAAGATCTACTTCTCGACGACCCTTTAAGTATCACGCTTTCACCCGCAAAAGATGAACATAATTTCCTTGAAGAAATTTCAAGTGAGTGCGCACGTATGCTTGATAAGTCTGAAACTTATAGGAAGCCTCTAAACTATCTAGACCTTAAGGACCAAACAAACATTCCTACACCTCCTAAAGACATTGCCGCAGCAAATAATGATCCTTGGAGCGAGCTTAAAGACCTAAAGTCGAGCTTAAACCTCTTCCCATTGGACTTAAGTACGCTTTCTTTGGACCAAATTCTACTTATCCTATCATTATAAATTCTGGTTTAACAGAAGAAGAAACCACAATGCTGTTGTCTGAGCTGAGAAAGCATAGAAAAGCCTTAGGATATTCACTTGATGACATACCTGGAATCTCCCAAGATCTCTGTATGCACAAGATTAATCTAGAGGATAATGCTAAAAACTCAATCGAAAGTCAAAGGAGACTGAACCCTAATCTCATAAATGTTGTCAAGAAGGAGATTATGAAGCTTTTCGAAGCTGGAATAATCTTTCCTATCTCAAATAGCACTTGGGTTAGCCCAGTTCATGTTGTCCCAAAGAAAAGAGGAGTCACTATCATTAAAAACGATAAGGATGAAATGATCGCTACAAGAACAGTCACCGGACATCGTATGTGCATTGATTACCAAAAACTGAATGCAGCAACTAGGAAAGATCATTTTCCACTTCCTTTCATAGATTAAATGCTAGAAAGGTTAGCCAATCACCCCTACTACTGCTTCCTTGATGGATACTCTGGATTTTTCCAAATTCCTGTTCGCCCGGAGGATCAAGAAAAAACGACATTTACTTGTCCATACGGCACGTTTGCTTACCGACGAATGCCTTTTGGATTGTGTAATGCACATGCCTCCTTCCAGCAGTGCATGATGTCGATCTTCACAGACTTTATCGAAGATTTCATGGAAGTATTCATGGATGATTTCTCGGTCTACGGATCTTCTTTTAAAAAA
The DNA here is from genome assembly GCF_000478725.1 of Eutrema salsugineum. Classification (NCBI taxonomy): domain Eukaryota; kingdom Viridiplantae; phylum Streptophyta; class Magnoliopsida; order Brassicales; family Brassicaceae; genus Eutrema; species Eutrema salsugineum. The sequence goes on from NW_006256829.1 coordinate 14,142,661, forward strand.
TGCTTAGGCAACCTTGGTAAAGTCCTGCAAAGATGTGAAGATAAGCACTTAGTATTAAATTGGGGAAAAATATCACTTCATGGTACGAGACGGAATCGTGCTTTGGCACAGGATTTCGGGAAAAGTAATTGAAGTTGACAAAGCAAAAATCAAAGTCATGACAAGCCTACAACCACCCACAAACGTAAAAGGCAAACGTACAAGCCTACAATCGGTTTTCTTAGGACATGCAGGATTCTATAGGCGCTTCATAAAAAAATTTCTCAAATAGCTAGACCTCTTACGCGTTTGCTTTGTAAGGAAACGAACTTCGAGTTCGATGATGACTGCTTAGCCGCGTTTCATAAGATCAAAGAAGCCATTGTCTTCGCTCTAGTCGTGCAAGCACCTGATTGGGAACTCCCATAAGAAATCATGTGCGATGCAAGTGACTATGCAGTCGGAGCAGTGCTTGGCCAACAAAAAGATAAGAAACTGCACATAATCTACTACGCAAGCAGAACTCTAGACGAAGCTCAATGCAAGCAGAACTCTAGAAACTGCACCTCATTCATCACTTTCCACCACCTTCATCACCACCTATCACCTTCTCAAACCTCTTCGAATGGATCCGGTTCATCTCCACCAGCATCACAGATCCAGGTAAGTTCTCTTTGGCCTTACCAATTCGATTATCTATGCATTTTTCTCATCCAATCTCGATTTGTTTCACACTGAGGACAGTGTGATTTAAGTCTGGGGGAGGATTTCATCTCTTTCTAACCACTTTTCTTTCATGAGTCTTGCATTATCTACACTTTTTGCATTTTCCTTAAAGTTTTTCAGAATCGGTTTTCAAAAACAAAATACGTTTTAAAGGGAATGGTGAACATGAATCAATGATAGTTGACTGTGCGCTTTTAGACTGTTCCTAGTGACATGCTCATTCATGATTTAGGACTAGAATAGGCGGTAGCTAAGCACATTTGAAACAAAGTATCCCAGAGGAATTTGAATGATTTTGATTTAGATGAAGGAATACACTAGCTCTGTTTTATTTGGACTTAATTTGGACTTAACTTTCTCATTGAAGCATTAGACCAGGGAAACGAATCATACATTCAGGACTCCTTTATCCTTTTATCACTCTCAGTTGATCCTGAATGGCTAGTTAATCTTTAGCGAGTTCCCCACCTTAACCAGTCCTCTTTCAAACCACATGCAGTCTTGTTTTCTATTGTCTTATATGCAGATAAGTGCAAAAACGTTGGAGAGAAAGAGGAACAACGCAGTTTTCAGTCACCAAGGACAGAGACCTGCGATTTGCCGGAAAAGTTCCCGGAAGAATTCAACACAAGAGGAAGCTCAGTTTGCCTTAGAAAAATCTCAAATTTTGGTACAATCTCGTCCTCTAGTCTCTCTCTCTTTAAAAGGCATTTCCTTTTCAAAAAAAAAAAAAAAATCCGAAAATAAGAAAAGAAGGAAATAAAAGCCTTAGAGATTCTAGAGAGGTCGAATTTTAAGTCCCAAGGCAACTGGAGTCTGATTTTATGGAGTTTTGGAGATCATTTTCTGATTTCCGGAAAGAATATAAGTCTGGGGGAATAGCTGTTTACAACAAAGGAGGAAGGATTATGCAACAACATTTGGCAAGAAGAAGTGACTGAAAATTGCGGTCATCAACAGGTCCTTATCTTTCTTGCGGTTTTGCATATTATCTTGCATCCTCCAGATCTTCAGGTAACCCGAAACACTTTAACTCCACCACTTAAACAGCCATTTAATGCCAAACGCCGTCTACCCTGAATGATGTCTTTAATGAGAACTCACTATTGAACTTTATGAATGTAGAGAGCTAGTTGACTAGAATCAAGATTTAGATTGTTTAAGTTTTGCATGACGGAAAAAGTGGACTAGTATCTTTTGTCCATTGGTGAGAATTTTCTAGACTAAGTTGTGGATTGATGCACGATCTTTGGTCCTAGTTTGGGAGTTCATGTCTCTGAGATTTGTGCATTTCCTATTTTTGTTTTCACTTAACCAGTTTATGCTTTTGCTTTGTTTAAGGTTTAAGTCTGGGGGAGTTGATAACACCGTATTTTGACCATTTTTATGGATCGTTTTGAAATAATTTTTCTATATTTTTAATTGCTTTCAAGTACTTTATTACGTTTTTCTAGTATTTGTATTTCCAAGACTCTTTTCAGGTAACTTAGGGAAAAGCTTAACAAAATGGATAGAAAACCAGATTTCAGCTCAGAGTCAAACCGTCAGAAGTTCACCCCTGATTGAAGGCCTTCTCACCGTCTGATCCAGCTCAAATTTGGAGACCTTAAAGATGGAAGTATCAGCTTTCCAGCACACTTTACAGCTTGGAAATCCAACGGTTCAATCAAAAGATTCACGAATAGCAAGATGTCCCATAAATCAGCCGGCAAGCGTTTCCACCCGCGGCCAACAGAGCATTTCCCGCGGTAAGAAGCACCGCGACCGCGGCCAGCCACTCATTTCCCGCGGTCACACTCATCCCGACCGCGGCCAGCTAACTCCGAGCTCGAAGGCCCATTTCTGAAGCCCAAAATGATTCCCTCATTTGGAGAAACCCTAAGTGACGCCCAGAGATGTCTTGAGCACTATAAATACATGTCTTAGGAACCCTAATTCGTATCATGCCCTCATATGTTCTTATTGTTTTAGAATACTTTTTAAGTTTTAGGTTTTAGGGAGAGAGAGATTTGCCTCTTGAACCCTTGTTCTTTCTTTTTCAATTTCGGTTTCTATTCTAGTTTTTAATACTATGTTTTTGATTTCGTTCATCATGTCTGAGTAGTTTTATTGTTGGGACTAAGGGATTTTTGATGGGGATTTATATGTTCGATGAGGATTCCATGAGCTTTTGAGCTGAATCTTAGAACTTTTTCTTCTGAATTCGTTTTTACTGCATGAGAGTAGCGTCATGAACTACAATCTGATCCAGATGCTTGGTGACACGAAAGTGTTCATCCGGTGTCAGATCTAGTTTGGGAGAGCAAAACAAATATAGGAGTGGAAACCTACCTATGGGCGATTTGTGAATGCTGACGATTCTTAAACATAATACATCTCTTCTTTTCCAGGGCCAGAGTGGAAACCTACTGGTCAGGGTTGAGAGAGATAGTTGTCTATGATCACGACAGTGGCGTATTCATAGTTGCGGCTATTGATTTCATGTAGGGTAAAACTTGAAAACCCTCAACACGACAGCACATCAAGTTGTTGGCGCCGTTGCCGGGGAAGGCACGCGTTTTCTTTTCCGCAAAACCCCAAGAAAGGTTGGTAAATCGACTCTAGAACCCCTTTTTCTGCATATTTCCATTTTTCGGTTATTTTGTTTCCATTTCAGAAGATATGGATCCTATAAATCGAAATACACACTATGAGGAAGGTTTCTATAACACTCCTCAAGCCACCAGACACAGAGAAGCAGTACTTACGCGATCTCTACGAAGAAATTCGAACCGAAGACTACAGAACGTTCCAGAACGAGCCATACGTACCTCGAATGGGAAACCCTAGATATCCTATGTATCGCCTACCTCACCAGATTCTCCACCGAGATGAGAACGTCCAGCTCAGCAATCGATTGAGTCAGCTCGAATGCGTGATCAAGCAATTCATAGAAGCTCAAGCAACCGCTACAGCCGCTCTAAACGAAAGGATTGACGGGATATCAAAAATTTTCAATGAGAAGATCGATAACCTAGCCTCACAAGTCAATTCAATAGAAGAACGAGCAACCAAGGTCGCAGCTATGATCGCTAACAGTTTCGACAGCATGGAGGAAGAGCAAGCAAAGCACACCTATGAGCTCCGCAACACCAAAAACAAAGTCATGGACCTGGATTTCAAACTTGATGATGTGGACAAAGCCCTAAACGAAGCTAAGAACGAGTCTTATGACTTCACAGTCGAAGTTTCAGAGAAGGTTTACAAAGTCATTGACAAAACCGAAGAGCTTGACTCAACCATGGACAAAGTTGTCTATGCTCTTGATGAAGTTGAAGAAAAGGTTGAGGAGATCATACAAGGACTTGGAGAGCAGATTACAACAATAAAAACTAAAGGCTCAAGCCCATAGAGGAAGTACATCAAGCTAGAAGACCCAGGAGATCATCCAGGAAGCAAATGAGCAAGCAACAACAGCAAATCAACTGGGAGACACTCCCCCGCGGTCGCGTCGCTTCCGACCGCGGCCAAGAAGCCTTCTCCCGCGGTCGTGTTAGGTCTACCCGCGGCCCATGGTCGTTTTCCCGCGGTCGCGTCACCTGCAGTCAAGGCCAACCGGAAAAACGTTCTAAAACAGTTCCGTTCAGCTCATACAAGCAGCTGTGCGTCTAATACACCTCCTGGTATGACTAAACCACTCCATCAACAACCGGTTTGATCCATCAGAACCCAAAGATCTGAAGACGAGGACAAGTCATGGCCCTGCAACATGGCCTTGTCTTGTGAAGATGAGTATGAAGAGAAATACTCTGAAGATGAAGAGTATGGGTTGTTTGTAAAAGATCCAAACGCAGGATATACCTCAGAGGACAGTTCAGGAGAAATTCAATGGATCACAAACAACATCAGTAGAGAGAAGCTAATGGAGTTCAACAACGTAGTCAGGTCATTCCCTGCTCACCTAAGCTTTGATGAAATCTGGAAGCTTGGTCGTTTGCAAGTCTTTTTCAGGTACTGCAAGGAGTCTAAAGAGGATATCCATAGATATTTTATGCGAGCTCGATACATGACAACACCAGAAGCAGCTGTCTATGCGATTCACCTCAAAAAGCCTGAAGACTGCAGCCACTACACCAACAAAATCAGCAAAGAAAAGCTCGACGAATTCAATGATGTGGTTCGAAATTTGCCTGAAGGAATCACCTTTGCCAGAGCTTGCAAGGACTTCATGATAGGCCACTACTTCTGTGAGAGCAAGGAATCAATCCCTGAGATAGAAGACTTGTTCAACCATGCAAGAAGAGGTAAACCTATTCGAACACTTCACAAAATCGAAGGTGTAGGTCAGTTTCTTATCTCTTGTTCTATTAGAGGAGAAATGTTTAAAAACGTGCTTTGTGATTCTGGAGCTTGTCTTAACATGATTTCCAAGGCAATTGCTTTGATACTTGGTATTAAACACCTGCGCAGGACTAGAGCAAAGATTAGTCTAGCTGATGATTCCAATGCAACACCTCAAGGAATAGCTCATGAAATTCCTTTGAGAATAGGAGATTGCATAGTGCCTGTCGACTTCTACATTGTCGAGACGAGAGACGCAACATATCCAATGATTCTCGGATGGTCTTTTCTAGCAACTTCCGGAGCTTTAATGGACTGGCCAAACCGGAGGATTTCATTTGCTAATATCGACAAAGATGTCTTCACAGAAGCTGTCTCATACAACAGCAAAGCAGGAAAACATTCTGCAACAGAAGAGTTTGAATAAGAACTTTGGAGTGAAGAAGAACCTGCTAGGCAAAGCAAGGAGATGTCGAAAAAGACTTGTCTCAGGACAAGGTCTTCCTCATTGGACTAAGCCACGTCCAACACCAAAAGTCGAGCTAAATGACTTAAAACAGAAGCGCTTAATGGGAGGCAACTCATTTAGGTATTGTTTTCTTTAGGATTTTTCTTTGTTTTTCTATTGATCTTTTTATTTTTCTTAGTTTCAGGTGTTTCTTATAAAACAAAAAAGCCAAAAAAATCAAAAAAACCCGAAAAAACCAAAAAGAAAGATGGTCCCTGAGTGCTCGGCCCAGCAGGAACCAAGGAGAAGCAGGAAGAGGCCGCGAGATAAGCCCCCGCAGTCGCAGGTGTTATGACCGCGGGAAACACCCGTTCGACCGCGGTCTCGTCTTTCTGACCGCGGACGAGCACTGGTTTGCCGCGGTCGCGTGGCTCCTGACTGCGGCAAAAGGTCGTTGAGATCAAACCCAACCCCAAACCACCCACTTCACCTCATTCCACCTCACCAATCCCTACTCTACCTTATTCATCACTTTCCACCACCTTCATCACCACCTATCACCTTCCCAAACCTCTTCGAATGAATACGGTTCATCTCCACCAGCATCCCGGATCCAGGTAAGTTCTCTTTGGCCTTACCAATTCGATTATCTATGCATTTTTCTCATCCAATCTCGATTTGTTTCACACTGAGGACAATGTGATTTAAGTCTGGGGGAGGATTTCATCCCTTGCTAACCACTTTTCTTTCATGAGTCTTGCATTATCTACACTTCTTGCATTTTCCTTAAAGTTTTTCAAAATCGGTTTTCAAAACAAAATACGTTTTAAAGGGAATGGTGAACATGAATCAATGATAGTTGACTGTGTGCTTTTAGACTGTTCCTAGTGACATGCTCATTCATGATTTAGGACTAGACTAGGCGGTAGCTAAGCACATTTGAAACAAAGTACCCTAGAAGAATTTGAATGATTTCGATTTAGATGAAGGAATACATTATCTCTGTTTTATTTGGACTTAATTTGGACTTAACTTTCTCATTGAAGCATTAGACCAGGGAAACGAATCATACATTCAAGACTCCTTTATCCTTTTATCACTCTCAGTTGATCCTGAATGCCTAGTTCATCTTTAGCTAGTTCCCCACCTTAACCAGTCCTCTTTCAAACCACATGCAGTCTTGTTTTCTATTGTCTTATATGCAGATAAGTGCAAAAAAGTTGGAGAGAAAGAGGAACGATGCAGTTTTCAGTCACCAAGGACAGAGACCTGCGATTTGCCGGAAAAGTTCCCGGAAGGATTCAACACAAGAGGAAGCTCAGTTTGCCTTAGAAAAATCTCAAATTTTGGTACAATCTCGTCCTCTAGTCTCTCTCTCTTTAAAAGACATTTCCTTTTCAAAAAAAAACCAAAAATCCAAAAATAAGAAAAGAAGGAAATAAAAGCTTTAGAGAGTCTAGAGATGTCGAATTTTAAGTCCCAAGGCAACTGGAGTCTGATTTTATGGAGTTTTGGAGATCATTTTCTGATTTCCGGAAAGAATCTAAGTGTGGGGGAATAGCTGTTTACAACAAATGAGGAAGGATTATGCAACAGCATTTGGCAAGAATAAGTGACTGAAAATTGCGGTCATCAACAGGTCCTTATCTCTCTTGCGGTTTTACATATTATCTTGCTTCGTCCAGATCTTCAGGTAACCCGAAACACTTTAACTCCACCACTTAAACAGCCATTTAATGCCAAACGCCGTCTACCCTGGATGATGTCTTTAATGAGAACTCACTATTGAACTTAATGAATGTAGAGAGCTAGTTCACTGGAATCAAGATTTAGATTGTTTAAGTTTTGCATGACGGAAAAAGTGGACTAGTATCTTTTGTGCATTGGTGAGAATTTTCTAGACTAAGTTGTGGATTGATGCATGATCTTTGGTCCTAGTTTAGGAGTTCATGTCTCTGAAATTTGTGCATTTCCTATTTTTGTTTTCACTTAATCAGTTTATGCTTTTGCTTTGTTTGAGGACAAACAAAGGTTTAAGTTTGGGGGAGTTGATAACACCGTATTTTGACCACTTTTATGGATCGTTTTGAAATACTTTTTCTATGTTTTTAATTGCTTTCAAGTACTTTTATTACGTTTTTCTAGTATTTGTAGTTCCAAGACTCTTTTCAGGTAACTTAGGGAAAAGCTTAACAAAATGGATAGAAAACCAGATTTCAGCTCAGAGTCAAACCGTCAGAAATTCACCTCCGATTGAAGGCCTTCTCACCGTCTGATCCAGCTCAAATTTGGAGACCTTAAAGATGGAAGTATCAGCTTTCCAGCAAACTTTACAGCTTGGCAATCCAACGGTTCAATCAAAAGATACACGAAGAGCAAGATGTCCCGTAAACCAGCCGGCAAGCGTTTCCACCCGCGGCCAACAGAGCATTTCCCGTGGTCAGAAGCACCACGACCGCGGCCAGCCACTCATTTCCCGCGGTCACACTCATCCCGACCGCGGCCAGCTAACTCTGAGCCCGAAAGCCCATTTCTGAAGCCCAAAATGATTCGCTCATTTGGAGAAACCCTAAGTGACGCCCAGAGATGTCTTGAGCACAATAAATACATGTCTTAGGAACCTTAATTCGTATCATGCCCTCATATGTTATTATTGTTTTAGAATACTTTTTAAGTTTTAGGTTTTAGGGAGAGAGAGATTTGCCTTTTGAACCCTTGTTCTTTCTTTTTCAATTTCGGTTTCTATTCTACTTTTTAATACTATGTTTTTGATTTCGTTCATCATGTCTGAGTAGTTTTATTGTTGGGACTAAGGGATTTTTGATGGGGATTTATATGTTCGATGAGGATTCCATGAGCTTTTGAGCTGAATCTTAGAACTTTTTCTTCTGAATTCGTTTTTACTGCATGAGAGTAGCGTCATGAACTACAATCTGATCCAGATGCTTGGTGACACGAAAGTGTTCATCCGGTGTCAGATCTAGTTTGGGAGAGCAAAACAAATATAGGAGTGGAAACCTACCTATGGGCGATTTGTGAATGCTGACGAGTCTTAAACATAATACATCTCTTCTTTTCCAGGGCCAGAGTGGAAACCTACTGGTCAGGGTTGAGAGAGATTGTTATACATCCGTGACTCCCGTTTGAAAAGTTTAAGCTAAGATCTTATCAAATTTACTCTCTAGCAATGTTTTGAATCGTTCGTACCCCTGAGAAAACTTCCCTGAACCCCAGCGCCTCTTTTCTTATTAGATTTACACCGATTTTCATTCAAGCTTTAGTCTAGTTTATTTACTCTTTCAATCGATTTTTATTTAAGCAATTAGGTTAGCCGTTTTTCTCGTTTTTACTCGTTTTCGCTAGGTTTAGTTATTAGGGCCTTTTAATTCCCGTATTTTCTCTTTAAGATTCGTTTTTACATTTTAAACACACCACCGAAACCCCCCAAAAAATCGTTTGGTTCTAGACTTCCTTACTTTATATTTCTTTCGAAGGCTTTTGCAGGAAAGATCCTCCTTCCATGTGGATTCGATCCCTAAGTACTACAATCGATCAGCTGTGCACTTGCGGCTATTGATTTCATTTAGGGTAAAACTTGACAACCCTCAACACGACAGCACATCACTGATGGGTTATTTCAAAGATGCGTGGCTGAAGAAGAGATGGAAGGAATTTTATTCGGATGCCATAGCTCGTCTTATGCAGGACATTTTGCAACCTTCAAAACTGCTTCAAAGATCTTACAAGCAGGTTTTTGGTGGCATACCTTGTTCAAAGATACCTTGTTCAAAGATACTCAAGATATGAGATGCCTCAAATTTTATTCTCGAGGTAAAAATTTTCGATGTCTGGGGAATAGTTTTTATGGGACCATTTCCTACATCTTTTGGAAACCAATACATCTTAGTAGTAGTAGACTACGTCTCTAAGTGGGTTGAAGCAGTCGCTAGCTCCACCAATGATGCGAAAGTCGTCATGAAGCTGTTTAAATCTGTGATATTCCCGCGTTTTGGAGTTCCTAGAAGTGTGATAAGCGACGGAGGATCGCATTTCATCAATAGAGTTTTCGAAAATCTTCTTAGAAAGAATAGAGTTACTCATAAAGTTACTTCTCCATACCATCCCCAAACCAGCGGTCAAGTAGAAATCTCAAACAGAGAAATCAAGTTGATTTTGTAGAAAACAACTGCAGTTCATCGCAAGGATTGGTCTACAAAGCTTGACGACGCATTATGGGCATATCGAACAGCATTCAAGACGCTATTAGGAACAACACTATTCAACCTAGTTTACGGAAAAACATGTCACCTTCCAGTAGAACTCGAGTATAAAGCGCAATGGACTATCAAGGAGATGAACATGAACACAAAAACACCTGGAGAAAGAAGACTACTTCAACTTCATGAGTTAGGAGAAATCCGACACAATGCTTACGAAAACTCAAAAATCTACAAAGAGAGGACTAAAGCATATCATGATAAGAAGATTATTCATAGAACTTTTGCTCCTAACGATAAAGTTCTTCTTTTGAATTCTTGTCTTAAGCTTTTTCCAGGAAAATTACGTTCAAGATGGTCAGGACCCTTCACGATAAAGAAAGTTAAATCATACGGAGCCATTGTCCTATTGGACAAAACCGGAAACTCATTCACAGTGAATGGACAGCGTGTAAAGCCATATCTGGCTGAAGAAAGACAAGACGAAAGAAAAGTGATGTTTTTAATTGATCCATCATCGGCTAATGATGAGATCAAGGAGTGTCACGACCCCGGATAAGTCTAATCGAGCAACAATGTCAAGCTAACGACTTGAAACGAGCGCTTAGTGGGAGGCAACCCACTTGGTATTTTATTTATTTCCCTTTGACCTTTATTTTATATTTCCAGTGCCTTGTTTTTGTTTCATTTAATTTCAGGTTTTTACTAAGGAAGAACAAACACAAAAGGCGAGCAACATTCTCCAGCACGATAAGTTCACTTAAACATTTCAGCTTTTTTATTTTCTTTACCATTCTTTCCAAGATTTATCACACTCAGGACAGTGTGAAATAAGTATGGGGGAGGATGTTCATCCGTTACTAACGAAATTTGAATTGTTTTGAGTTTGTTCTGGACACATAAAATTTTTCAAAAAGTTTTACATAAAAATTTTTCCCGGCAAATTTTTCATAAAATTTTTCAAAAAGTTTTCAAACCAGGAACACAATAAACAATACTATGATGATTTAGACCAGTCTGCTTCTACGCTATTTCCTTGGTTTTTGCTGTTTTTGTGATTTAGGTCTAGACTAGGCGGTAGCTAGAATACTTGCATTACGAACTCCCACCAGAAGACTTCTATTCATGGAAATTCTTTCTGACAGGATATATTAGCTCATTTTGTATGGACTTAATTTTGACTTAATTTTCTCATTAAAGTGTTAGATCAGGGAAACGAATCATACATTCAGGACTCCTTTATCCTCTTACCACTCTTTGTTGATCCTGAATGGCTAGTTTACCTTTAGCTAGTTGCCCACCGAACCTAACCTTTTTCAAACCACATGCACTTTTGTTCTTCATTGTTCTATATGCAGATATGTGCAAAAACGTCGGAGAGAAAGAGGATCAACGCGGTTTTCAGTCACTGAAGACGAAGACCTGCGATTTCATTGGAATGATTCAACAACAGGAGAAAACTCAGTTTGCCTTGGAAAAACTTCAAAATCTTGGTACAATTTCGTCCCTTAGACTCCCTCTCTATAAAAAGTGTTTCCTATTTCCAAAAAAACAAAAAAAAAGATTCGAAAAAAAATTGAAAGGAAAGGAAATTTGAAAAAAAAAAAAAATCCTTAGAGAGTTTAGGAGGACCAAATTTTATCCTTGAGGAAAACCTGATTCGATTATATGGAGTTTTGGAGATTATCTTTCTGATTCCCGGAAAAGATCTAAGTCTGGGGGAACAGCTGTTTATAACAAAGGAGGAAGATTATGCAACAACATTTGGCAAAGGAGAAGTGACTGAAAATTTGCGGTCACCAACAGATCCTTCTCTCTCTTGCGGTTTTGCATAATATCTTGCATCCTCCAGATCTTCAGGTAACCTGAAACACTTTAACTCCACCACTTAAATAGCCTTTAATGTCAAACGCCGTCTACCCTGAATAATGTCTTTAATGATAATTCACCATCACACTTAACGAATGTAGAGAGCTAGTTGACTGGAAGTTAGATCCAAGTGTGTAGATTTTCGCATGACGGATTAACGGACTAGTTTGTTTGTATTTTGGTGAGAATTTTTTAAATTTTTAGAAGGACGGTCACTGAGATATTGCTTAGTTCCTGCGATTTTTTAAATTTTTTCCTGACTTGATCTGGGTTTGTTTGAGGACAAACAAAAAAGTAAGTCTGGGGGAGTTGATAACGCTGTATTTTGACCACTTTTATGGATCATAATTATGTCTTATGCATGTGTTTTAACTCTGTTTTCAATTGTTTTTAATTTTTTTTTTCAATGTTTTAGAATTTCAAAAGACCTTTCAGGAAAATTGGACAAAAGATATGCAATTAGAACAAATGAGCAATTTTGGATAAATGCAGACCATCAGAAGTATGGCAAGCGATGAAGATCTTCTCACCGTCTGATCACCCCTAAAATTTGTGACAACATATAGGATACAACCAGCTTTCTAATGCACTTAGTTTGGAGACAATCCAACGGTTAGATCTTCAGATACAAGCGATGCAATAAAGACAGAAAATACAGTTTTGGAAGATGACATAAGCCGGGACCGCGGCCAAAGCCTATTTCCCCGCGGGTAGAAGCACCGCGACCGCGGCCAGTAGTCTTTCACTTCTCAGACGACATAATTAAAGCCCAAATCGATTCTTTTTACTATTTTTGAAGCCCTAAGTATCTAGGACAACTCCAGAAGTTATAAATACCCTCTTTAGGTCATTCTAAAGAGGAGATACCAAAATTTAGACAAATGTAGAGAGAGAGAGAGATTTTTGTGGGAGCAACCCTAGAGGCCGCCTCCGTCTCATAAGAAGGAGCCGCCGCTGGAGGAAGTTATTGCGCCTCCGTCTGCTTCTCCGTTCTTTGTTTTTCTTTCCTGTTTTCTTTAATTTTCTGCAACTTTCAATACTCTATGATGCTTTGTTACAATATGTTTGAGTAGTTTCCCAGTTGGGTTTAAAGAGATTTTTCAAAGGGAATTTCGTGTGTCTTTTCTTATGAATCGATAGATTTAGGGTTATTAATCTTCTAGATGTTCTTCATTTGCCTTTGATTTTACTGTGTGATTCTTTGCTGGCCACTTAGAAACTGATCTGATATGATATGTTGCAAAAGCTTTCATTGATCGTCCGAACTAGGGTGAAACGAGCAATAATTCTATAGGAGTGGAAACCTACCTGTAGTTGAGTTGTGAATGTTGATGAGTCTTGTTCTGCTATTGCATCTACTCCCTTCCATGATCAGAGTGGAAACCTACTGATCATGGTTGCGAGAGATAGTTGTTTAGTGCTGCGAAAGTAGGCTATTCATACTTCCGTGCCTCGAGTTCTAGAACATACGTAGTCGATAACCTTTATCACTTGTTTAAAATCGACATAGCCTAGTCCATGAATCCCTGCGAAACCCCTTGAGCCCCAATGTTTGTTTTCCATTGTTTACAGCCTTGCTTTTCATTCGCTTATTACCTGCTTCCATTCGCTCTTGTTTAATCGCTTATTACTTGCTTTCACTTGCTTTCGTTTTTAATTGCTTTTACTTGTTTAGATTTCTAGTTTATATTTTGTGACAACCAAAACCCAAAACCAAAACCCAAATTGGTTAGTTCTAATTTGATTTAAGCATTGCCGTAAATTCGTACTGAAACAACTAAGTCTCTGTAGATCGATACCCTAAGTACTACAGCGCACATCTGTGCACTTGCAGACATTTAGGGGTTATAAATTTAAAACCTGAAGTTTAATAAAACCGACCAACCCCGTTTACAATCGCATCAAGTATGTTGCTCTCTTAATACTCTAATTGTTTAAAATGTTGATGTTTTGTATCTTCCATATGTGTAGATGGATTCTTCATCAAATCCAAAGGAGATTGACATTGACCAAAATGATGGAACAGAAGAAACTCAAGAAATCCCTACAAGCCGAGGCAAAAGGAAAAATTGTTCGAGTGCTAGTTCCAAACCACCAGCTTCAAAGAGGCCACCAAGTACAAGGTCTCCATTATGGGAACACTTTACGAGAGAACCAGACAACTGTGATAAAATGCAGATGCAACTATTGTCTTTGAGATTTCAGTTGTGCATCAACACAAGGGACTTCAAACTCGCAAAAGCATTTGACGTGTTGCAAAAATTACTTGGCATGTAATATAGCTAAGGCTAAGGGTACATAAATCATTACTAATGATTGTGGCAGAAGCAAAATTTTCAAAGGCTGTTTTCAAAGAAGCTACTAATGAGTTGTTAGTCTTCGCGGAATTGCCACTTGCGTTCGTTGAGAGTTTAGCTTAGAAATTACTTCTGCAACAAGGTTAAATCTACCAGCCTCATTCTAGAATAACTGCTATAAGACAAATTGTGGAAATCTATGTACAAAGAAAAGCAGCTCTGAAGAACTTGATTACGACTTCTAAGCAAAGAGTGTCTCTCACAACTAACATTTGGAAAGCTCAGCCTACATGTACTAGTTATATGGTGGTTACAGTGCATTATATTGATGCAAATTAGGATCTGAAGAAGCTGATAATTGGGTTTGAATACATCACTTATCATAAAGGTCAGATAATAGATGCTGTTTTTCTTTAGTGTTTGGCTGAATGGGGAATAGAGAAAATATTCACTATCACATTGGACAATGCAATGACCAACTCATCTGCTCTAAGAAGATTTCAAAGGGCATTTAGCTTACTTAACAATAAGGCACTGGTTTTAGATGGAGAATTCATGCATATGAGATGTAATGTGCATATAATCAACTTGATTGTGCAAGACGGTTTGCATGACTTAGGTGATAATGTGACCACAATAAGGAATGCAGTACAGTATGTTTTCAACTCTGAGATTAAACTCGTTTGAACTTAAGGTTGTGTCAGGAAAGATCAAGAGGGAGAGCTTGTCTTTGGATGTCAAGACAAGGTGGAATTCAAAATATCTTGCTACTACACGCTATTAATTTCAGAGTTGCTTTTGATAGAATGGAACGTGAAGATAAGATGTATCATGACTTCTTTTTGGAATTAGAGAATGGATAAGAGGGTTGGACCACCTGTATCAATGGATGGGAATTCAGTGGAGAGGTTAGTAAGCTTTCTCATCATTTTCTACAACTCTACTTTGATTGTGTCAGGATCTACTACTATTTGCTCATATAAATGTTATTGTGAGATAGTGCCTATACAAAGAAATTTGATGAAAATAACCTACGGTTTGGACCTTAAAATGAAAGTTAAGGCTCAGTAGATACTTGCCAAATTTGACAAGTAATGGGATAGAATAAAAAAACATCAATATGATGGTTATCATAGCTAGAATCTTAGATCCGACCAAGAAAAAGCAGTTTATTAATATTTATTTTGAAAGGATTTATGGTGGAAACACTGCAGAACCAAAGGAACTGTATCAATCAATCTATTGATTTTATGAGATCTCTGATGACAGAGTATACTGCTCGGCTTAAGAAAGAAACAATTGTGCCATCATATCTCTCAACTCAGGCATCCTCTTCTAGTGGCCAAGATCAAGTTGCAGGGATAACGAGGACCACATGGATTTTCTTGATAATGATTTTGGGTATAAGGATGGACAGTGTGTATCAGGAGATGGTTGATGACATAGGAGTTGAAGATGTAATAGATGAATTGGATATACATTTATATATCTGAAGGAAAAAATTGAAAAAAAAAAAGCTCTATGCCTGGATTGGAATATGATGTTTTGTCTTATTGGAAAGTCAACAGTGGTAAGTTCTCTATCTTATCTAAAATAGATAGGGATGTGCTAGCAATGCAAGTATCTTCTGTTGCTTCGGAAAATACTTTTAGTACTAATGGCGGAATCATAGATCCATATAGGAGTTATTGTTTAACTCATTATATGATCGAGGTCTTGATGTACTTTGAGCAATGGATGAAGGCTGAGATTAATTTAAGTAAGAGAACATTTGTTACAAATGCACACATGCTTGCTGAGATAGAACTACTTGACGAGCTTGGAAAAAGTATGTGTTCTATTAACGGTTTTTGTTTTATATTAACATTCTCTCTTAACTTGTTTGAACTTGTAACATTTTGTCTTTTTAACTTTTTTTCAGATTTTGTAGAGTCCAATACTTGACTGAACTTGAATTAGAAGACCCGACAACAAGGACTCTTGATCTTGAACACTTGGATTGTGAGGTAAATTTACTAGCTCAAATGGTACAACTCTTAGCGGTGGTAATGTTTTTAATTATCTTCTTCTGCTGACTGCTGTTATCCATTTGATTTGTTAATGTTGGAATAGAGACTGAAGTTGTGTACTCAGATTTGGATAAGAAGAAGCTGTTTTTTTTTTTTCAGATTTATGATTTTATTTCAAGTTTTGTGAACATGAATGAAGTTGTGAGCATGAATGAAAGTATGAAACATGTAAACTTGGCTAAACTTGTTTGGTTTTTTGAATTTCCGTATTTAAAGGAAGTTATGAACATTTCTGGTTTGTTTTTTTTTTTCCTTACATTTTTGGTTTTTGCGGGTTTGTCTGGATTTTTTTGGATTTTTTGGGTATTGCGGAGTATTTCGGATTTTGTCGATACGGAGGAATAACCTGAGACACTCCTTTGAGAAATTATTTATTCAGACGTATACCTTTTCATTCTCTCGTACCCCTTGCGGGTCCCTCACCTTTTAATGAGTTTGGAAATGTCGAAGTAGTCCTTGTAATTTTTTATAGAAAAAAAATTAGAAATAGAAATTCGGCCAATGATAATTAAGCGTTGATGAACCAATGAAAAGCGGTTTACCAAATTTCGGCCAATGAGATATAAGCACAACTAGCCTATCAGAAACGAGCGTCTAGAAAATTGACCAATCAGGAGGGTATAGACGAATATTAGGCGCCAAAAATTTATCCAATCAGGAAGAGATCAGGAACAGGGCTTTGTGGACCATCTTTAAACCATCTTTGAGCAGCTTCCTCTCCCAGCGATCCCGACAGAGAGAACTAGAGAACGAGAGATCGTCGAGCCCTTCTTGACATTTTGCTGCACTGATCCGACATTAAAGGCTAATCGAGGTAATTGACACATCTGTGGTTGGATTATATTATCTTGTTTTGATTTTGAGAAGTCGTTGCCCTAGAACCACTATTGGGGATTGCATATGCGCGGTC